>NC_143222.1:10782827-11088562 GCF_030267445.1 Bombyx mandarina | reverse complement strand
CCTAATGCGCATATTCCTGTTAGTATCCAAGGGCCAGTGTGCGTCGCCCTTCGTTGATTGTCTTCTGCATTTGGTTACCAGTGATCCCTGTAAAATGGTCCCAGACCCACTCGTACGAAGATCGTATTAAAAACGTACGAGTGCATTCCACACGTAGAGCATATTCAAACGTGTGAAGCTTCCCGACACGCTGACCATACTCAAACGTGCCGAGGCTTCTCAATACGCCAGTCTAGGCCGATCGTATTGAGGCATCTCACCGTGTAGAATTAATTACACGAGTGAGGGATACGTAAAATGGTCCCAGACCCACTCGTACGAAGATCGTATTAAAAACGTACGAGTGCATTCCACACGCAGAGTTTTTTCAAACGTGTGAAGCTTCCCGGCACGCCGACCATACTCAAACGTGCCGAGGCTTCTCAATACGGCTCAGATTGTATTGAGGCATCTCACCGTGTAGAATTAACCACACGAGTGAGGGATACGTAAAATGGTCCCAGACCCACTCGTACGAAGATCGTATTAAAAACGTACGAGTGCATTCCATACGCAGAGTTTTTTCAAACGTGTGAAGCTTCCCGGCACGCCGACAGTACTCAAACGTGCAGAGGCTTCTCAATACGCCAGCTTAGGCCGATCGCATTGAGGCATCTCACCGTGTAGAATTAATCACACGAGTGAGGGATACGTAAAATGGTCCCAGACCCACTCGTACGAAGATCGTATTAAAAACGTACGAGTGCATTCCACACGCAGAGCGTACTCAAACGTGTGAAGCTTCCCGACACGCCGACCATACTCAAACGTGCCGAGGCTTCTCAATACGCCAGCCTAGACCAATCGTATTGAGGCATCTCACCGTGACTCCGAGTGAGGGATACGTAACTAGAGAGCAATCATCTTTAGCTCACCCTTCAGGTTCACCATAAGAATACGTATATCTGTGAACAATGGTTACCATCAACTTCGCTTACTCTCAAAGAAGGCAGCACATGTCTCAGGGGTCCACTCGCCCCGTCACGACGCCATATATTGTGCAGCTGCCTGTGTAGTTTTGCCATAACTGCCGCTGCCGACCGATATTACGCAGCTACCGGCACGTCGCTTGCGTGCTACTGTCGCAGGAACCATCGAGTGGCCCGAGCTGGCGACAATGCCCGTGAGGCACCATCCTCACCATTCAGCAAGGTCCACGGATTGCCGGATCTAGATTTCCTGTAGACTGTGAGTTATTACCAAAACAAGATTATCGACATTAAAAACGGCTGCTGCTCGTCGGTGCCTGTCCACGCGAGCATCATGTCGCTTTTCACTCCATGGTACCAATTGATGAGCTCTACCTCGACCTAGTTCTCGACGAACTTCACGGCTCCGGAACACCTCAGTCGTGACATCACTAAATAGAGTCCTCACCACAGGTGTGGTGGAGTCTGTTCCTACCAGAAGCTGCAGGGCGGATGTCTGTTGTCTTGCATTTTGTGATGTTCAGAATGAGCTGTAATCTCAAAAGTTGAATTGACCATTTTGCCAACATAGCCCCGAATTCACCTTCGGAAGTATGCAGTCAACCTCAGGAATTATCTAACTGTGTGACATTACGAGTCACTGGTGACTCAATTAGTGCATGAAACCTATGAGGACTCGGCCTAACCTGACCTCCACTAAAAATGAAATCAAATCGTGAGTAGATTAGCGTTCGCGGTTGTAACCTGAGGGCCCATTATGCCCCGTATCACTATTAAAGTTCTATTAAAGCACTGGCGAGGGTAGACGCCTCAGAACCAGGGATACTAGATTCTACGCGACCTTGTTGCGAACCAACGATATTCGACATGGGAGTCGTAACTGTCCGTAGAATATCGGTGGTCTGTTCAGCGCGCGCCTTATCGTTATAACGTGTCGCAGCAGGTTCAACCGTGCGCGAGCGCGATCTCGCCCTTCCGCGACGGGCACACTACGAGAGCGGTCCCTACTACGCGACCCGCGCCTAACCCGAGTACGTGACCGACGCACATCAGTACTGCGAGAATCACGCTGGTCTCGGACCCGTAAGCCATCCCGTGAAGTACGACCTCTATCGTTCGTATCGCGATTTTGTCTATCATCTCTGTGATCGCGAAAGCATGTCGTTTTCGATTACGAGAATCATCTCGAGACGGTCGCCTCCGTGTACTAGGAGTTTCAGTATGTCTCATTATCACAGTTAAAATTTGCAATCACACAATAAAAATAACAAAGTATGAAAGCATCAAAGTAAGCAGTCATTGTAAAACAAAACAAAGTTCGGAGTTTTACGCTACTGTGGGCTATTTGAGTCCTTTATCCCACTTCTGATTTTAAGAATCAGAAGTGGAATGTTATAAAGAAATTATTAAGTTAACAAACGATCCGTATAATTACAACTCAGATCATAAAATCTAACCTATACAAGTACAATCAACACGATTATTACTAAACCAATTACTGCAAACTTCTACAATCAATTTACAAAAATAATAACAAAATGGCTTACGTGACCTTGCTAGCAACCAACACTGATTATCGCAAGTCGTCCGTGCACTGTGAGTGTAACGAGCAGAATGTGCGGAATTATCTAAGTACCCTCCTTATATAGGTTTGCCGAGTATTCGATGACGATGTTTCGGAGGCTCCTTACACGGCCTCTCCTGACGTTGAGTCGTCCTCGACACAAATCCTTTGGGTTCCGCTTGAACCCGCCACCGGAGAAGTCGGCGGGTTAGTCTCCACGTAGTCATCAAGCAAGGGCATAGACAGACCGGTCAAAGGAACGGGCTTCGTTTGCATAGTGTCCTCATCACTATCATATAAAACAGAACAAAACCATTACCAATAATTCGGAGAAGCTTAGGGGCACTCGAACTTACAGCACAATCATCCTGTCCACAGTCAATTAATTCATACATCGTTTGTCATAAATCTTGCTCATATAACACACATACATCACTCTCGAAAGTATAAAACCTAATGCGCATATTCCTGTTAGTATCCAAGGGCCAGTGTGCGTCGCCCTTCGTTGATTGTCTTCTGCATTTGGTTACCAGTGATCCCTGTAAAATGGTCCCAGACCCACTCGTACGAAGATCGTATTAAAAACGTACGAGTGCATTCCACACGTAGAGCATATTCAAACGTGTGAAGCTTCCCGACACGCTGACCATACTCAAACGTGCCGAGGCTTCTCAATACGCCAGTCTAGGCCGATCGTATTGAGGCATCTCACCGTGTAGAATTAATTACACGAGTGAGGGATACGTAAAATGGTCCCAGACCCACTCGTACGAAGATCGTATTAAAAACGTACGAGTGCATTCCACACGCAGAGTTTTTTCAAACGTGTGAAGCTTCCCGGCACGCCGACCATACTCAAACGTGCCGAGGCTTCTCAATACGGCTCAGATTGTATTGAGGCATCTCACCGTGTAGAATTAACCACACGAGTGAGGGATACGTAAAATGGTCCCAGACTCACTCGTACGAAGATCGTATTAAAAACGTACGAGTGCATTCCACACGCAGAGTTTTTTCAAACGTGTGAAGCTTCCCGGCACGCCGACAGTACTCAAACGTGCAGAGGCTTCTCAATACGCCAGCTTAGGCCGATCGCATTGAGGCATCTCACCGTGTAGAATTAATCACACGAGTGAGGGATACGTAAAATGGTCCCAGACCCACTCGTACGAAGATCGTATTAAAAACGTACGAGTGCATTCCACACGCAGAGCGTACTCAAACGTGTGAAGCTTCCCGACACGCCGACCATACTCAAACGTGCCGAGGCTTCTCAATACGCCAGCCTAGACCAATCGTATTGAGGCATCTCACCGTGACTCCGAGTGAGGGATACGTAACTAGAGAGCAATCATCTTTAGCTCACCCTTCAGGTTCACCATAAGAATACGTATATCTGTGAACAATGGTTACCATCAACTTCGCTTACTCTCAAAGAAGGCAGCACATGTCTCAGGGGTCCACTCGCCCCGTCACGACGCCATATATTGTGCAGCTGCCTGTGTAGTTTTGCCATAACTGCCGCTGCCGACCGATATTACGCAGCTACCGGCACGTCGCTTGCGTGCTACTGTCGCAGGAACCATCGAGTGGCCCGAGCTGGCGACAATGCCCGTGAGGCACCATCCTCACCATTCAGCAAGGTCCACGGATTGCCGGATCTAGATTTCCTGTAGACTGTGAGTTATTACCAAAACAAGATTATCGACATTAAAAACGGCTGCTGCTCGTCGGTGCCTGTCCACGCGAGCATCATGTCGCTTTTCACTCCATGGTACCAATTGATGAGCTCTACCTCGACCTAGTTCTCGACGAACTTCACGGCTCCGGAACACCTCAGTCGTGACATCACTAAATAGAGTCCTCACCACAGGTGTGGTGGAGTCTGTTCCTACCAGAAGCTGCAGGGCGGATGTCTGTTGTCTTGCATTTTGTGATGTTCAGAATGAGCTGTAATCTCAAAAGTTGAATTGACCATTTTGCCAACATAGCCCCGAATTCACCTTCGGAAGTATGCAGTCAACCTCAGGAATTATCAAACTGTGTGACATTACGAGTCACTGGTGACTCAATTAGTGCATGAAACCTATGAGGACTCGGCCTAACCTGACCTCCACTAAAAATGAAATCAAATCGTGAGTAGATTAGCGTTCGCGGTTGTAACCTGAGGGCCCATTATGCCCCGTATCACTATTAAAGTTCTATTAAAGCACTGGCGAGGGTAGACGCCTCAGAACCAGGGATACTAGATTCTACGCGACCTTGTTGCGAACCAACGATATTCGACATGGGAGTCGTAACTGTCCGTAGAATATCGGTGGTCTGTTCAGCGCGCGCCTTATCGTTATAACGTGTCGCAGCAGGTTCAACCGTGCGCGAGCGCGATCTCGCCCTTCCGCGACGGGCACACTACGAGAGCGGTCCCTACTACGCGACCCGCGCCTAACCCGAGTACGTGACCGACGCACATCAGTACTGCGAGAATCACGCTGGTCTCGGACCCGTAAGCCATCCCGTGAAGTACGACCTCTATCGTTCGTATCGCGATTTTGTCTATCATCTCTGTGATCGCGAAAGCATGTCGTTTTCGATTACGAGAATCATCTCGAGACGGTCGCCTCCGTGTACTAGGAGTTTCAGTATGTCTCATTATCACAGTTAAAATTTGCAATCACACAATAAAAATAACAAAGTATGAAAGCATCAAAGTAAGCAGTCATTGTAAAACAAAACAAAGTTCGGAGTTTTACGCTACTGTGGGCTATTTGAGTCCTTTATCCCACTTCTGATTTTAAGAATCAGAAGTGGAATGTTATAAAGAAATTATTAAGTTAACAAACGATCCGTATAATTACAACTCAGATCATAAAATCTAACCTATACAAGTACAATCAACACGATTATTACTAAACCAATTACTGCAAACTTCTACAATCAATTTACAAAAATAATAACAAAATGGCTTACGTGACCTTGCTAGCAACCAACACTGATTATCGCAAGTCGTCCGTGCACTGTGAGTGTAACGAGCAGAATGTGCGGAATTTTTTTTTTTTTTTTTTCCTACCTAAGCTGAGAGCCTTGAGAGGCTATATCAGCGTAACCCTAACTTTAGTAGGTGAGCTCACGGGGCTCAAACCTGACGATGTTGCTAACACGAACCCTAGCAAGAGTCGTGCTTCGCAGAATCTACCACCGGATCGGAAACGCGACCCACTGAGAAGATCCGGCGAGAAACTCAGTGGGCTGTGTCTGAGAGTTAATTTACTCGTCGAGCCCTTCGTCGCAAGCGACGGGTTCGACGAGAACGGTGACCGGTGCTTGAATTACCTAAAAGCACCGTTAGTGGATCGGGTGGAAAAGCGGAATTATCTAAGTACCCTCCTTATATAGGTTTGCCGAGTATTCGATGACGATGTTTCGGAGGCTCCTTACAATATATATATTAATACAAGAATTGCTCGTTTAAAGGTATAAGATTTAGACGTGGAAGTTGTACGTTTGATAATTAAAATTTAAACTATAATATAATTTAAAAAAAAAAGAAGCATAAAAATGTTACAATGATGTGAATTTTTTTGTGATAAATATAATTACCGTAAAAATTTTTTAGGGGTGTGCCGTCAGTTCCTTATAAATAAACAATTCTGGTAAGAACTGATTGATGCTTATTTTGATTTATTTAGTTAATGTTTTTGTTCAAAATGAAAAACTCGAAATCATAAATTCAATAAACATGCTGTGAGTTGAAATGAGTATGTGTACCACCACCATATGTATTTTCCCAAGAAAGCCTCATGACCGCGAGGCCACGACCCGTTAAAATAATGTCTGCGAATGGTTCAAAGGAATCTGTCGAAATAAACTCAGTGGGGATGTGGTTTTTTATTTATTTATTTTTATTGCTTAGATGGGTGGACGAGCTCACAGCCCACCTGGTGTTAAGTGGTTACTGGAGCCCATAGACATCTACAATGTAAATGCGCCACCCACCTTGAGTTATAAGTTCTAAGGTCTTACTCAGTATAGTTACAACGGCTGCCCCACCCTTCAAACCGAAACGCATTACTGCATCACGGCAAAAATAGGCAGGGTGGTGGTACCTACCCGTGCGGACTCACAAGAGGTCCTACCACCAGTGAAAAAAAGTTTAAAAAAAAGTTTAAAGTTTGTTTACTTTTGTATTTAATTTCAATAATAATTATGATTAGTAATTCTCAAAAAGAAAAAAAAAACGTGCGTGTGTTAATTATAATTAAATAAATTGTTAATATTATTGTAAATCAGAGCAAGATATTATACGAAAGAAACTGTTCGGAAAATATCCGGAGATTATTTTTCATACAATTCGCGATAATCACAACGTAAAGTGGCTTATTCATGTTTCATTGGTGTACAATAAAAACTTATATTACCCCTATGAATAAATACATTTATCCGTAGTTTTATTTTTTATCTTTTTTATTGCTTAGATGGGTGATCGAGCTCACAGTCCACCTGGTGTTACTGGAGCCCATAGACATCCACAACGTAAATGCGCCACCCACCTTGAGATATAAGTTCTAAGGTCTCAACTATAGTTAGAACGGCTGCCCCACCCTTCAAACCGAAACGCATTACTGTTTCACGACAGAAATAGGTAAGGCGGTGGCACCCACCCGCGCGGACTCACAAGAGGTCCTACCACCAGTAATGAACCGATTATATAAATAATAATAATATAAATTACCCGAATGAATGTAATCTTATAACAATGTACAATAACGCAATTAGTACGTGTTCATAATAGCGTTTGACAAACCACGCGGTATACTCATTAGATTTACTGTAATTACGGTAATGGCATCTTATTTTTCCGTGATTACGGAATAGGCTAATCATATTAGCGATTATCTAGTTAACATCTTCCGCGAGCTCTGCTATTAGGTTGTTATTAGAATGTCGTAGCGTTAGTTAAAATTTTTATTGATCACTAGCGGCCCGCTCCGGCTCCGCTCGGGTCTTTAACAAAAATTTTAACAATATATGACGTCGTTTTATTTTTAAAAATAAAAGAACACTTATTGCGGCGTAGCTATAATAGTTAGACATATGCTGTCGCGACAATTTTTGTAAATAATAATGTGTTTTACAAACCCGTAGTACATTATTTTATTCTAAAATCAATAGTTCTGTAGGGCATGCGATGTAAAGAATATTTTAGGTAATCTTTACACCTTGGGTTACATTATTGGAGTTTTAGTAAGGATCCCTCATTTTTTCAAAAAAGAGTATAGCCTATGTCACTTGGGAATAGTGTAGCTTCCAAACAGTAAAATAATTTTGCAAATCGGTTCAGTAGTATTGGAGCCTATTCAATACAAACAAACAAATCTTTCCTCTTTATAATATTAGTATAGATAAGCAATTAGATGAAGCGATTTTGAAAAAAAAAATTGACTTAGTTCAAGCAGCCCAAAAACTATGCTCCGATAGAGAGTCAAAAAATATTCAAGAACAAATTACATGCACGACTATTTAATAGATGTAACACTAGAGATGCCAAATATGCAAATTGATATACAACTTTGTATAATTTTGTGAATCGAATGGATCGATCGTGATTCGAGCTTGGATCTTGATATATCACAGACACAGCCCGAAGTGATCTCGACTTGATGCGATGGTAGATTCACCGAAGCACTGCTCTTGCTAGGGCCAGTGTTAGAATATTCTCTCAAGTTCAGCTTCAGTTCAGCTATGCGAGATTAACTGAAATAGTCTCTTAGGATACCGACGATCAGGTAGCGGAAAAAATTCGTATGATATTATTGATCAGATGGACCGTGCGTTCGCCTGTCTACATATAAACAGCAAACCAGTACAAGTATAAGTAGTGAGCAACATAACTATGTCTAACTACTAACAACTAACTCCTGACGATTCCGATCTCTACAGTTGTCATAAATTCACTATTTAATATCTTTCACAGAAGATGGCGGTCAACCCTATGTCAATTCAGAAGGAGTACGAGAAGCATCCGGACATCACTCCTGAGGACATCAAGAACCTTCGAGAATGGCTCAACAATCAGCCCCATTTACCGGGAGATTTGATATCAGGTACAAAAATTCGAGTGGCTAGAAAGTATGACTCGATTCTTTTTTTTTTTCGCATACCTATTGTTGATGTGACAGCTGATGTTGGTTTAGCTTTTAACTTCCATTGACAGCTTGTAGCATTGAATTGACAGCTGAAAAAAATAGCTCATCGTGTCCGTCCTCGTCTGACTAGCTAATATGCATGAGACAAGAAAAAATACTTATTATTATGTACCATATCTTTCGTGAATGCGTAATGAAAAGTGAAGTCAGCGGACGAACGCTATTTCCGTCTCACTCGCTCTCGCCTTCCGAGATTACAGATCGTTTACGTCATAATTTTAATTTAGCTTTTCGTTGCGCGCTTAAAAGTATTTTCTGAATTTTTTTATTTATTTATAGTATCAGAGTTTTCTGGAATCATCATCTGCTCGCTACGTTGGTCTGTTTCTTAGTGGTCCAGATGATTGTAGCACGGAGTTCGGCTTTAATTTCCGGTTAAAGTCGATATGTTTGACAAAGGAATTTGACATTTGCGGTCATATCCATTGGGATAAGTTTATAGAAACTCATTGTTTTGTATGTATTTCGGGTAAATCTATAATACAGAAGAATTTGTATTTTGGTGCCGTAGAGGGTTTTTGTTTTTTAAATTACTTTAATTTTTTTTAAGCAGGCAGCCGATCCTACGTCCCACCTGATGGTAAGTGGTTACCGTCGCTCATGGATGGCAGCAATGCCAAGGGCAGAGCCCAGCCGCTGCCTGCCATTTAATACTCTCCATAAACCTCGTTTCAAGAATATTAACATAATGGTATCTTTATAATATGGTTAGTACAGGTACAGTACTAAAATTACCAACTGTCTAAAAGCAATTAACGCTGCAGTAAAATTAGGAGGCGAACTATAGTCTCCAGCGCCAATTGAAATATAAATGCTTATTACGGCGATGGTGTGACGATCATACTCGAACTCCTCAAGGGTAAGTGCTCTTGGACTTTAGCACTTTACAAGTGTTTGTTCAACACTAACAAGCAGTGTTAGGGAAATCCTATGACCCTGAAATACATATATTTATTTGTTTGTTTTCCTATTATATATTTTCTATTCGATCCGTTCGAATTGAATGCGGGCTGTAAGGAGCGATTCTCTGAACCGACGCAGTTGTAACTTAAGTAATCTATCTATCTATCTGTATGTATAAAAGTGAATTGCTGATCGTTAGTCTCGCTAAAACTCGAGAACGGCTGGACTGATTTGGCTAATTTTGCTCTTAAATTATTTGTGGAAGTCCAGAGAAGGTTTAAAAGGTGGATAAACATGAAAATGCTCGGAAATAAATAAAAATAACAATTTTGTTTTTCCTTTGATGTGTCCCCCGTCGGACGGATTCCTTTTGTTTGTTTTAAGGTTATTTTATACAAAAGTTTAGGTCTTTTATTTATCGATTGAGGCACTACGAAGTCTGCCGGGTCAGCTAGTGTATAATATTATCTTTATTTAATTAGTCTTACCCACAAAGCTGTAATATTTTTGGGGGGAACGGATAGAGGCTGGTCTAGAGACCTTGTCATTTAGACCATCGGCTAGGACGTACAGCCAAACTCAAGGATTTAACATGGAGGGAGCTAATGGCATGATAAAACACAAGAGTTAATTTTCAGATGTTGATCTGCTTATCGCGTACCATTGCTGTGAGAAGAGCATGGAGGTTTCGAAGCAAGTTATAGACTTGCACTACACTTTGAAGTCCCTCATCTTCAGTGACCGATTGTTTGACAAGAAAGTCGAGTTCTCATTGGACACTGCGTGAGTACGGCCTATTAACTGGTCTCAATAATTTTAATATACGGGTGTTTCTCGAAAAAGACAAGATGTTGTGATTTTTAGTGAAGATAATACTAAGATGGAATGTAAACGAATATTTTGGTGGTGGTAGGGCGTTTTGTGAGCGCACACCGTGCCGCAACCGTGATATTTCTGCCGCAAAGCAATCAGATTATACTATAAAATCGACATGTAGACGTCATGTCTAAAAATATATTCCAATTGTGATGTATATATCTATATAACAAATAAATCTCCATCAAAAACTTACAATTAACCGGTATAAATCAAAGTGGTAAATGTAACAAAATATTCAATATTTAAAAAAATATTATATATTTTTCGGTTATTTCTTGTCAGTTCGTGCAATATGTATTCGCGCAATCCGATTGAGTTGAGACTTCCTACAAATGTTCTTCGTTCATCAAAGATGTGTAGTTATGTGATAGTATCATGATCCTACTACAGATGGCGATTCAATAAATCTGTTTATCACAAATGTATATTCTGTCGAAAGCATAGAGGGTAGAGTTAAGGAGCATTATCTTGTATAAGGGACTAGTTGAAAAAGTGTCGCAAGTCTAGTTAAAAAAGTGTAGCAGTTTTAAAGAAAGTGAATTGTGGTAGTTTATTGCACTGTTTTTCAAATCTTTCCACTTGGTACTATGGCGCCCCCTTACTTTGCTCCCTTTCATTACTACTACTAATACTGAGCTGGCGCTATGACCCCGAAGTGGTTCTCGGCCTCCGACAATAAGCTTTGCCATTCATCCCGGCGCTGCGCAACACCTAGCCAGTCTGACACTGGAGCTCACGTAAATTTGCTTCTACAGCGTCAGACCAGCGGTACTTGGGCCTCCCTACGGGGCAGCGTCCCTCCGGTACACCTGCGTACACACGTTTCACAGCCCAATCCTGCTCCATACGTACTACAGGCCCGAGCCATCCGAGCTTCCGTGCCTTCATCTCCCCCAGAATAATTGGCTCACCAAAAAGCCTCTCCACATCCTTATTTTCGCGGACGTGCCAAGAACCGTCTTTTCCCTTTCATTGGACACTTTTTATTAAACTGGTAGCTGACTGGTATGCCTTGCCCTTCGTACTCAAAACATATTACGACGTGTGATCGGGCATCACTTAGAGTTGATAAACGTTCAAAATTTACCCAAGCTTTGAATCTCCTCAGAAAAACATGACACCGAGATATGAATTAATGTAACTATAGTGAGCCCTTAGAACTCATATCTTAATGTGGGTTGCGGCATTTGCGGCATTTACGTTGTAGATGACTATGGGCTCTCGTAACCACTTATCACCAGGTGGTCTGTGAGCTCGTCCACAAATCTATGAAAGAAAAAATCTTTCACAGACATGACTCCGAATTTTTTTTTTTTTTTTTTTTTTTTTTTTTATTGCTTAGATGGATGGACGAGCTCACAGCCCACCTGGTGTTAAGTGGTTACTGGAACCCATAGACATCTACAACGTAAATGCGCCACCCACCTCGAGATATAAGTTCTAAGATCTCAGGTATAGTTACAACGGCTACCGCACCCTTCGAACCGAAACGCATTACTGCTTCACGGCGGAAATAGGCGGGGTGGTGGTACCTACCCGTGCGGACTCCCAAGAGGTCCTGCCACCAGTGATTACGCAAATTATAATTTCGCGGGTTTGATTTTTACACGATGTTATTCCTTCACCGTGGAAGTCAATCGTGAACATTTGTTGAGTACGTATTTCATTAGAAAAATTGGTACCCGCCTGCGGGATTCGAACACCGGTGCATCGCTTCAACACGAATGCACCGAACGTCTTATCCGTTAGGCCACAACGACTTCAGAAATCGAACCTTGGACATCATGCTTCGGTAGCTTTTTCATATATATTTTTTTAATAATAGGTTGGGTAAAATTTTTCTTCGCATTTTTTATGAGTATTCACAAAAAAAAATATAGTTTATTTACATTTAACTAAAGTATGTAGGTACGATTTTTTTTGATAACTTTTTGCCATCTTGTAGGTAGGGACATGATCCCATTGCTATAGAAGTTTTGAGGTTTCTGATCAAAATACCGCGACAATTGGTTTTGGCAGTCCTCTTGTGATGTTAACTTGATACTGCCTAAAGAATTCTGAAGAGACCGAAACAGGTGGAAATCTGAAGGTGCAAGGTCAGGACTATACGGCGGATGCATTAACACCTCTCAGCCAAGCTCTCTTAATTTTTGCTGAGTGGCTAAAGATGTGTGAGGTCTAGCGTTATTATGATGAAAAACTCTTCTGTTGATTAATTCCGGCCACTTTCTCTCAACTTCTAGCTTTAATCTCATCAGTTGTTCGCAGTAGAGTTCAGAATCGATGGTTCGGTCTGGTGGTAGCAGCTCATAATGAATAATGCCCTTCCAATCCCACCACACACGCAGCATCACTTGTTACGAGTTAGCCCGGGTTTCGCCACAGACTGTGAAGCCTGACCGGACTTTGACCATGACCTTTTTCGCACGTTCTTGTCGTACGTGATCCACTTTTCATCACCAGTTCTTTCACCATCAGCTTCTTCAAAAATGGTTCGGTTTCATTACGTCGTAATAAAGAATCACAAATGAGTACACGGTTCATTAGGTTTCTTTCAGTGAGCTCGTGAGGTAAAAATATCGAGCTTTTTTGTGTACCCAGTTTTTTTCAAATGTGCCAAAACTGTTTCGTGGTCTTCAGCTACGTCGTAACTACTGATATGCGGATCTTGCTCCAATTTTTCAAAAATTGCATCCATTTTATCCGTAATAAGACGACCAGAGCGACGTGCATCTTTGACATCAAAATTTCCCAATTGAAAGGTTATTATTTAACTAAAGGTTGAACATTAGGTCCATAAACATAGAAAATTTTTTTCGCGGCTTGCTAGCATTTTTAGCACTCATCTTGACCGTACGAAAAATAAATAAAAATCACACATTTTCCTAATGTGAATTTGGAATTATCTTCTTTAAAATTTATACTTCTAATGATACCAAAACTAGTCAGATAAAAAGAGAATAAATAGCCAAAGAGTTTTATTACAAGTTCATACATACTATAATCCAAAAAGACTTTTTCCCCAACCTATTATTTTGAAAGTTTTTCCTAGACTTCAAACCGGTTTTGACGCAAAACTAGACAGGACATTTGATTAAAACACACAAGATATTCGTTAATCAAGGACATTCGTGAGCGCGTGTTAAGTGGATACTTGAAATTATCAGCCGTCAGACAAGAAGAAAAGGAATGAATCGATGATATATTATTTTTTGTTTTTTTCCAGACTCTTCTATCAAATCCCAGTGTTTACAACAAGAGGTTACAGAGCGATTTACATTCGGCTCCTAGATTTTAGCCCTAAGAATTTCTTTCTAGACCAATTGGCAAAGAGTTTCGTCTTGATTTACGATCTGTGGCAGTATGAAGAAGGAACGTGGCCTGGGTAAGCGCGATTTAAGGCCTCAAGCGAATTGTATACAACAATGTACAAAGTGCTTTAAGCTGCCGACTGAGTGTGACGTCAAAATTTCAGTATCGTAGTAATAATAATAGTGGTCCTGCAGTAGTCGAAATTCGACTTTAATCAATTGAAATTTTATGCTTGAACATTATTCTAGTTCTATTGTCAAATATTTACAATTATATAATATAATCACAGATTTTCCCAAACCGCCGGTATACATAAATAATAATAAAGACAAACAATATTTATCTATTCTCAATTTGGCCACAGACTTTAAACACTAACAAAAGTTTGACAATTGACAATAAACAAAGAGTATATTTATATATATAGGTATGTGTTGTGTCAAATACACGGTAGTGTGTGTAATTTTTTCTTTATTGATTTAATGTATCTTTTAAGCATTATTTGAAAAAAATCATTGTGCACTTCTTCTTTAAATTCTCTATAAGTGTGGAAAATTTCATACTTCTCCGTCCGCGCAATTTTCGTAAAAAGGGATACAAAGTTTTTGCTTCACGTATTAATATACCTAGTCAGGTCATAAATTCTGTCACATGTTTAATGTAAAATAATTGAAACAAGTTTATTCATTATGTAACCATTCATATACCAAAATGAACTTAACAAAACATAGATTCTTATGACACTAAAGTTTATTCAAAATAACCTCCGTGATTTTGAATACAGGCCTTCAATCTGCGCGGCCAGTCGTCTATCGCAGCACGAACGAGGTCCATGTCAATATCGGCGGCTGCCTTAATCAATGATGTCTTGAGTGACTCCAAATTGAGATGAGGCTTTGAGCACGCCTTTTCCTCCAAGTGTTACCATATCTTGTAATCTAACGGATTCAAATCTGGACTGGAGGAGGACCAGTCTTCGTACCGGATGAAGTCGATTTCACGCGCCGCCAGCCAGTCTTGTGTGCTCTTCGCTCTACGAGCTGGCGCTGAATCTTGTTGGAATACCCAGTGCCTGTTATTGAACATGGTATGAGAAACAGGTTCCACAAGGTTCGTCAGGACTGTATTTTGATACACAACTGCATTCGTTTTTACACCTTTCTCACAAAAATGTACCTCTGTTAAGCCCCAATAAGAAACTCCCAACCATACCATGAGCGAGGATGGAAAATGACCTCGTTGGACAAGCGGAATACGGTTGCTCGCTTCTTCACTACCGTGTGCGTACACCTTGTCATTTTGTTTGTTGTAGCTCTCTTCTACGGTAAAAAATTTTTCATCCGAAAAAACAATTTCCCGATATTTTTTTCCCGCGTACCGCTTCAACAAAGCGCGGCATCTCTTCAGTCTCAGGTCCATTAGACGAGCATTCAAACGATGTCCTGTTTTTCTTCGATATGCCCGAAGCCCTAAGTCTTCATTTAACATCCTTTTCACCGTGGTTCTGCTTAAACCCATCTGAAGGGCCAACAGTTTCTGCTTACGTTTGGGATTTCTTTGAATTTGCGCCTTCACAGCTTTTATCACTGCTGGAGTCCTAACAGACCGAGGGCGACCACTTCTTGACCTGTCATCTACACTAGAGTCTTCATTGTATCGTTTGATGGTACGATAAACGAATCTTTTGGTTATATTCAAATTTTTCAGTATGTTAAAAATTTGAATTGGCGCGTAACCGCAACGATGCAACGCAATAACTGCAACACGGTCTTCTTTAAGCGTCCACTCCATATTTAAAAATGAGTAAAATTCTAAAAGTATACATTTTTATTTTCATGAACAATTCGAAATTCGAATTCAATAAGCTTTTTTGTGGCCAGCATTCTAAAAGAAAAGTTTTTACTGTGTGACAATACTTATGACCTGACTAGTTATAGATAGTAACATATTCCTTCTGACGGGAATATTCAGATGCAACTAACTAGCATTTTATAAAGTCAAAATAATTGTCATAAATCTATGTTCTAGTAATTAATTTTAAAACTACTTCTAATAGAAAATCTGTGTTAGCTCACGGGCAGTTGGCAACGTCCCCAGAAGGCTGGCAGCATTTCCCCGCGGGATAGCAATGCTAATTCTTTATTGCAAAATACGTACCAGCCTTCTGGTCTCCTAAGGCCTCAAATAGTTTTTTTTAAGGTCCTTAAAAAAGCTTTTAGCACATGGACCCCAGGGGCCCAAAGTTTCTATCCCAAAAGGAACAAAAACGAAATCGAGTGGGTGTGCATATAGTTTAAAAAAATTGTGACTTTTGTTACGGTGTTAAGTGGTTACTGGAGCCCATAGACATCTACGACGTAAACCGTGCCATCACCCACCTTCAGATATGAGTTCTAAGGTCTCATTATATGACTCATTCGGTCGTGCAGATAGCGCCCCTGTCTGTCGCACCGAGGGTCATGGATTCGATTCCCACATCCAGCAAACATTCGTCTGATGAACAGGTTTGTTTGCTCTTTGTCTCGGTGCTTATTACCTATATATTTAAATATAATGTAGGATTGGTAAGAACGAAACGTATGAAAAGAGTGTGAAACGGAGCGTTAAGATGTGAGTGAGAGAAAACGAAAAGAAAGGGAAAAGAGAATGACAGACAGAATTACAGAGAAAAGGAAGATGGCGAAGACAGTTAAAAAATGAGTAAGGCGTAATAAAAATGTTAATTAATTTTTAATTATTATTTTAACAAAAGATTTTGGAACAGTGTAAGTTTCATTTAATGCGCTACGATCCCTATTCTACATATATATTATGTTAGTATGTTTATCAGTTTCCGGTGTCTTTTTTCCCTACCTATTCACTGCTGGCCTGAGAGGCTATTCCGGCTACACTCGGACGGGTATCTGGTACCCATTACCTAGGGAATTCTAAATTGGGGCCACATGACGTATTGTTACTTTATCGGACCTTTTTATCCCGATCTTGCGGACAGAATGGAAAGCAGTCGACGTCGCCCAAAACACGCCATTTCGGATCCTCCCGATCCACTAATGGCGCTTTTAGGTACCTCAAGCACCGGTCATCGTCGAGGGCTCGACGAGTAAATTAACCTACAGACGTAGCCCACGGAGTTTCTCGCCGGATCTTCTCAGTGGGTCGCGTTTCCGATCCGGTGGTAGATTCAGCGAAGCACAGCTCTTGCTAGGGTTCGTGTTAGCCACGTCGTCAGATTTGAGCCCCGTGAGCTCACCTACTAGTTAAGGTTACGCTGAAACAGCCTCTCAAGACTATCAGCGTAGGTAGGAAAAAAAAGGATCTTTTTGATGGAATTTCAATCTGATGAAAATTATGTTGAAAGATTCCGTTATATAAAAATATTTAAAAGATAGATAAAAATTTCAGTTTCGTGGTGATCATAGATTTGGACGGAGTTGTCCTGGGACACCTGTCGCGGTTGGATCTCATGATGTTAAAAAAACTGCTGTATTTTGTACAAGTAAGTCGTCTGTTTCTCAAGTTGAAATTTTTGCTGGGTGGACTGATGAGAGTTGACCATTGAAAATTAAAAGGCATAAATTGCAATAAACACTATATAAAAATAGATTGCCGCTGATGGTGGTGTCTACGACACAAGCCATCAGTAGTTAGGACTCCAGAGTGAGAAACCTCCTTACGATATGCGCAGTATCAAGGATAATTGCCTTCTGTATCAGGTCCCTAACCCAGCTTGATAACAAAAGTTTCTTAAGGTGTTGATCGAAACTTTTCTTATCGAACCGTATATCGACAATGGAACAATGATGGTTGAATCAACATGCCACATGGCGGTAGCCTCGCGGGCCAGTTCTAAATATTTTATTAATTTGTCCTTTTCTGCCTTCACGAGGTTCTCGTCATGAGGAATGGTGACATCAACCAACACTGCTCGACGCGCAGACCGATCTATTAAAACATTCTTGAACGATACGCAGAAAGTTGGTTTCTCCCTCCGTAGCCTCATAGTACGCTCGCATGACATTCATATTTATATTTCGGTTCCAACGCATGCGAGAGCGCACTACACCACTGGTAGCGGGGACCGTAGACGGCACATTTCGCCTCGTTGATTCCAAGCGTGCCAATGGTGGGTGGCCCTATTATTATTATTATTATGTTCTATATTTATTTAAAATCTTATTTATTACATAATATTTTTCAAAAAAGCTATTAAAAATACAATTTCTTACTTTCCTAGTGTTAATTCACAGTTTAGTAAAAAAAAAAACGAAGGAAACCCAAATTAATCAACTGAGATGAAGTTAAATGAAATGAGATGCAATGAATTATAATCTCAGTGAAATGATGGTCATTTACTGAGTTTTTTTCAGTCGACTTTTTGGAGGATCCCGAGAAGTTACGTCCAGCGACTTTTTTTCATTTTCCCACATTTGTACACTTTCTCAGATATTAAACAGCTAACAAACCCCATTATTACACATTTAAACCTGAAGAAACACTAAACAGACAAAATAAAACAATTCACACAACTTCGCTATTCGCGTTCCCGCCAAAAACTCGGCCTATAAGTCGTTCACCAATCTAAATATCAGTTGAATAATAATAATAACAAGATTGTCTCGAAAACTACCGCCTTGTTATTCGATTGACTACTGTCTCTCGAATTGTGAGTCCTTGAAGGGGTCCTCCTCCTCGTGGGTCTTTGAAGAAAATCATATTTTGATTCGCGGACACTAGCTTAAAGGCTGTTGATTTTTAAGCGTTAACTCCAAATTTTCCAGGAATGTATGCTGATTAAACTAAAGGAGGTTAACTTTATGAACGCGCCGTCTTTCATGGATAAACTGATGTTAATGCTGAAACCGTTCCTCAATAAGCCGCTACTGGAGATCATCAGGATCCACTCCGTCGGAAGCGAAAAAATATACGAGACGATACCGAAAAAATATTTTCCCATCGAATCCGGAGGGGAGTTTAAAGATATGAACACTATCAAAGGTGCGGTTTTGATTTGTAAAACATTCACGTGCTCAATGAACTATCATTATTCCCGTTTGCAGTATTTTGGACAAACTATTTTTCCCTACCTATGCCTTTAGGAACTAGGAAAAATGAGGGCTATACCAGCGTAACTGGGCTAGTCGGTGAGCTCACGGGACTCTAACTTGACGAGTTTGCTAACCCTAGCCCTAGGAAAAGCAGTGGTTCGCAAAATCTACCACCGGAGTGAGAAACTCAGTGGGCTTTTGGACAAACCAGACCTATTTGAATTTGAACGATTTGGCTCTCGAAGGGCAAGAGCAATAAAAAAACGAAACGCCAATTTTGATCCTACGCACCCTGGGATGATAGGAGCTGAAACGTATTTCGGACTATAAGCTGGTACTCGCACCTATAAAATGGGGTATCTAATTTTTGTTTCATGTATTTATGGCGTACATGGTGTGTTGATTATGGGATTCATGGACAAGTCTTTGACAAGGATGTGTAGTGGTGGCTAAATGAAGCAAATTACTAAATCACCTCTTCTTTTTTCCAGAGGAATTGTGTCAGCGGCTCAAGGCAAACCAAGATTACTTCATTAGGGAGAACAAGCGGAAAGTGAATGAAAGCTTGAGACCTGGGGGCAAAGCGGTCGCCGTGGAGAGCCTTTTCGGGATCCAAGGGAGCTTCAAGAAATTAGATATAGACTAAAATTATTTAGTACCTATACAGGCTTGGGACATAGAATGTGGCAAAATAAACGTTATGTGGTTTAGAGGATTGCATTTTATTACCAATATGCGCAAATATAAATTACGTATGACTGTTATTACGATGATAAATAAAGACAGTGTCGCTAACTCATTGAGTTTCTCGTCAGATCTTCTCAGTGACTCGCGATTCTGATCCGGTAGTAGATTAAGCGAAGCACTGCTCTTGCTAGAGCTAGTGTTAGCAATTCTCTCAGGTTGAGCCCGTGAGCTCACTCACCAGTCCACGCGAAGTTAGAATAGCCCCTTAGGCTGCCAACGATTAAGTGGGGGAAAAAAGTGTCGGAATCGTGTTTATATTAGGTCGTAGTGGTGCCGGGAGATTCATAGCATGGGGGAAAGATGATGGGACGGAAAGGTGGTCGTGGATGAGAATGGCGGAGGATCGATCATTATGGCATTAAAAGGGGACGCCTGTGCCTAGCAGTGGGTATGAAATGGCTATACATATACTATTTATTAATACGTGAAGCGAAAACTTTGTACCCCTTTTTACGAAAATTGCGCGGACGGAGGAGTATGAAATTTACTTTTTTATTTTTTAATTCTTGGATCGTTGGACGAGCTCACAGTCCACCTGGTGTTAAGTGGTTACTGGAGCCCATAGACATCTACAACGTAAATCAGCCACCCACCTTGCGATATAAGTTCTAAGGTCTCAGTATAGTTACAACGGCTGCCCCACCCTTCAAACCGAAACGCATTACTGCTTCACGGCAGAAATAAGCAGGTTGGTGGTACCTACCCGTGCGGACTCGCAAGAGGTCCTACCACCAGTCATTACGCAAATTATAATTTTGCGGTTTTGATTTTTGGTTTGGTTTGTTTTTTTATATTATAGAAGTATAATCGTGTTTGACGTGTTTATTGATTAGTGTTTTTTATTATGTATTTTTCATCAATTTGGTTACGATATAAATACCAGTAAAATTATGATACTTTGAGTTTGCTAAATAGAAAGAAACGAAGAGATTTTGATCCGAATTGTCACTTTCAATGAAAAATTTACTCTTTTTGACAGCCTTAAGCGTTATCATCATCTAGCTAATCCCTCAAACGAAAGCATATCCCTAAAATGTCATGGTCACTGTTTGGTTGTCTAGTGCCGGTATAATTCACCACTGATCTCGCCCAAAACACGTCATTACGGATCCTCTCGATCCATTAAAAGTGCTTCTAGGTACTACAAGCACCGGTCATCGTCCTCGTTGAACACGTCGCTTGCGACGAAGGGCTCGACGAGCGAATTAGCCCATAGACACAGCCCACTGAGTTTCTCGCCGGATCTTCTCAGTGGGTCGCGTTTCAGAGCCCGTGGTAGATTCTGCGAAGCACTGCTCTTGCTAGGATCAGTTTTAGCAACACTCCGGTTTGAGCCCCAAGAGCTCACCTACATGTTAGGGCGAAGCTGAAATAGCCTCTCAAGGCTATCAGCATAGGTATAAAAAAAAATCTCGCTCGCCTGTACACAGTCACGAACTATTGTACTTGCCAGGGGTGTCAGTTGAGGGTTGGCGCTCTGGAAGAGGGCCTGCGGAATGTAGCCGTTGCCAGACCTTCGGTCATGCCTCCACCAACTGCCACCGTGCGGTCCGCTGCGATATGCTGGAGAGAACTTGGTAGTGGACTGCCCGAGGTCGCGGTAAGGAACACGCTGTCGCAGACAGACGGTGCTGGATCTACCGCAGGAAGGTCAGGTCGATGGGCCAAGCTAGGGTTAGAAGTTTTGCGTCATTCACCGTACTTACTTTTACCAGTATGCGTCTCTATACGTATCCAGCGCATATGTAAGGCATCCCAATAGCACCTGTACTAAAATATCAGGCTAATAGCATCAATTGTTGTCATTTGAAATAAATTATTTTCAAATCAATGCATTATTTTAATAACATTCAAACTCGACAAATTTATTTCAACGCTCCGTTGCTATTTTAAATTGTTATGTACTCGACAAATTATCCACACTTTAGGCGCCATAATTGATGTGAACTTCCTTTCGACTGCATATATAAAGGGATGTGTTTTTCAAAAACCTAGTGTTGTGGTATAATCAAAACATGAAGCTATTCGGTGTTATTTTCGCGGCTATGGTAGCTGCATTGGCTGTTGTGGTAA
The DNA here is from genome assembly GCF_030267445.1 of Bombyx mandarina. Lineage (NCBI taxonomy): Eukaryota > Metazoa > Arthropoda > Insecta > Lepidoptera > Bombycidae > Bombyx > Bombyx mandarina. Next base: position 11,066,868 of record NC_143222.1, on the reverse strand, counting down.
GCCTTATGTTATTTTAAACTGGTTAGTGTCTAGGATTTGGAATGTCCTTAGAGGGTGAGATCACGTAATAGTCGTATGCGCGACCTTTTTTTTTTTTTCTTTCCTACAGTTCTAGACACCTCGAGGGGTCATACTAGTTTCACCGAAGGAGTAGGTGAGCTCACGGGGCTCTAACTTAGAGACGTTGCTAACATTAGCCCTAGCAAGAGCAATGCCTCGCAGAATCTACCACCGGATTGCGACCCACTGAGAAGATCCGGCGAGAAAATCAGTGGGATCAGTGTCTGAGGGTTCTATGAGGTTTAGTGATGTTAATAGTATTTTTTTTATATTCTTAATTTTAATTCGACAGAAAGTATTGTTAACGTCAATAATATTCAAAGCGAAACTAGGCAACCTATTTATTTTATATATTTATTTGTCGGAGCATAATATCTCTTTATCTTTGGGGGTTTGTCTGAGATTATTACGTTTTAAGGATTCTACCGTTTCATCACTCGTGATTCAGCTGAATGGGAAGGGCTCTAGTCTGTCTAAATTAAAGAATTAAAGTCCGCCATTTTTCTATGACGTCATCGAAGATTAAGTGCGAATGTGCGACAGAGATAGCGATGTTCGTACTACTGTTACGCGCTGGGGTTCGGGATAAATAAAATTCCACCGAAGCAAAACTTAAAGACTGTATTCAACACTTAGAACACTTAAAATCACTTCACAAACACTTTAAAGGTCTCAATTCGCTTCAGGTGATCCGTTCGCTGTTTCGCTTCGAGTAGTTCCGATTACTAACTGACTCCGTAATTTTTTTTTTTTTTTTTCCTACCTATGCTGATAGCCTTGAGAGGCTATTTCAGCTTACCCTAGCTTGTGTAGGTGAGCTCGCGGGGCTCAAACCGGAGAATTGCTCATACCGCCCTAGCAAGAGCAGTGCTTCGCAGAATCTACCACCGGGTCGGAAGCGCGACCCACTGAGAAGATCCGGCGAGAAACTCAGTGGGCTGTGTCTGTGGGTTAATTCGCTCGTCGGGCCCTTCGTCGCAAGCGACGGGTTCGACGAGGACGGTGACCGGTGCTTGTATTGCCTAAAAGCACCGTTAGTGGATCAGGAGGATCCGTGATGACGTGCTTTGGGCGACGTCGACGGTTTACCATTCGGTCTACAGGATCGGGTATGTAGTTTCCGGCGGCCACGACAAGAGGGTTCTCATGTCGTGCCGTCTTCTCAAAGTGGCGCAGCGATGCCGACTGTAGATACTTACTGACGGGGCTGACTCCATGCCATCTCTGCAACGCTTTTATAGTCGAGACGAAATCCCTCTAGAACCGTCGAGAATATTCCACAAAAGCTTAGTATTGTGTGTTTCCGCTATCTGACGATAGATGGCGTTGTACTTTCCGAGAGCTCTAGATGCTGCTAGATCCTGTAAACTGTCTGTAAACTCAGTTTAACGACGAGGCTTGTAGAGAGTATTAAGCGGTAAGCAGCGGCTTGGCTCTGCCCCTGGGTTTGCTGAAGTCCATGGGCGACGGTAACTACTTACCATCAGGTGGCCTGTATGCTCGTCTGCCTACAAGGGCAATAAAAAAAGTCTCGACAGAGGAATCGTAAAATTTCAATGTAAGGTAATTAACGGTTTTGCTTCCAACAGAGCGGGATGAGTATTGAAGGGGCACGCGCAGGGTGCAAGGGATGGTCGGGGGGATCTTCTCCATCACCACCACCGACAAGTAAGAGATTTCTTTACAAGTCCTCTGAGCCTGATCCTAATACGGACACCCAGCTTCATCCAAGTAGTTTGGTGATATATAGGATATCTGTAGCCAAATGTTTGTGTTGAAAATAGAGAGAAAGACGATTCTTATTTGTTGAAATTGGCGGGAAAACACAAAAACTGAACACAGTTTCGTTATTGCATTGTGACGTCATTTGGGGCTAAAATATTCAACGAGTTAACTATAAAACGATGGTGTATTCAATGTCTCTTTTGGCAATGGTAGCTTCTACAGGTGTTTATGCTTAAACGATCTTAGTACCTTATGTGTTAGTGAATCTAGAACTTTCTCGAAATTTTAGGTCAATGGACGACATAAACGTATTAATTTTTTGTTTATTTATCTATATCTATACTAATATTATAAAGAGGAAAGATTTGTTTGTTTGTTTGTTTCGAATAGGCTCCGAAACTACTGGACCGATTTGAAAAATTCTTTTTCCATTAGAAGCCGACATTGTCCCTGATGAACATAGGCTACTTTTTTTTTTTTTTTTTTAATTTTTTTTTTTGGTTTCATGTGTGTTTTAATGTTTCCGAAGCGAAGCGAGGGCGGGTCGCTAGTCCTTATTAAAACTTTATTTTGGTTTACGTCTAAATAATGAACTATTAGTACCGTTGATAAAAATAATAATAATAAAATGAATAAAATAATTATATAATCATAACTGTACACTGGCCAGGCACATGTAACGTCATACTTTGTGTTAAAAAACGAGATAAAATTATTTGGATTCTCCTCGTAACAAAGTAAAATAGACACTCGAGATTATAAAAGAGATATTGGATGGTCGTTACAACTTAATCACTAATATCCCATATGTATTTTTCTAAGTGGTCTCCGTTCGCCTACTATTATTGTTCTGCAATCAGTATATTTATTCTTAATTGAATTTTATTGATTCTCTGTCACCTTTTTGTTTTGCAGACAGTACACGTTAAGCATTCGCTGATGATCGAAAAAGCACTGAAGACGAACGGCTGCTTGTTTTACATACTGGATCCGATTAAATGTTTTAGTTGATATTGTTTCGTTTTGATCATAGATGTAAGCTTTCATTCCCAATTTAAGCTCTGTGAAAAAAATATGATAATTATAATAGACCTTAAGACGCCTTAAGAGACTCTTCTGGCTTCACCATGATTGGAGGGTGAGCTCATTGAGCTCAGCCTGACATACGTTGCTTACAATGCATTAAGTGTGTCGAGGCCTGAAGGATAAGACGTCCGGTGCATTCATGTTGAGCGAGGCACCGGTGTTCGAATCCCGCAGGCGGGTACCAATTTTTCTAATGAAATACGTACTCAATAAATGTTCACGATTGACTTCCACGGTGAAGGAATAACCTTGTGTAATAAAAATCAAATCCGCAAAATTATAATTTGCGTAATTACTGGTGGGTAGGACCTCTTGTGAGTCCGCACGGGTAGGTACCACCGCCCTGCCTATTTCTTCCGTGAAGCAGTAATGCCTTTCGGTTTGAAGGGTGGGGTGACCGTTGTAACTATACTGAGACCTTAGAACTCATATCTCAAGGTGGGTGGCGGCATTTACCTTGTAGATGTCTATGGACTCCGGTGACCACTTAACACCAGGTGGGCTGTGAGCTCGTCCACCCATCTATGCAATAAAAATAAAAAATATAGAAATGGATCGCTTACGACAAGGTCTCGAATTACACAGATTATCTTTCCAAAGCTCATTAAGTTTAGTCTGGAATCGAATTTGGATTCTGTGTTGCAGGGACTTTTTGGCGGGAACGCGAGGAGTGAAGTTGTGTGATTTGTTTTATTTTGTCTATTTAGTGTTTCTTCGGATTTAAATGTGTAATAATGGTGGTTTATTAACCGTTTAATATCTGTGAAAGTGCACAAATGTGGAAAAATGAAACAAAGCCGCTGGACGTAACTTCTCGGGATCCTCCAAAAAGTCCACTGAAAATTTTTTAGTAAATGACCACCATTTTACTGAGATTATATTTCATCCTATTTCATTTCATTAAATTTCATCCCAGTTGATTAATGTCTCAAATTAGTCGTCTTCATTTCATTTCACTCCATAATATCATTTTTCATAAAAATATGAATATAAATTAAAATAAGACATGACTTAAAGGTTTCAGTTACCAGGTCATAAAATCCCTTAAAAATAATAATCTGTGTTGCAGTAGTCTACATGAGTAGATCGAATAGGGCTTGGTTTTTTGACAAGTAACGAAAATCAAATAAAAAACTACAATCAACGTCATTTATTGACTTTTCGACAGGAGAATTTCATGAAAATGCAAAAAAAAAAAAAGAATACAATAAAAAGATCATAAACACTAGCTCGACTAAAATACGAAACGATATATGGCATTTTAGAGTATTACAGTTGAATCTTAAACGCTAAATAATCCAATAATGACCTAATATACAAATACTAATCTATATAATATATAAAAATGAATTGCTGTTCGTTAGTCTCGCCAAAACTCGAGAACGGCTGGACCGATTTGGCTAATTTTGGTTTTGAATTTTTTGTGGAAGAGAAGGTTTAAAAGGTAGATAAATATGAAAATGCTCGGAATTAAATAAAAACAACAATTTTGTTTTTCCTTTGATGTGTCCCCCGCCGAAACAATTCCTTTTGTTTGTTTTAAGTTTATTTTATACAAAAGTTTAGGTCTTTTATTTATCGATTGAGGCACTACGAAGTCTGCCGGGTCAGCTAGTTATAAATATATATTTAAATAAATATTAATTTCAATCGTTTCACAGTTACTAAGATTTATAAGAAACTGAATTCATCATCTCTAAAACAATTTTAAAATAGTCTACTCAAAATTACTCGAAAGTGAAATGTATTTGACAATAGCAAAAGGTGTATTTTGTAAAAGCATTATAAGCCTTTTAAGATAGTCTGTTTCTAAGTTGGTTTCCTGGCAGAAATTCTTATGAAGCCGATCTTACTAAACGTGTAATCAATACTGATTGATTTTAATAATGTATTGAAAGCCTTCTTAAAAGAATCCACGGGAGCGTGGTTTTTGGCACTAATAATTCACTTTCAGAGTAATTAAGTGAAAACTTCCAAAGCGAAGCGGTTTTGTTTATGATTGAAGGATTACTTGTGGCCCGGAGACCTTTCCAGTTTCACCAGTACGCGAAATTGTATGACCTACATATGCGAAGAGAATCATTGATGAATTTCGTAACATGACGTGATGATGGTTAGTATCATAATTATCGAGATTACGAAAAATCAGATTATTCTATTTTGTTTTAATAAAATTGAAATTGAACTATCGAAAAGTTCTTTGGGTCTTCTCGAATCGGTCTACTGTTCAAGTTCCTGCAGGTGTTGTTTCTCCTCTTCCTCCCTGAGGAGAGCCTCTCTCTCCGCCGCGATCCTCGCGTGCTGCTCGGCGATAACGCGGAAGAGCTCAGAGTGCTTCAAGGTGGCTTCGGCGACGGCGGCTGATTGACGAGGAACGCTGGTTTCTGTAACGTTACCGTACTTTATTGTGGAGACGTAGAATGCAGATTGGGATTGGGGCGTGGATTGGGCATTTGTTGTTGGATGAAGATTCATCATCACCTGATTGTGTGTAATTAAATAGATAGTCGATCTATTAGCCCACATACGTCCGCTCACTGTCGGACATAGGCTTCCTCCAAGCCTCGCCACAATGATCGGTCCTGCTTTGCCTGTATCCAGCGGATCCCCGCGAACCTCAATAGGTCGTCGGTGCTCCGCGCTACGTCTTCCGGTACGCGGACGCCGCTTGAAAACTTTTCGCCTCCAATTGATTAAATCCACTTAATCTATCTACTAAGAGTAACACCGTTTTATTGATACAAAAATAATATTGTAATGACTTGGTGTAGCTTTGTATTGTAAGACTCATAGGCTATGGCTTATAAAGACCCACAGAATGTACAAGATATATATGCAAGACTTAATTTTTTTGTAACACTTAATGCTGTAAACTCGGAGCTTGCTTGTGATCGAAAATTAAAAAAAAAACATGACTATTTGTAACGAGACTTAATGATTTAAATACTTGATAGGATTAGCGAAATTAAATTTGTCTTAATTAACTACCGGAGCGAATGGGCATCACAACGTGATAATCGACTAAGTTGAGAACTGATTTCGGTTGAGCGCATTGTATTTTTATTTATTTATTGCTTCGATATGTGGCAGAGCACATGGCCCGTCTGGTATTAAGATATTACCGAGGCCCATAGACATCTACAATGCGCCACCCACCTTGAGATATAAGTTCTAAGTTCTCAGTATAGTTACAACGGCTGCCCCACCCTTCAAACCGAAACGCATTACCGCTTCACGACAGAGATAGGTAGGGTGGTGGTATTTACCCGCGCGGACTGACAAGAGGTCCTACCAGCAGTAAGAGACCTTGAGACATAAGTCTCAGTTCTATGGTACAACGGCTGCCCCCTTCAAACCCATCACTGCATCGCAGCAGGTAAGGCTTTGTTACCTTCACAGGCAGATAAACGTTCGGTTTTTACAAACATAGATCATTGCATTGCTGGTTTAAATAGAAGAAAGCCACCATTGAATGCTTACTTAAGTCATGTTCACGAATAACATCCACGATGAAAGAATAGCATCGTTTCCGTAATTACTTATAGGACGTTTCGTGATCTGACATGGGTAGCTACCACCGCCCTGCCTATTACTGCCATTAATCATTCTGGTTATGGATTGAAAAGAAGTGCGACTGTTGTACTATAGAACTGAGTCTTAGAACTAGTGTTTCCAGATGAGCTCCGGTAACCAATTAGCATCAGGGTTGGCTGTCGCAAAATTGCCTCTGTATTAACCAGTTGACAAACTTTCATACCATAAGGATGTGGATGTTGGGCGTGCTCTTCAGCAATCTTGGAGTATAGCTGGAAGTGCCTGTCTTTAGCCAAGGCAACGGATTCAGAGTCAGCTGGGTGCTCTGGAGGCACGTCGCTCAGTATCGGATGGAAGCCTTCCTTGTCAGCCACGTAGTCCACTGTCCGCACCTTGTGACGTGGGTCGACGTACGCGAATTTTCCTGGAAAGTGACGAAGAAAGGTTATTGACAATGTTTTGCAGGATAGCTGTTGGAGCACCATGGTTCCTAAGGAACGTGGATCTCCATGTTGACCTGGAGCTTGACTCAGTTAGTAAGTATCTACAGTCGGCATCATTGCGCCACTTTGAGAAGGCGGCACGACATGAGAACCCTCTTGTCGTGGCCGATGGAAATTACATACCCGATCCTGTAGACCGAATGGTATACAGTCGACGTCGCCCAAAACACGTCATTACTGATCCTCCCAATCCATTAACGGTGCTTTTAGGTACCACAAGCACCGGTCACCGTCCTCGTCGAACCCGTCGCTTGCGACGAAGGGCTCGACGGGCGAATTAACCCACAGACACAGCCCACTGAGTTTCTCGCCGGATCTTCTCAGTGGGTCGCGTTTCCGATCCGGTGGTAGACTCTGCGAAGCACTGCTCTTGCTAGGGCCAGTGTTAGCATCACTCCGTTTTGAGCCCCGTGAGCTCACCTACACACGTTAGGGTGAAGCTGGAATAGCCTCTCAAGGTTATCATCATAGGTAGGGAAAAAAAAAGACAATGTTAATTTATGGAGAAAATGTTTTTGAACACAGTGCAATTGTACTCGCTCTCACGGAATCTCAGTTTTAATTTTCTTGGCATGAACGACTGTATTTCCTCCTCCTGGCGTCGTTTCCTCGTTGAGGGTCGCTTTTTTTATTTATTTTTATTGCTTTGATGGATGGACGAGCTCACAGCCCACCTGGTGTTAAGTGGTTACTGGAGCCCATAGACAACTACAACGTAAATGGGCCACCCACCTCGAGATATAAGTTCTAAGGTCTCAGTATAGTTACAACGGCTACCCCCACCCTTCGAACCGAAACGCATTACTGCTTCACGATGGAAATAGACGGGGCGGTGGTACCTACCCGTGCGGACTCTCAAGAGGTCCTACCACCAGTAAAGACCGTCATTGCTTAGAAAATATTTTATTTATGGTTTATTTTATTTTCCAGCGTTTGCGTTAATTGGCCGCGTGAAGGGCCTCGTGAAATGGGGTTTCTAGTGTTGTGCGGATTTGATCGAATTTTCCCAGTGTCACGAATAGCCTCTCTAAGCTATCAGATGAGCGGCCGTATAATGCTATGAAAAATAACTACTATTGTTCACAGCCGATAAGTCAGGAATGAGGAGCCATACGGGCTCGCAACGCCTACCAAAATAATAAATAGTTGTTCTATTGTTGGCGGAAATGGTTAGTGAAGTTTTTTAAATTATATATTACTATTATAAATACATTAACTTAATACTATTTAATTTGAATCCACAATAAATGATCTCATTATTGTTTATTAATGTAGCCTTCTTATCTGCACTTACTTATTCCACGTTTGTAATTCTAAGCTTATTTTGCCTCCACTTACTTTAAGGTCTTCGAATTATATTTAAAAATAACTGAGACGCAATTCTAGTCGAGACCTTCAAATTACGCCACATCTCGTGTGCTTTGTAATCTCTTCTCGTCTTTGACGAGGCTTAAACTAATTTAAGCATTTAGCTATGTTTCGTGCTCTGAATATTGTTATCGATGTTAGAAACATAACGTCTAACATCCGAGTTAGGCTAACAGCCAAAATCACCTTTCATGCATTTGTTTCACGGACTATTTTTAATTCTACTGTTATGTACTTACACTGCATGAATTTCATTGAAGGATTGAGCTTTGTTAGAAATTGCGTCGGCAATTGTTTCAAGGATTTTGTATCTGTGTCTCACCTGTTATTTGGCTAATGGTAATACGGTAATATCCATTACTTCGAAGCTGTTTATTTTATTATTATGTATATAGAGCATACACATATTTTAATGTTAGCTGCTACTAAATACTCGCTAAATCAGGATTCTAATTATGAACGTAAACAATAGTTATTAAATAACGCTATGCAAATAAGAAAAAGAAAAATGTCTAAAATTGGAAAATTTTAAATTATTAAAATAAAAATATATTAAAAACATAATAAACCACGTCGTGGTCGAAGGAAATTTAAACAGTCGGAAAATGAATTCCTGTCAATATTAGCATTTGAAGCAGAGGACAGACTCATGAATGGTTGTATAATACACAGAAAAAAGAACGAGAAATCTAAAAAAACGCAACGGATAAGACGACCAGTATACTCGTCTCAAACGATGGAACTGCGCCAGAGCTCAGGTCTCGCTGGTGGGTAACCTTTACGCTTAATTAATTTCATTTTGGGTGCACGTATTTTTAAAGTGTTTCGGGAGGTTTAACGACCAAGATGGTGGAGATGGTCCCGACTCTTCGACATGAGCAATGCGACTCAGGGAGGGATGAGTAATGACCAAGATGAGATTTGCCACCGAGCTTGTGAAGTGGCTCGGTAGACCGACGGTCCGAATGTAGTTGTTCGGAACTTGTTACGATGTGTTGTTACTTGAACAAGCTTATCTTGAAAATGTCGTAAGGGAGATTCAGGCATCTGTCAAATATCTTGCGTTCTATGACGGCTACCCGCCACAATCTTTATATAGGTATATATTTCTTCTGTGCGTGTGTTTGTCACTGAACTCCCAAACGGCTGGACCGATTTTAATGAAATTTTCTGTGTACCTTCAGGTGGATTCGAGCATGGTTTAGATTTACAAATCGGCCCGGCAGATGGCGCTGCAGTCGGTATCTAGGTTATTTATCTTTCCTAGAAATAATTTATATGTCAAAACAACGTTTGCCGGGCCAGCTAGTGTTATATAAAACTCTATAGACTATAACTGCTAGTTACCGCATCATAGTACTGTAGAATAAAACATATTATCGTGCTCTATATTCTTGTAGTATCACTAAGACCAAACGCAAAGTACACAACGAAGTTTATGACTAAAAAGCAACTTTCACCTGTTTACGTTAGAATTCAAATTGCGCAAATTCCGTGTTGCGTAGAATTGGTTCTTCTGAGGATAATTGAACACAAATTAAACTAATTTAATCTTGGATTGTATACATTTAGTTGCAACATGTGGCTCAAAATCAACGCCTCAGACACAAAAATAGTCGCAGTCAAACCTATACAGACTTTGTGTAATGGAAATGGGACAGTTATTAAGCAATATAAATTTTCAACATAAGGCGTATTTATAATGCAAGTACATTGAAATTCATCTCTCATGATAAAAGTAGCTATCGATGGTTTGAATAAACTGGATCACATATATTTAGTTGCAATATGTGGCTCAAAATTAACGCCTCAGACACAAAAATAGTCGCAGTCAAACCTGTACAGACTTTGTGTAATGGAAACGGGACATTTTATCATTAGGCAATATAAATTTTCAACATAAAGCATATTTATAATGCACGTACATTGAAATTCATCTCTCATGATAAAAGGAGCTATCGATGGTATGAATAAACTCAAATGACCAAATAAAGTTCGGATAAATCTGATTAAAGAGAGAGGCTGTTTGAAATAAAACTTAGGTAAAATATTTCATCATCATCGGTGAGTCCCTTATTCCGCTTGAACCCCAACAAGCTTGATTCTTCCATATTCTAAAGCTCCAATTAATCCTTCAATCACTCTGCCTGACCACTCCCAATTAAAATTGAGTTTAGCAATAGCACTTCCTTTTTTTTGTCCTACCTATGCTGATAGCCTTATGAGGCTATTTCAGCTTCACTCTAACATGTAGGTGAGCTCACGGGGTCTAAACCGGAAGAGTTGCTGACACTGGCCCTAGCAAAGCAGTGCTTCGCAGAATCTACTACCGGATCGGAAACGCGACCCACTGAGAAGATCCGGCGAGAAACTCAGTGGACAGCACTTCCTATGTCACCAGCCTAGGTATGGTTTTACATTATTCCTCACTCATATAGCTTTCTACATATTTCCATGTATTTGACTGCATTGGATAAGTAGACTACAGATAACAAAACTTACCCGCCATCTACCACCACTAACTCGGAATACCGTACATCAGCTCTCCGAGTCTTCCTCCAATAAGAACGCATGTTTGTGTGGTTACAGAAATTGATAAGATGGATGTGGATATTTGAGGCCGTCAGCGCAAAATTCTAGGCTTACCATAGTTAGTGTGGAGATAATGAGGTTCGAATTTCCTTTACAATACTTCGTAGGCAAAAAAAAATACGCGCTATAATATTGTTTACAATGGTATCTATTTATCTATGGACGAAACTAAGGATAGGCCGATTTTGCATGAAAATTTATTATGTTTTAAATAAATTGCAATACATAAACACGAATTTGAATTGTGGGTTACGCCACTTTTGCGCTAACAGCCTCATTTGTGTGTGATCAAAATAGGGACATCATGAATTTGGGAACCAAATTATATTTAGGGAGAGGATACTGGCATATAAACAAGCAAAAGCTGGCCCAGGTCAGCTGAATTCCCGGAGAGATTAGTACCATGCGAAGGCATATCTGAATTTTTTATGGTTGCTTTGTAATCTAATTTTTTTTATTGCTTAGATGTGTGGACGAGCTCACAGCCCACCTGGTGTTAAGTGGTTACTGGAGCTCATAGACATATACGACGTAAATGCGCCACCCATCTTGAGATATAAGTTCTAAGGTCTCAAATATAGTTAGAACGGCTGCTCCAAGCCAAAACGCATTACTGCTTCACGGCAGAAATAGGCGGACTCACCAGAGGTTCTATCACCAGTAAAACAGTACCGTACCTCTCACGACTCCGCTGCCGTCACTGACTTCGGTGTGTTCCCTGTCAACGTGTCCGGGGAATCGTCCAGCAGTATAGGAGAACACGTAGGGCTTCGGTGGAGGATCAGGCGTGGTTGTCTCGAGGTGAGACACGTCGCAACTGGTCAGGCCTGCAGCCAGCACCAGAATGAGTGTGTGGCACAGCATCTGGAGAGAAGATATGGGGTCCGGTCAGATTCCGTTCGGTTTTGATCTTTATGTGTCAAGGTGGCTCGTTGTATTTGCGTTGTATTGCTTAGTTGGATGGACGAGCTGTGTTGAGTGGTTACTGGAGCCCATAGACATCTACAACGTAAATGTGCCACCCACCTTGAGATATATGTTCTAAGGTCTCAAGTATAGTTACAACGGCTGCCCCACCCTTTAAATCGAATCGCATTACTGCTTCACGGCAGCAATAGGCAGGGTGGTGGTACCTACCCGTGCGGGCTCACAAGAGGTCCTCCTACCAGTAAAAAGATATAGATATGTCTCCAGTAAATATGATAAGCCATAGACAGTGATACCCGTGACATGATGAACGCTTCTCATTAGGGCGCCTGTTTACGAACTCAATAAAACAAACATTATGTGTATTGTACAAAAATATTTAGATCAATACGCAATTTATTTTCCAATTTTTAGCTCAAAACAATTCATCGCTAACACAAAGTTTTAGTGACAATCGTCTGATGAATATTAGACCTAGGTAGGCAGAACCTGTGTGGACTCTAAGTAATTCTATTTCTATTTCTATCTATTTCTGCCGTGAAGCAGTAATGCGTTTCGGTTTGATGGGTGGGGCAGCCGTTGTAACTATACTTGAGACCTTAGAACTTATATCTCAAGGTGGGTGGCGCATTTACGTCGCAGATGTCTTTGTCTCTAGTAACCACTTAACACCAGGTGGGCTGTGAGCTCGTCCACCCCTCTAATATATTATAAAAATTCTTCGCATTGGACATTTAATTACAAAGCGAACAAAAGCTGAACACCAATTTAAAAGTCACCGATCCGTGCAAAAAGTTCTCATTATTTTCATAAATTATTAAATTTCTTAAATGAGGTGGTTTGTTATCATACAAGTTTTCGGAAAACCCGTTTTGGGATGTGGTAAACAAACCAGCTTGTGTTTTACCCCGTCAAATGTTTTGATGAGATCATAATTATTTTTTAAAATATAAAATTAATTAAATGAGAAATCTATTTAATAATACGTGAAGCAAAAACTTTGTATCCCTTTTTACGAAAATTGCGCGGACGGAGGAGTATGAAATTTTCCACACTTATAGAGAATATAGAGAAGAAGTGCACAATGCTAATATTTTTTTTAAATGATTCATAAAAAATACATTAAATCAATAAAGAAAACATCACACACACTACATACACACGCACACACGCATGCATACTATTTATTGTCAAACTTTTGTTCTTGACGTCTGTTGTCAAATTAAGGATAGATTAAATATTGTTTGTCTTTATTAATATTTTTTTATAGTGTAGCCTTGGCGAAATTTGTGATTATAGAAGTATTAAATACAATCATAATAGTGTACAAACTTATAATTCCAATTAATTATAGTCGAATTTCGACTACTGCGGGACCTCTAGTTTGAAGAAAAACGGTAATCGAGAACAATTGGTACTTACTCTGTATGTGTGTTAGATGTCGAAATAAATTCCATAAATTTACGTGAACTGGAAAACCAACACAAAAACAATAATGATTTACTAAAAAAAAATATTATGCTACTATTATACTATGAAAACGTTCTAAGAATGGTTTAAGATTTTTTATTTCTAAGAAGTTTGAAAGATTGGTGTTTATATGCACAGACAAATTTTTTCCTACTTAATCGCTAATAGTCTAAAGAGCCACTACCAGCTCATGCTCTGAAGAGACACATATACATAATATATTATGTACATACTACAAAATTAAATACACAGCATACTCTTAGATTTTTAATAATCATATCTAAGTATTTTAGTGATTCTGAAAGACAGTCTGTAAATTATCAGTAACCCTTGACCAGTACCCGAGATCCAATCAAATGTTTATAAAAAAACTGTTTATTTTTATGGTTGATTGAATTGACGATCGTCGTCCGTGACCACGAAAACTGTAAATGACAATAGAAAACGCGAGATGTATCTGTAACAGTAGTTTTAATTATGTTTATGACTCGCTAAGCCGGTGCAAATACTATTTCTATTGTAGCTATATGAGTAGATTCCTTATATAACCAGGGACTTTTTGGCGGGAACGCGAGGAATGAAGTTGTGTGATTTATTTTATTTTATCTAATTAGTGTTTCTTCAGGTTTAAATATGTAATAACTGTGGTTTATTAACTGTTTAATATCTGTGATAGTGCACAAATGTTGGAATGTAGTGTAATGAAACAAAGTGTAATGAAACAAAGCCGCTGAACGTAACTTCTCGGGATCCTCCAAAAAGTGAACTGAAAAAATCTCAGTAAACGAACACCGTTTTACTGAGATTATATTTTATCCCATATCAATTATTTCATCTCATTTCATTTAATTTCATCCCAGTTGATTAAGATCTCAAATTAATCAGCTTCATTTCATTTCACTCCATATTATCATTTTTCATAAAAATAAGAATATAAATTAAAATAAGACATGACCTAAAAAGTCTTAGTTACCAGGTCATAAAATCCCATAAAAAAATTATACTATATTACGAGTATATGTGACTGTCAGACAATCGTATAAACGCCGATAGCATCTGTTTGGTTTAGCTTGTTTAGAAGCATCTCCGATTCACAGAACCTGTTCTGGTGACCTTTCGAGGTTCATTGCGTCACGACCCAAGTGGGATCCGCTTGCACGGCGGGCCACTGAACTGGCGTTTTTTTAATATTATTATTTGTTTTTCTCAATTTATATTTGGATGTAAATAAAAATGTAAAAATTCCATGTAAGATCGTCTTTTTTGGGAACATTGTTGTTGTCACATAAATTTAATGATTTAATCTATTTGTCCATTATAGTCGTACTTCTTGTCATTATACGTCCTTCTGACGTTTTCTTTTTTTCTTTAATTCACAATGTGTTCTTTAATGGCACACACAACTAAAACAAGGCATATTATAAAGTTAAGGATTATTTACTAGATGGCACTACGTGGGAATGAGGCGTTCGTTCCTGATCTTTTCATTTTTCATTATTATTAATTTTTTTTAATTGTATTTTTTGACTTGTTTTTTCCTTTATTGTAAATATTTTTATTTATTTAAAAAAAAGAAAATATTTCAGCAAAAACAAAAAAAAAAGCACGCTGAGTTTGTTTCGCCGGTTCTTCTCAGGACTGTGGCTTTTTTGGAACCGGTGGTAGAGTTAATATTGTTATTTATATTTTGACATTCAACAAGTGTGTCACAAGGAACAGTGTAGTTAAGGTGACTTGTTTATGTCAAAGGTGTTACAAGTCATAAAGAACAGCATTAATAAAAAAAAAACGTATAATAATATATAAAATAATATTTAAATTTAAACTTTTCGCATTCTTCTGTTGAATGTACCGGAGAAATAAAGAATTAATGCGTTCAGGTTTTATTTTCAAGAAAGACCTTTAGTAGTCATCATCATAATCGGTTGCTCTTGGCATAGCAGTCCTGGTCATGTGGAATTCTTGCTTATTAAAGCTTTGACAGAGAAAAAAAAAACTTTGTTCTTTAGTAGTAGAACATATTTATAATCAGTTCGCATTGATAAATGCCCCTAATCAGCCTATTTTTCCTCAAAGCGGTCATGCATCCTGGCCTGAAAGATGCTATTTATAGTATAGAGTAGCGTCCACAGCCTCATGTTTTGACAGGCGGGATCCACGTTGTAATCTCTATGGAAAATTGTAACCATTTAACACTAATTGCGCTTAATAGGGCTAGCCAGCCCTCTCAGATTGAACTTCTATAGTTCACTTATCAGTCCGCGCGTAGTTGGAACGAAAATCAGTACGATCATTACGTTGTAGGACTAGGATGTACGTCGAACTATTCGTCGCATCCAACCACTTTTTTTATTGCTTAGATAGGTGGACGCGCTCACAGCTCACCTGGTGTTAAGTGGTCATCGGTGGAACTCGTATCTCACCTTGAGATACGAGTTCTAAGGCCTCAGTATAGTTACAACGACTGCCCCACCCACTCAAACCGAAACGCATTACTGCTTCACGGCCGAAATAGACGGGGTGGTGGTACCTACCCGTGAAGACTCACAAGAGGTCGTACCATCAGAAAAAACCACGTACGATACGATCGTTCACCAGATCGTTCACGAGAACGGTGACACATACGTTAGTAGGTAATTAAACAACAAATTTGTTTCTATGGCAAACTTAATGCCGGTTGTACACCCTCGTCTAGTCGTCTCGTGTGCCTCTCGTCCGCTCTCACGTAGAGGTTCGACACGAGACCACACCGTTGCGATGGACCTAGAAGAAACTGACGCAGTTGGAGGATAACTAAACGAATGAGTGTGTACAGGCGCGCTCTCATTTTCATTACGAGACTTCCCGAGACCCTTTGACTACAGCGCTAAAACCGACACGCTTTCGAGAGAGAACGGGAGCCACAAGACGAGACGAAGGACTCGTGGTGTCTCGACGAGCTTATATAGCCAGGTGAGCCCACTGGGTTTCTCGCCGGATCTTCTCAGTGTGTCGCGTTTCCGAACCGGTAGTAGATTCTGCGAAGCACGGCTCTTGCTAGGGCTCGTGTTAGCAACGTCCTCAGGTTTGAGCCACGTGAGCTCACCTACTAGTTCGGCGAATCTAGAATAACCCCTCAAGGTTACTAGAATTGTAAGAAAAAAACAAATAGGTCCGGCTTTACACTAACTCATAATCGTACGTTTGATCACTATCCTTCAGAAACACGCTCTTTCAGTGGCCAGATATTTAATTTACTCGCTTGCTTTGAGGCCGCAAATTACCGGTAAAATAATAAAACACTATCCAATACTATGCGGAGTTGCGATTAAATCAGCACGTATAAAACAATGTACGAAGCGCTAGTGGAATTATATTATTTGCATCGATCAATGGGATTGGTTTGATATTTTTTTTTATTTTTTTTTTCGACACAATTAATATCAACCAGCTATGTGACCATCACTTACGTTTTTCAACTTAACTTTCGTTTTTCATTTCTACAGCTTTTTAAGTAGGTTTTATGTCAATGCATTACTGAATAATTGTAAATAGAGATGCTCTTACAAAAACTAACTTCAAATAGAAAAAAAAAGATAATCCAAAACAAATTAATATACATTAAAAACAATAATCATCGACATCGGTTGGCGTGATATTGAGTTATTCATCTATTTTTCGCGCATGTACTTAATGCAAATTTAAGACATATATGGTTTTCTCAAGGACATCATTATCAGAACTGGACTAAATTTATATAGGACCACACGGGAAGCGTCAGCTTTCTAATAAAAAAAAGAATCATCAAAATCGATTCACCCATCAAAAGCTATGAAGTAACATACATAAAAAAACATATAGTCGAATTGACAACCTCCTCCTTTTTTGAAGTCGGTTAAAAAGGGAACCGTACACTGAAATAGCTGGTAGACAAATCGACTGCCCTCTGGTAAGTGGAACATGATTCATGGCCTAAATTATGTGGTCAGCAATGTCAGGAGCAGGACCAAGCAAGCTACCACTGAGGACTCTTTTCAAATATCGTTTCAAGAAGAACATCTCAAATCGTTCGGAAAGACTTTGAAAGGAATATCATTCTAAAGCCGGATGGTACGTACACAAAGAAAATATCTGGAAACGCACTATGGATGAATGCAGCGGTTACAGATATGTAGTATGAATGAACTTTGCGATGGTGGCGGGCGGTGCGATGCTTAAAAGAAGATGAAGGAATCATCTCAAGCAATTCCTCAAAACTTTCCCGACGGAATACACGGTAAAAACAAATAAAAACAACATAAAAATGATATTGGACTCCAATATACTTATGTATGTGTGTGTGTGTGTGTGTATAATAAGTGAGATACCTTAAAATACCTTCGAAATCGGTATAGTTTATCATCTAGTTATTATTATTATTTAATACAATACATACTTTGAAATACATTAATTGAAGCTGAAAAATATTTAATAACTCACCGTTTACTTGTTAGACGTCCGTTTCCTTAACAGGACGCGTGTGAAATAAATGTTGATTCAGTCAGTTTCTTTTTTTTATTATACTGTTTTTAAAATGCGATGCGTATTATGCGCTTATGGCGTATAATATTTTGTTATAGCGTTTAGAACAATAAAACGAAGCCATAAATTAAGTATTATAAATATATATTTTTAATAGTTAAGCTTCATGATGACCTAAGACGATCGTGACTCAATGAAATTCTACGAGAATGCTACCTTCAGACTTGAGGTGGAAAACTTGGGTTAGCGATTGCAGCAATTAATTGGTAATGTGCAAAGTAATATGTTTGCTTGAGATGATACGATCATCTTGTTTTTACCACCAGAGTAGAGTTCATCCATACTACCTGGAGCCACTGCGTTCATCCACAGTGCATTTCCAGAGATCTTTTTTGCCACGTACCATCCGGCTTTGGAATGCGCTCATCTCCACGGTGTTTCCCGAGCGCTATGACATGTCCTTCTTCAAACGAGGCTTTTAGAGAGTACTTAACGGTAAGCAGTGGATTGGCTCTGGCCCTGACATTGCTGAAGTCCATGGGCGACGGTAACCACTAAGCATTATGTGGGCCGTAGGCTCGTTTGCCTATATGGCAATAAAAAGGTAATTAGGGTACATTCTGCGGTAGACAATAGAGAAAGAGAAAGTTGTTTTTTTGCCCATTCCTACCGATATCGACTGTTCAAAGATTCTAATAATAATTAAAAAAAACTCAGGTAAATCGCTGTTTATCAAAGTTCGAAGGTAATTTTAGTGAAAAAATTTAGTTCATTTATAAAAAAAATCTAACCTTAATAGGACACACTTTTTCGTTACGGACGCTACACACATAATCATACACATCATTATACATGTTTTCTTTATTGTTTGCGATGCTATCTATTCTAACAAGATCCGCGTATGATGGTACATTACAATAATTACTGAGGTAATAAGGAATGCATAAATAAATAATTTTAATAAGTATTAGTCTTTAATTGTGCATGAGCTAACAGTTAAGTCGTCGTGGCCTAAAGGATAAGACGTCCGGTGCATTCGTGTTGAAGCGATGCACCGGTGTTCGAATCCCGCAGGCGGGTACCAATTTTTCTAATGAAATACGTACTCAACAAATGTTCACGATTGACTTCCACGGTGAAGGAATAACATCGTGTAATAAAAACCAAACCCGCAAAATTATAATTTGCGTAATCACTGGTGGTAGGACCTCTTGTGAGTCCGCACGGGTAGGTACCACCACCCCGCCTATTTCCGCCGTGAAGCAGTAATGCGTTTCGGTTCGAAGGGTGGGGTAGCCGTTGTAACTATACTGAGACCTTAGACCTTATATCTCGAGGTGGGTGGCGCATTTACGTTGTAGATGTCTATGGGCTCCAGTAACCACTTAACACCAGGTGGGCTGTGAGCTCGTCCATCCATCTAAGCAATAAAAAAAAAAAAAAAAAAAACTTTTTGTAATGAAAAACGTAATTAACAAATGTTCACGATTGATTTCCTCGGTGAAGGAAGAACATAGTGGAATAGAATTTGGAAACCGTGTTTTTTTTTATTTCGTAATTACTGTTTGTAGGGCACTTTGGGAGGACGCCCCTGTGCATCAAACTGACTATTTTGGTCACGATGCAGTAATCGGTTTAGGTTTCAGGGGCATGGCAACTATATACTATAGAACTGAGAGCTCAGTGTGCTTAGTGAGAGTTTTTTAACGTTCTCGATAGCGTAAAAGTTAACTCAAATTTGTATACAGTTGGAACAGCGCTCCTACAGGCAAACGTATGCAAAGGTTCCAACTCCATACAAATTTTGAGTTAACTTTTACGCTATCGTGAACGTTAAAAAACTGGTACTAAGCACACTGAACCAATGTCAATGGCTTTTTCGTTGTTGATGTCTATAGGCTCCATTAACCGCTTAACACCAGATGAGCTGTGAGCTCGTTTAAGCGACAAAGTTAGTGAATTTTTTTTGGTTTTGTTTGACTTAGAATTTTTAGTTACCAAATTAAGCCTCACAAATTAGCATATTATAAATGTCGCTTCTGGTAAATTGTTAGCTATGTTTTAATTTAACTATATATAAAACGCCTTGACCCACAGAATTTTGTACGCACGATCACTTTCCTGGCGCCAGAGTGTTACACATACATACATGCGAATGCCACATCATATTCACGCTTTGAATGTTTCGTGGTGGACACTAATGTTTTATTAGTCGCAGACCCAGGCACTTTTAGTATGAAACGAGTGAAGTTTTACAGGATTGTCATGGATTTTTTACTGGTGGTAGGACCTCTTGTGAGTCCGCACGGGTAGGTACCACCGCCCCGCCTATTTCTGCCGTGAAGCAGTAATGCGTTTCGGTTTGAAGGGTGGGGAAGCCGTTGTGACTATACTGAGACCTTAGAACTATATCTTAAGGTGTGTGGCGCATTTACGTTGTAAATGTCTATGGGCTCCAGTAACCACTTAACACCAGGTGGGCTGTAAGCTCGTCCACACATCTAAGCAATAAAAAAAAAAAAAAAAGATTTTCCTGAGTCGTAGATATCACTTCTTCTATATCGTTCCCTCACTACTGAGGATCGCGACCACATGCGACGTACTTCCAATGCGCCCGATCATGGGTGGCATGGACTGCATGGTACAGACTACCACCGAGTGCTTCTCTTGCTAGATCTGACCATCTGGCTGGTGTTCTGCCCACGGCGCGCTTGCCTTCTATTCGACCCGTAATTATGAGCTTCTCTAATTCATGTCTGGGAGATCGCATAATGTGTCCGAAGAAGCTCATAACACGTTCCCGGCAGATGGAAGAGAGCCTTTTTCGGATGTCTAGCTGCCTTAGAATGGACTCGTTTGTTCGCATGGCAGTCCACGGTATTCGCAGCATCCTCCGCCACACCCACATTTCAAAGGCATCGATCTTTTTGATATCCCGGCTTTTTATGCACCATGTCTCCGCCCCGTAGAGCAATATGGGAAAGATCAGTAGATATCACTACATAGTATAAAACAAAGTCGCTTTCTCTGTCCCTATATCCCTATGTATGCTTAAATCTTTGAAACTACGCAACGGATTTTGATGCGGTTTTTTTTAATGGATAGAGTGATTGAAGAGGAAGGTTTGTATCTATAATAACATCCATTAAATAGTGAAGAAATCAATAATAAATTACAGTTTTCGAAGCGAAGCGAGGGCGGATTGCTAGTTATAAATAAAAGAAATAAAATCAGTTTGAAGGATGGGGCAACCGTTGTACTGTAAAAACTGAGTCCTTAGAACTTTTGTCTCGAGGTGGGAGCCGGCATTTACGGCGTAGATGTCAACGGGCTCCGGTAACCATTTAACACCAGGTGGGCTGTGAGCTCGTCCACCCACCTAAGCAATAAAAACAGAAACAACGCTATGTTTGTTTATTGGCATTATTTTATTTCCGACGTCCGATCACCTTTCATACTCTCGTAATCGTTGAGCGAACTAGCCCATAGACACTGCCCATTGAGTTTCTTGTCGGATCTTCTCAGTGGGTCGCGTTTCCAACCTGGTGGTAGATTCAGCACAGCTTTGCCGCTGCTAGGGCTAGTGTTAGCAAATTCTCTCAGGATGAGCCCGTGAGCTCACCTACCCGTCCCTCACCTACCAGCGAATGGGAAGAAAAAAAGTCGACATTTGATTACTGTTCAGACCACACGACCGGTCGAAATCGAAGAGTCGGAAATAAGTGAATACCAATAAACATATTAAATTGTAAATCAAACAGTTGACTGTATTACTGGTAATCGGTGGTCTCGCAAATAAATAGGAACAAAAAATATATATATTCGCGCGTAACATTTAACAAATATTTGAGGTCACCTTGACACAGTGTACGTAACTTGGTATGTTGCAAATAAATTTCGGTCGTAACCGGAAACCTTGTGTAACGTGATTGATATCTTTGTATTTAGATAATAAATTGTGACTTATCGCAAACTAGCCTTTAGCCGCGGCTTCGTTCTAGTTCATTTAGAAAGAAAAATATCTCCCCGGATCCTTATTGGTGGATGAAAGTTGGCTTTTGTCTGGTAGGACCGCCGTACCGCGGAGACCGGCGTCGTTGGTTATCGACTATCGCCTCGACGACCCGTCGGTCGGGCGTCCTCGGGGTGGCACCGCGGGTCTGTCTGTAGTGTTGACCGCGGGAACCCCCTACTCTGACCGGGTTCTGACCCCGGAAGGAGATCGAACGTCGGGTGTAAGAGTGCAGGGGAGTCGTTTAGTGCGGTAGGGCCCTAAAATCCCTTGGGCCCGCGGTCTGTTCCCAACACCTGCAGATCGTCAAGTCCCACATACCCCGCGCGCTCCCTAGGCGCGTGGACTCCGTAGGAGGTTCGGACCCCGGCCCGAAAAAAAAAAACAAATGTCTTTGTCTGAACTCTTGACAGCTTGTATGCACAATCATGACGACCGGTCGAGTATAAGACGTGAAAGCGTAAAAAAAAACGGAAAAGCTCAATTTGGCATTTATAATAATAAACTATGGATATAATTTACGTAATCACTATATACCTATATGTACTATAGATACAGTTTCGCTGCACAAAATAATTGATTTTGTTGTTGATGAAGGCTTTGAATATGACTGTCAACGCTATTTTGAAATGTGGGATCGTAGGGTGAAATCTAGTAGATTTTTACACTAAAATCTATTTGAAAAAAAAAAACACTCATTGACATTCATCTTATTATCACGCAAATCCGGTGTGCCAGTTTGAACTAACTAACTGTAAAAATAAGAATGTAAATCCAATCCGATCTATCCACATTTAAATACACTAGTATATCGAGGGTGGAATGCTGTTTGGTTTAAGCTACATTTTACTTAATACGCGACATTTATCTTTGTAATTAAAGGTGCGTTTTATTTGGTATTAACATCAACAGTCCGATGTTTTTATTTGAACTTCAATTAAGTTTACTCTATTGTAATATCCGAAGAAGTTTTTTTGTTATGATATAATATTTTTTTCGAAATTTTAAACTGTATATGGTTCTCCTCTAAAGTTGGAAAAATGTCGCCCTAACCCCTTTTCACCCCTTCAAATCAGATTTTCAAAGATTTTGCCGGTTTACTACGGTTAAGCTATTAGTGTGTTATTTCGACGTTCCACATGGTATAAAAGTTCTCGAATAATTAGAATTTTCATACGAAGTTACGAAATTTAAAAAGTGTTTTTGCGTTCGTACGTATTCATCTGAAAAACTTCATTTGTATTCATATAGAATTACATTTACTAATAATGTCTATAGTCGTAATTTTCAGCATTCTGTGAGTGTAATAAAAATCAAACCCGCAAAATTATAATTTGCGTAATGAATGGTGGTAGGACCACTTGTGAGTCCGCGCGGATAGGTACCACCGCCCTGCCTATTTCTGCCGTGAAGCAGTAATGCGTTTCGGTTTGAAGGGTGGGGTAGCCGTTGTAACTATACTGAGACTTTAGAGCTTGTATCTCAAGGTGGGTGGCACGTCTACGTTGTAGATGTCTATGGGCTCCGGTAACCACTTAACACCAGGTATACTGTGAGCTCGTCCACCCATCTAATCAATAAAAAAAAAAAGTTATACAAAAATTTTATTTTCAAACATTTAAAACAAAATAATATTTTAATAACCTAAAAGTACATATTATTATCCGCAACACGCTCCGTCAGATTATAGAAACAGAGTTATCAGCAACATGCTTCGTCAAAAAATACAATACTTACTTTCAGCTACAGGCGTCGTCATAATAATATACTAATATAATAATATACTAAAATGATGTTCGAAGTGAAAATAAGTGCTTTCTAAAGATTAACAGGTAAAATAAAATTAATAGCCATGTTTAATATTAGTACGTAATAATCAATACTTCTAAATGTCATGTGTAGAATATCACAGTATAAGATAGACCGTCCACAAAGGTAGGTCGGTACAGATTGCTTTTCGTGGATGGCATGAATGTATGGACAGTAAAAATCACGTGTACCTATAAGTTACTGCCCCCTATTACTTTAAGGACATTATTAATTAGTGGTAATATTATTTTGTAGGAGATCGGTCTAGTATTTTATATTAGCTATTATTACTAGTTGTAGGACATCTTATGAGTCCGCACGGGTAGGTACCACCGCCCTGCCAATTTCTGCGATGCAGCAGTAATGCGTTTCAGTTTGAAGGGTGGGGGAATTAAATAGACAACTAGATACTGTAAAGTCCTACGTTGTTTTACAATGCAGCAACTGCCACATAGCAACACAATCATTTGTCAAATTAAACCAATTTTTTTTATTAAAAGTGAAGTCCGGGCCGGATTGACTTAGTGGGCGTTAACGTCGGACACAAAACGAGACGTGCCATTTTCGAACACGCGATCACATCAACAAAATGTCCGCGTTACCTACACGGAATGCGTTAATTGCTGTTATAAAACGTAAATGTTATTAAATACGTATTGTGGATTTGATTCGCTTTGCTGAGCTTTGTGTTTTTTTTTATTACATACATTTTCGTTGTTTACTTCAGAACAAAAAGGATTATAGTGTTCTTTTTTTCCTACCTATTGGCTAGGAGGCTATTCCAGCTATGCGCGGACGGGTAGGTGAGCTCCCAGGCTCAACCTGAGAGAATTTGCTAACACTAGCCCCTTTTTTTTTTTTATTATCGGTTAGTCTTCCGAACCTCCTACGAGGTCCCGCGCAAAAGGGATGCGCAGGGTATGTGAGACTCAACGATCTGCATGGTGTTGTGAGCAGACCGCGGGCCCAAGGATTTTGGAGCCCACTCACTAAACGACTCCCCTGCACTCTTACACCCGACGTCCGATCCCCTCCGAGGTCAGAACCCGGATGAGGTAGCGGGCATCCGGATGATGACGCTCAGCACGCACTCGAAGCGTGCCCGCGTTGGGAGCACCCGCGGCGAGATCTCATCGCGGTGCTGGGGAGGGACCTCTCCTTGCGGGCTGTCATTGTTCGCATGCTAGAGGACGAGAGTTCGTGGGAGGCCATGGCCAGATTTTGCGACCTGGTCATGGCGTTCCGCGAGGCTGAGGAGCGCGAAAGGGAGTGGAATCCCTCTTCGGCTCCTCAGCGAAGAAGGCGGGGTGGGCGACGCGGGCACGATGCTCCCGTTAATCTCCCGTAGGGACTGTTGGGTACTGGGTGCGGGGGCGCCCGGTGCTCTGCTGTCGGTTCCGTGGTGAGGCGGCGCAAGGTGGCTCCTATGCGCCACTCACGGTGTCTCCCGAGACGACGTCCTGCGGGATCTTCCCGGGGATTGGATCCCGTCCTATTGTCAGGACGGGTACCGGCGGCGGCGAGCCTGCGGCGCGCATTGTGCGGTACCGTAGGTTTCGTGGAGTCGGAGTGGTGGAGCTCGATGGGGTTTAGTCGGTAGTCGGTTTTGCGGGGCGGGTCCTGCGTGGTAGACGCCGCGCAGCGCCTCGCGCGCCTTTCTCAAGGCGTAGTCTCCCGGTAGGAATTGGAAGAAGAGGAGGACTTTGGTCTTCCTCTTCTTCCTCTTCTTCTCTGGAGGCGCCGGAGTCCGACATAACCCGGTCTATTACCCCTCACGACCGGGTATCCGTAAATGGATTCCCCAGCGTTAAAAAAAAAAAAAAGGGGTGGTTACCGCGATCAACACTACAACCAGACGGCTCACCCCAAGGATGCCCAGCCGACGGAGCCTTCGAGGCGAATCGAAGGCTCTGAAATGTCGGCCGTCTCGGTACGGCCGCCCGTCGGGCCGCCCAGACGGTGCCGCTGATGTCCCGAAATACCCCGCTGAACCAGAACCAGCCTGCCGGGTCAGGACGCGATACACCGCCAACCGGTCGCTCTATTTACTCCTCGGCAGCGCGCTAGAGTGCTGGTAGCGCGCCGCGCGGCCTCTACCCCCTCAGGTCGCCTCTTGACCTTCACCGGGGGGAGGCCGCTACCTACAGGAGCCAGAACGTACGGGCGTATTTCCGCCTCCGGCCCCCGACTAACACTAGCCCTAGCAAGAGCTTTTTTTATTGCACCTTTAGAATTGAAGTGTCTAAATCTAAAATTCTTGTTTTTTTGGTAAATGCCAAAAACGTAATTGAAGAATTGTAATTTTTCAGTATTGATTTTAATAAATTTAAGCCTTAAATTCTTGATATAAAACAAACGGAAAGTGTACTGTGTCCTTTTCTAACTAAAACATAAACTATTATTTTTAGTTTTAATTTTTTTTATTAACTGTTAGTATACCTGTTTATAAGCTGTTCAAGGTGTAAAAATCATTTTCTTAAAAATTTTTATTTAACCAATTCAATTCTAAAGGTGTATGTATCAATATGTATATCTATATACTAATACGTGAAGCAAAAACTTTGTATCCCTTTTTACGAAAATTGCGCGGACGGAGGAGTATTAAATTTTCCACACTTATAGAGAATATAGAGAAGACGTGCACAACACTAATATTTTTTTAAAATAATGCATAAAAGATACATTAAATCAATAAAGAAAACATTACACACACTACGTACACGTACCATGTATTTGACGCATACACGCATGCAAACTATTTATTGTCAAGCTTTTGTTCTTGACGTCTGTTGTCAAATTGAGAATACATTATATATTAATTGTCTATGTTATTATTTTTTATAGTGTAGTCTTGGCGAAATTTGTGATTAAAGAAGTATAAAATACAATCATAATAGTGTACAAACTTACAATTCCAATTCTACTACGGGACCTCTAGTTCATACTAAATGCGAATCGATTACCAGCTAACAAATTTTATACATGACGTATCCTCAAATTAGTCACATGTATATATTGAAATCTACAATGTATGCCAAATTATAAGTGAAATTGTCATCAAAAGTTGAGAAAATGGATTTTCGAGTTTATGCTTGTACTCGCAATGTCGAGGACTGCACGCGCGTTACCTATTGGACGTTAATGGTACAGGAAAAATTTTTCTGAAGTGCGAAACTCAATCCGATAAACTTTTTTTTTTTATTAGTGCCGTATAGGCACTGGTGCTAGGACCTCTTGGGAGTCCGCACGGGTAGGTACCACCATCCTGCCTATTTCTGCCGTGAAGCAGTAATGCGTTTCGGTTCGAAGGGTGGGGTAGCCGTTGTAACTATACTGAGACCTTTTTTTTTTTTTTTTTTCCACAGGAGAAAGTCGCCGGATCCCCACCCGCGCGGCAGGTGGGGTATGTGGGAGTTGAGCCTCACTAAAAACTCCTGCCGCTCACAACCGGCGCCCTACCTCGGACCGGGCCGGAGCCCAGTAGCCCAGTCGGGGCTATTGAAACGGCGGGACAGGGTTGACGCAGAGCATATTACATCCATCCCACCGTCCCACGGACGCCGGACCGGCGGCCGCCAGCGACACGACCACCGGTTCCCTCGTTCAGCGGGCCGAGAGCCCGCTTTGATGGCGCCGTGTTACACCTTCCCCCAGAGCGGTCGGGGGAACGCGGTCTACCATCACCCGGCTTCCTACTGCGGGTGAGCGTGCAAAGCACGCCACCCCATGTCTGGGTCTCTCCCCGCACAAAACGGGTGGGACCCCTAGCTCTTAGGGGGCCAGGTCACGGATACGACCCCGGTCCCGACCCCCTATACTGAGACTTTAGAACTTATTCGAGGTGGGTGGCACATTTACGTTGTAGATGTCTATAGGCTCCAGTAACCACTTAACACCAGGTGGACTGTGAGCTAGTCCATCCAACAAAGCAATAAAAAAAAAAACAGCATACAGCCCACTTGATGGTGAGTGGTCACCGTCGCTCATGGACGTCAGCAATGCCAGGGGCAGAGCCAAGCCGCTGCCTACCGTTTAAACTATGTCTTTACGTCCTTTGTCTACACTACCATCTCACGATCTTGTACGATGATAATAATACAAAACCATTTTAATTACCCAAAACTATTAGCCGGAATATAAAAGTCATATTTTTTTTAATATCAGCCAAAGAAAATTCACCTTCACATCTCAAGGCATAACGACGATAATAGCGTAATGAATTAATAACGTATCTGGAACTTTAAAAGTTCTGTGTCGTGTCTTTAAATGTCAGATATTCAAGTTGAAAAAAATAGGTTTACATATTATTAAAATTCGAGTTATTTTTTTTCCTTTTTCTAAAAGAATAACAACATTCCTTCGTTTTGTAAACGAGACATTTTATTTGATTCAGTCAAGACGATTATTTGTTTAGTTATTATTTTGAGTCATTTTTTTTATTTATTGCTTAGATGGGTGGACGAGCTCACAGCCCACCTGGTGTTAAGTGGTTACTGGAGCCCATAGACATCCACAACGTAAATGCGCCACCCACCATGATAATATAAAAGTTCTAAGGTCTCAAGTATAGTTACAACGGCTACCCCACCCTTCGAACCGAAACGCATTACTGCTTCACGGCAGAAATAAGCAGGGCGGTGGTACCTACCCGTGCGGACTCTCAAGAGGTCCTACCACCAGTGATTACGCAAATTATAATTTTGCGGGTTTGATTTTATTACACGATGTTATTCCTTCACCGTGGAAGTGTCAATCGTGACAATCCTTAAGTACATATTTCATTAGAAAAATTGGTACCCGCCTGCGGGATTCGAACACCGGTGCATCGCTCGATACGAATGTACCGGACGTCTTATCCTTTAGGCCACGATTCATTTAATTTATAGCGCTTTTTTTTTTCTCCTACCTATGCTGATGGCCTTGAGAGGCTATTTCAGCTTCACCCCAACGTGTGTAGGTGAGCTCACGGGGCTCAAACCGGAGTGTTGCTAACGCTGACCCTAGCAAGAGCAGTGCTTCGCAGAATCTACCACCAGATCGGAAACGCGACCCACTGAGAAGATCCGGCGAGAAACTGTGTGCTTTATAGCACTAACGACAAGTGTCAGTTCATCTAAAATTCTGGCGACTTTTTTTTTCTCACACTACCTATTCGTTGGTATCCTAAGGTGCTATTCTAGCTAAACCCGCACAGATAGGTGAGCTCACGGGCTTAACCTGAGAGAATGTGATAACACTAAGCCCAACAAGAGCAGTGCTCCGCTAAATCTACCACCGGATCGGAATAGTGACCTACTGAGATCTAAATTACTGGTGGTAGGACCTCTTGTGAGCTCACTGGTGGTAGGGCCTCTTGTGAGTCCGCGCGAGTAGGTACCACCGACCCGCCTATTTCTGCCGTGAAGCAGTAATGCGTTTCGGTTTGAAGGGTGGGGCAGCCGTTGTAACTATACGTGAGACCTTAGAACTTATATCTCAAGGTGGGTGGCGCATTTACGTTGTGGATGTCTATGGGCTCAAGTAACCACTTAACACCAGGTGGGCTGTGAGCTCGTCCACCCATCTAAGAAATAAATAATAAAAAAAATCAAACCAATATTTCGACTTTAACTGAAACCTAAACTTTTTGATCCTAAGGAACAACCAGGCTTGAATTAACTTTCCTCGAACTTTAAAATTGGGGGAGGGAGGTGTTGCGGGGATTATAATTTTTAAGCATCTATTTTTCTGATTCCTCGAGAACATTTACATGCCGCTGTTGACACAATATCGTAGTGGGTGGTTAAGATACGCAATGCACGCCCACTTGTTCAAAAAGAATTAAGACACTCGTAGCGTCTGAAGTAATAGGTACTTTTAGTGCAATAATATTCGATTTTTATCTAGGATTTATTACTTTTAAATCATTGTAGTTCTTTGTCTCCGAGGTTGGATCAGCAGACAGTTTGTGAGCTCATTTTAAATAAACACAAATTAACTATAAATTTATTTATTTATATATTACACTTCATGTAAAATTTACATTGGCGGACTTAAGGCCTAAATCATTCTCTACCAGTCAACCAAAGGTAGTACAGAGTAAATAGTGGTAGGTGCAATGAAATTTATATCAAGTCCATATTGTTATTACCTTTATGTATTAATTTAACATCTGTGTCATCCCATGAATTTTCTGGCAGCTTCTACTACAGGAATAAGATAATTCCCAATTTTTTTTTTATCACACTTTTAACAATTTATATGCGTACAAGATTGTCTTCAGAAACATTAATCATTAGTCTTTTAATTATGAAAAGATGGTGATAATATTATATAAGTTTTTGAACTATTCTTTATTTTTAATGTGATATTTTTTCGTGCCCAATTTTCTTCTATATGCATAGAACGCCCGACCGATCCACGATAAAAAGTTTTCACGATTACACTAAATTGAATCCTGTTGTAATACGTGCCAAAACTTTAACATTTATACTCACCATTGTCGAAATTATCGAATCCCGATTTCTCGCCAAGTACTGCAAGTGCCAAAGGTTACAAAATATTGTGTTAGATCCATATTACCACACAGCGTAAGTTGGTCAAAGCTGTTCCACGCGGCGGCAGCGCCGATTGACGAAACGAGTTATAAGCTAACGTTCAATCCACGCTCACGAGCAAATTCTATTCTTCTACTCTATTCTTTTTTTTTATTTTTTATTGCTTTCGATAGGCAGACGAGCTTACGGCTCATCTGATGGGAAATGATAACCGTCGCCCATAGACATCCAAACTACATCAGTGACTCAGATGCGCTGCCTATCCTGGCCTGAATGGGCAGCCTTATGTATGTTACACTGGCTATCCTGTCCTTCAGACCGGAACACAGTATTACTGTTTTGCGGCAGAAATAGACAGGACGGTGGTACCAACCCGGGCGGGCTTCTACACAGAACCCTACCACCAGTTAAAGTGTTCCAGTTCATCTAAAGCTGATGGAAAAATGCGAATGAGAACTTACTGGTGGTAGGACCTCTTGTGAGTCCGCACGGGTGGGTACCACCGCCCGCCTATTTCTGCCGTGAAGCAGTAGTGCGTTTCGGTTTGAAGGGTGCGGCGGCCGTTGTAACTATACTGAAATTTAAAACTTATATCTCAAGGTAGGTGGCGCATTTACGCTGTGGATGTCTATGGGCTCCAGTAACCATTTAACACCAGGTGGGCTGTGAGCTCATCCACCCATCTAAGCAATAAAAAAAAACAAAAAGCTGAGTCCCGTGATGTTATCCGCGGTTATTGTCGTACCGCGGTGAAGCCGCTGGGCGAAGCTAGTCAGAAAAAAGGAGCCTAAGTTACTCCTTATATTATTATCATCAGCTACCTATCAGTGAAAGTCCCGTCAAAATCGATCAAGCCGTTCCAGAGATTAGCCGGAACAAACAGACAGACAGACAGACAAAAATTGTAAAAAATGTTATTTTGGTATATGTACCGTATATACATACGCATGTAGTAATAAGAGGCTATTTCAATATTACAAACAGACACTCCAATTTTATTTATATGTATAGATGATAAGTTTTAAAAATTTACAAATTGTGCAATTTTAATTCACGATACCTATTTTGTTGCAACTTTTAGATCCCTAATAAGAACCTTTGGGTGCTATCAATCATCTGCCAATGATACTTGCTTATGATACTGTTCAGCAGGTAGATATTAATCGTGTGAAATGGAGCAAAACCGGAGGTTAGGTAACCTTTCCGAGAGGCTGGCCTTCACTACGATTATTGACTTTTTAGGTGGCGACTCATATCGTTATGTTAGCACTAGATTTCCGCACGCAGCTTCGCCTTCACAGACTGCACTTATATCGCGCGAATGGAGATACGTTATTAGTTTAGAAAGGTAGCTTGTGTTCTTTGGTAGTATACGAGCTATTTAAAAAACTTGAATTACAAAATCGGTTCCGTAGTTTAGGCCTAGAGACCTTACAAATAGACAGAGCTACAGATATAGAATAGCACTATTATGCATCTAAAAAGTTGCAGGTCTAAAGGGGACACATACTAAATAGCAACATTTCTAATTTCCTCAGATTTTCTTACAAATGTGGTCATGATCGGTATCTTGTCACTGTGACGTCACACACGTAAACCAATAAAAGAAGAAGAAGAAATACTGCTTACTATCTTCCAAAGGAGAGGCTATTCAATCTGGGGAGAATAGTGAGACTATAATCCAAGTGGAAGTGGGCCGGCCACATAATTATGTCATCGCACTGACAGTCGTTGGGGGACAAAAGTACTGGAGTGATGCGAAAAGCAAGAGACCGAAGAGAATGGGGTGCATTCGAAGAGACCTACGCTCAGCATTGGGTGGACACGGCTTGAAGAAGAGAAATTATGTTGTGTCATTTAAGAAGTCCGAAGATATTGTATTTTTTATTCAATGGTATTCAACCATGCGTTGAATGCGTCTATTATTGGAATCCCAGGATTATGTTGAGTATTTTTTTCCTTGTACCATATATGTTCTACGGATGTACCTTGAGGAAAGTCAAATCTCTAACTGAACATGGCGTGACTGGAACAAAGTACCTACATCCCTACTTTCCGGAAACGCTGCACTCATCAAGTTTGTTAAATAATTTTATTTTTGGCACCTGTGATCCGTCTTTGGTTTGAAATCCACATTCTTTAGTGTCTTGGACAATATGTCCTTTTCCAAAGATAGCTGAAAATAACCCTCATCCCTGGTTGTGGTCTGGTGCTGAAAAGATATTTATTAGCGACTGTGGTCATTAAGTATCAGGCAAGCTCATCTACCTTCTTAGGCAACAAAACTAATGCAGTTTGTTTGATTTTAATGCATTCCATCATAAATGGCGTTATGATCTGATGTCATAAAAGATTGATATGACCGGTATTTTTTCCGTAACCCCTCACGATCGAAGACTATTCCGCGAATTCGAACCTTGAATCGTTAATTAATTTGAAGGTCAATTCGCCGATATTAGTTACCTTCTAATAGCATCGGTTCGTTTTCTTGTCCAGTTTTTTGACTTTAAAAATTTTCTAGGTTGCTATTAAATGTACACAAGTGGAAGTATGGGATTTGGTATTCGATTTATTCACGTGGAAGGAAAGAGAAGTCGAGGAAGATTGCCAACCAGGTGGACGGACATTGTCAAGGAGGCCACAAACACCAGCTTCCCGGGCGCCATTAAGCAGGCTGAATGCAGGCAACATTGAAGGAAGCTGGTACAAAAACTGGACCAAGGTGGTCACGACCCTCAGTAATGAGGAAACGACGAAGAAGAAATTAGATTTTCTACTTAATTTCCGAAATTTCTAGACGCTTTCGTTCGGAACGCCTTCGATTTAAATTTCGGGCGTATAACCGAATAAAACAGTTTCTTCAGGACGTTTTGGAAACATCGTGTCGTTGATCCCGAGAATATGCGATAGACCTTACGGAGTCATCATTCATCATTATCCTGCCCTTCTCCCAGTCACCTGGATTCGGCGCAACATGTTTTCTCCTTCCATACTCTTCTATCATATACCCATATCGTTCACTCCCCTCTTACCCATATCGTTTTTCACGCAATCCATTCATTTCTTCTTAGGTCTACCTTTTCATCTATATCCTTCCACATTCATAGTTAACACTCTCTTACCAACCTCATTTTCATTTCGTCTCATCACATGTCCATATCCCAATAGATGATGATAGACCTTACAGAGTATCAGCGATAAAATATCCAGCATATACCGATGTTCTAATGGAATTTTAGCAACCGTTTCATCTCTTAATCTGGATTGCGGGATTCTTTCTGTGAAATCAACTTTATATCTCAATGCAAGAACTTTCATGCTTCTAGTTCTACCGGTTTGTGTGGTATCATGGCTGTCAGTCTTCGAATTTAACGAAATAAAAACTAAGGAAATCTATTAACTAGCCGCTGTGACCATTGCTGAGTATTTACCTTCCGTGTGCAGTTCGATCTTCTGATGGAAAAGTTACTCGAATCATAAAATAAAAATCTGTATTAATATTATAAAGCTGAAGAGTTTGTTTGTTTGAACGCGCTAATCTCAGGAACTACTGGTCCAATTTGCAAAATTTTTTTCAGTGTTAGATAACCCATTTATTAAGGAAGCCTATAGGCTATATAACATCACGGTAAGGCCAATACAAGTGGAGCAACAATAAAGAATGTTGCAAAATAGGAGTTTATATAGCTCCTGAACCTTCTATAATTCAAAGATATGTATTTTCACTTTGCTACGTAAGTGAAGTGGGAGGTAAAATTTACCGTTATGCCAAAGTAACTATTCCACGCGGACGGAGTCGCGGGCAAAAGCTAGTCATAAAATAAAAATTAATCAGATAAAACGACTTCTATATGAACACGATCCATTCCACTGACAAATTAATAGTAACACAAACATTCATATTTATTTGGGTATATTTTCTTTTGTTTGTTTTTTTAACTTATAGGCAGACGAGCGTACGACCCACCTGATGGTGAGTGGTTACCATCGGTCACGAACGTCAGCGCAATTCTCTTAGGTTGAGCCCGTGAGCTCATCAACCGGTCCACGCATAGTTGGAATAGCCCCTAAGGGTACCAACGATTAGGTCGGGAAAAATAAGATGTCAGGAATGCCAGGGCATAACCCGGTCTGTTGCTCCCTCGACCGGGTATTCGTAAATGGATTCCCCGGCGTTAAAAAAAGTGGGGCACAGTCAATCCGCAACTAAAGGGCCCACTGAGTTTCTCGCCGGATCTTCTCAGTGGGTCGCATTTCCAATCCGGTGGTAGATTCTGCGAAGCACGGCTCTTGCTAGGGTTCGTGTTAACAACGTCATCAGGTTCGAGCCCCGCGAGCTCACCTACTAGTTAAGGCTACGCTGATATAGCCTCTCAAGGCTATCAGCTTAGGTAGGAACAAAAAAACTAAAGGTTATAAAATTGAATAATTTCAAAAGTACACTTGAAGTTGCGAAGTAACTGAGTTTTGTTCGTACAACACATGTAATTATATATAAATATATTTTTATGGCATTTTGTGCACGTTATGTAAAGTTCTGTTATGTTATTCCTTGGACCAAAAACTTTGTATTTATAATAACTAGAGGTCCCGCAGTAGTCGAAATTCGACTATAATTGGAATTGTAAGTATGTACACTATTATGATTGTATTTTATACGTTTATAATCACAAATTTCGCCAAGGCTACTACTCTATAAAAAAATATTAATAAAGATAAACAATATTTCATTTTAATCTATTCTCAATTTGACAACAGACGTCAAGAACAAAAGTTTGACAATAAATACTATGCATGCGTGTGTGCGTCAAACACATGGTATGTAGTGTGTGTAATGTTTTCTTTATTTATTTAATGTATCTGTTATGCATTATTTAAAAAAAAAATTATCATTATGCACTTCTTCTCTATATTCTCTATAAGTGTGGAAAATTTCATACTCCTCCGTCCGCGCAATTTTCGTAAAAAGGGATACAAAGTTTTTGCTTCACGTATTAATATATTTATAATAATTATTATGAACAACAAAGCTTTATACGTATGAGAGCTTCGCGGCAGAAATAGGCAGAATGGAGGCCTATATACCAATATTCCTATATCCTTATATACGATATATACCTACCTATCACGTTAAGTTAAAAATTATTAGCAGGATTGATTGAAGCAATCCGGTTGATAAAATTTAAACAAATAAATTTAAAACAAATATAACTATATAATACAAAAAAATCAAGAAATTAAATTATTTTATTATTATTATTTAAGCATCATAGTTGGAAATAAATATTTTTTTCACGTATTTATGAAACATTAATTTAATAGGTGTGCTTTTTATAACTGAAATAATTTATTTATTTATATAATTTTGTTGTAGACGTGACGTATGTAGTATATATAATAGAGTGAATTTCAAAAACACACACACACACACAATTTCTTTTCTAAATTGTAGTTTACATCCTCCTTATCCTTGCATCATGCTCCTCAGTGATAAGGGTTATGGCCTTTACGGAGCTTTTTTCTTTGGACTTTGTTCCTTCATTCGCTCCTGTACTCTACCGAATGCTGGGTAGCGACATTGATGTCGGAGTCCAATGTCGTCAAATTAAGACCAGGACGCCCAGACATGGCCGTCGTAATTTGCACGTGTCAATGAAAATTTAATTTGGCTTTTAATGTTTGATGCATAACGTCGAAGCATGTCACAGCTGATCCGTTCACCGCGACATTTAGAACCAAATTCTAGATCATTCCAAACATTTAAATTAACAAGCGGATGGCTAATCCTCTTATACAGTTTTCTTTTTTTATATATATTTTTTATTGCCCTTGTAGGCAGACGAGCATACGGCCCACCTGATGGTGAGTGGTTACCGTCGCCCATGGACTTCAGCAATGCCAGGGGCAGAGCCAAGCCGCTGCCTACCGCTTAATACTCTCCACAAGCCTCGTTTGAAGAAGGACATGTCATAGCGCTCGGGAAACACCGTGGAGGGGAGAAAAGTTATCCCGTAAAAACAATATTTTGTTTGTTTGTTTGTTTGTTTTCTTTTAATCGCTTTTTGTTATTTGTTAAACAATTTCTTTTTTTTTTGTACACAAATAAATTTAAAATATAACCTGAAGCTAAAAATTGAAACTATCATCGTATATAATTACTGTTTAGTATTTCACATAAACTATTTATTAGGTATATTAAAAACAAAAGAATTAGATCTATGCCCTCATCGAAAAAAATATATTACTTAAATGAGTGAGTACAAAGACTATCTTAGTCTTTTGTTGGTCAATTTTTACTGCCGGTTACATGCATTTACGCAAATAGGATGTTTAAATGATAAATTTAAATGATAAGTTGTATCGAATTAAATTTTCAATATAAATAAAAATACTAAAACTTATAATTAACATAAGAGCAACTCTTTTATTTATCAAAATGAATTTTATAAAATTATAGTGTATTCCTAACAGTTCTTCTTATGAGGTAACTTAAACTTCAAAAAATAATACAGAGTAGGTATATAACCGTGCCACAACGAGCTGTGCCCTTGGCATTGTCAGTGTTCATCGACAACAGTGGATGTCACTGTCAGGATTAAATAAAACGTGTTAGTTAAAACTATTTTTACATATTAGAGTAATATGTATACACATTGTGTAAAACTTTTTTAAAACATGTATTTCTGATTTTTGTTTGTTTGTATATAAAGCTCGTATATGAATTAAGCTCGCCTTTTATAAACGACAATCGAAATTCAAGAATAGATATACAATAAAAATAAATAATACAAAATTTAAGAATTGGAATGTCGAAAATTGTATTTAAGTAAAACAAAAACAAATTTTAAGGAACAAGTTTTTTTTAAAAAGCAAGTCTATTTATTCGTCTAATGAAATAAGAGAATAAATATATAAATGAAACAAATCAATCGATTTCGCGTTTACATTTCTGTCTGGTGTTGACTTAATGGGTACCTTAAGACAAATGCTTAATCAGAAAAATAGACTCTCTCTCTGTAATAAAAATGCAACCCGCAAAATTATAATTTGCGTAATCACTGGTGGTAGGACTTCTTGTGAGTCCGCGCGGGTGGGTACCACCACCCTGCCTATTTCTGCCGTGAAGCAGTAATGCGTTTTTCGGTTTGAAGGGTGGGACAGCCGTTGTAACTATACGTGAGACCTTAGATCTTATATCTCAAGGTGGGTGGCGCATTTACGTTGTGGATGTCTATGGGCCAGGTGGGCCGTGAGGTCGTCCACCCATCTTAGCAATAAAAAAAAAGAAGTGCTATTAATAAAGGAGTAGACGAATTTAATTAATACAATTTATTGGTACTCACCTTTGAATCGGGCACAAGACCGCAACGTGACCGTGTGATAGCAACGCTTAACACAACTGCGGCCAACAACGAAAGTTAGTGAATGCCACGAATCCGAACAACACAAAACGAATACAAAACTTTTAAAGGAATATCAACTTTACACACATAGATTTAAGTAGAAATGAACTGTATTTGGAGGTATGGTAAAATAACAGTGCAACTATTTGTTAGAAAGTCGTACCTGTTCAGAGTGGATGCGTGAGTTATTTGTGAGTTTTGTTTTTATTTGTTAATTATTAAGTTTTTTTATAGGCATTGGTTCACGATGATCGGTATCAAAAATGCATTATTATAAACATATTTTTTTAGTAAAGAGACTGAAAATAAAGAAAAATAAATAAAAAACCGTTGTTCATAAATAAAAAAAAATCTGCACGTGCAACTTGTTTAATTATTTTTTTAGCATTGAAGGATTACTAGTGGCTCGGAGGCCTTTCCAGTTTCACCAGGACAGGTGGGCGAGCAAAAGGCGTCTAATGCAAAGGTTATTGGATCTGATGAATCCGTAAGAACGTGTCTAGAGCGTCAACGGTGACTGGCTTCTGCGTGATCAGGATTCGGGGAGTAGTCAGCAGCAGCAACGATAACGCGATCATAACGCCTTGTTGCATCTGAAAGAAGTGAAACTTCTTTTTCGGTGTGAAATATTGTGGTTTTCTTCATTTTTTATCTTTAAATCCAATTTCTCTTGTAATATAGGGAATGCTGTGTATAAGAGAAACGACCTACCTTGCTTTGTCCTGTCCCCTTTCCACGGTCGGGTGGTTCGGAGCGATGTGCTCCGCACTAAACGCTTCACTTTCCCCCCTTTGCCTTTTCATGAGTTCTGTCTCATGCGAGGTTTGGATGCTGTTGTTGAGCGACAGAGGGTTTTAGTCGGTTAGACTCTGACATACCCCGCCCGCCATGCCCAGTGAAGGGCGGAAGTCCGGCGATTTCCTAAAAAAAAAGCCGAAACGAATCTGTCGTCAGTTAAATTTTTCTCTTACTTAAAAAAATTACACTTTAAAAAATTCTGTTTTTTTTTAATACATCGATTCGCAAGTGAGTTTCGAACAAATAGTGCAAATTAGTTGTATAATGACGTGACGATGACGTAGGATGTGAACGTCCTTGCCTCTAGCAAGTGAATATTTTGCAATTCCGTTGTATTGATAGAATTGGGATTGATAAAAACATAATCAGGTCGGAATGTAATTGATAGCGACGGAGACGGAGGGCGACTAGAATGAATTCTCTTATTTTGGGTGTAGAATGACTTTCTTTAATCAATATCAAGTCAATCATTAATCAAACCAACGTAAAGGCTTGTAACGGATTATTATTATCTCTTTAGCGCAAATAATCTTAATAATATTTTTATTACCTTAAATGGGCAAGCTAGGCGGCGGTTGTGTCATTGTTGTCCGATTTGAATTATGATGGGTTAATTACAAGTTCTTGAGTGGCGACCGCGTACCGGAAGACGTAGCGTGGCTAGGCCTCCCACTAAATAAATGGACCGACGATCTTGAGTTTCGCGGGGATCCGCTGGATGAAGGCAGCGCAGGACCGGTCTTTGTGGCGAGGCTTGGGGGAGGCCTACGTCCAGCATTGGACGTTTGTGGGCTGATAAGAAGAAATTACACAATATAATTATAATTCATTGTAATAAAGGGTTTAATTTTTATTAATAGTGTAAATTGAGTATTACCCAATTGTAACTTAATTTTTTTTTAAGATTTAATAAATTGTAAGATTAATTGTAATTTTGGGTATTAAGCAGTAGACAGCAGCTTGGCTCTGCCCCTGGCATTGCTGAAGTCAGTGGGCGACGGTAACCACTCACCATCAGGTGGGTCGTGTGCTAGTCTGTCAGCAAAGGCAATCAAAAAAAAATGAAGGTGTTTTTCCCTTATTGCCGAAAGTATTTGTTTGAGTTGAATGCGTATTTCATTTAACAATTGGTACCTGTCTGCGGGATTCGAACACCGGTATAGTCGTATTTAGTGAACACGCAAACCTATGTCTTCAATGAGTTGAATTGAACTAAATTTAATGAACCCCATTCGGAGGTCCGCCCCAGAGTGTTCTTTGCTTCAGATACAAGATTTGATGGTATCCTCTGCACCACGCTCCCAGAGCCTAAAGTCCGGTTTCGTGCATCACTACCGGGGAAATTCACCCCATCAGGGGGCAGCATTTCAATGATATGCAGCATGAAAAGCCTGGGGAAGAGGACCTTGTGGAATATCCGCATGAATGGTCAATAGAGCAGCGGCTGTCTTCGATCCAATCGGCTAGCGATCCACTTGCAGGGTATCTTCAGGATATCACAGCTAAAACCTCGCCTTAGCTCCCCAAGCCCGTCAATGAGTGAGATATTCAAGAAGATTGCCTACTTTGCAACCGTGACGTAAGATATGCCATCAGACACTGATCAGTTTGAATGGGGCAGCCGTTCTAACTATATTTGAGACCTTAGTACTTATATCTCAAGGTAGGTGGCGCATTATAGATGTCTATCGGCTCCAGTAACAACTTAACATCAGGTGGGCTGTGAGCTCGTCCACCCAACTAAGCAATAAAAAATGCGAGTGTATATGTTATTAGATTCAACATCAACCTTAACCTTTGACACATAAGATAAGATTTCGTAAAGCTTCACAGCTTTTTGCATCACGTACGTAGCCTTGTTGTTTTTGCTATACCCAAATACAAGTACTTTTGATTTTAATTATGCCCGGATGTATCTTTGCTAGTTAATGTGGCTTTTTCACTGGTTTTTTAGATTGACCTAGACGGGAGAATGATTACGTATCGTCGGGTTTTAAGTGGATTGGAGCCAATGTATATGCTTCAACCTACCTTGAGACATGAGGGTAAATTGATATTATTGTGTCTCTCGAACCACGTCAAATGGGACGTTCTACGCAACAGAAATAACATTCCCGATCCTGCGGACCGAATGGAAAGCAGACGACGTCGCCCAAAAACACGTCATTTCGGATCCTCCCGATCCACTAACGGTGCTTTTAGTTACCTCAAGCACCGGTCATCGTTCTCGTCGAATCCGTCGGCTCAACGAGTAAATTAACCCACATAGCCCACTGAGCTTCTCGCCGGATCTTCTCAGTAAGTAGCATTTCCGATTCGGTGGTAGATACTACGAAGCACCGCTTTTGCTGGGGTTCGTGTTAGCAACGTCATCAGGTTTGAGCCCCGTGAGCTCACGTTCTAATTCGGTCAATCTACAATAGCCCCTCAAGGTTACTAGATTAGGTAGGAAAAAAAAACAAAAAACAGAAATAGCTAGTTAAAACGAATGTAAAATACATTATAACAATTTCAGTAATTACGTTTGGCTGGTTTATTGACTGGTGGGACAGGGCGTCTTGAGCCCGCACGGGTAAATAACACTATCCTGCCTATTTCAGTCGTGAGGCAGTAATGCGTTTCTGTTTGAAGGGCCGGGCAGCCTTTGAACTATGTATAAAATTGAGAATAAGGCTGAAGGTTCCGGCAACCACTTAATAGGCAGATAAGTCGTAAGATTAGCGGTAGGCTAGCGGTATTTAGCGGTAGGCAGCGGCTTGGCTCTGCCCCTGGCACTGCTGAAGTCCATGGGCGACGGTAACCACTCACCATCAGGTGGGCCGTATGCTCGTCTGCCTACAAGGGCAATAAAAAAAAAAGATCCTCCATCCGTCCAAGCAATAAAAAAAATTGAAACCTTTAAAAAAAAATTCGCATGTCTTAATATGTGGCAAACATTATTTTTTACTACATACAAATCATATTACGGTACTTTGCGTAAAACATAATTCAACTGTTGACAGAAGAATAGTTTGTGCGTCATGTTCAAGTACTCTTAATTCC
Source organism: Bombyx mandarina (assembly GCF_030267445.1). Taxonomy (NCBI): domain Eukaryota; kingdom Metazoa; phylum Arthropoda; class Insecta; order Lepidoptera; family Bombycidae; genus Bombyx; species Bombyx mandarina. The sequence goes on along the minus strand of NC_143222.1, from coordinate 11,025,503 downwards.
GAAATTATTTGTCTTGGGAACCATTTGGGAACATATTATTTTCATCAAATCGATTATTATTATAATAGAACACTCTGTACAGTTTTCGGCTTCAAATACCCTTTGTGGGACACCCTGTATATGTTGAGGCTATGATAATGGTGCCAGTTTTTTTTTATTGCTTAGATGGGTGGACGAGCTCACAGCCCACCTGGTGTTAAGTGGTTACTGGAGCCCATGGACATCTACAACGTAAATGCGCCATTCACCTTGAGATATAAGTTCTAAGATCTCAGTATAATTACAACGGCTGCCCCACCCTTCAAACCGAAACGCATTACTGCTTCACGGCAGAAATAGGCAGGGCGGTGGTACCTACCCTCGCGGACTCACAAGAGGTCCTACCACCAGTAACTAATCACTAATCCAGTTTACTCACTAATCCAGCAATCATTCGTTTTGGTTTTACAATTAGGTTAGATGTTATTCTTATAAAAAGTAAAAACTGGTTGTGATACTTTAACTTCAAATCTTACGGGGCAAGCTACGCTATATGTTAAGTGAAGCTATTTTAAAAACGTGTCTATAAAAACTGGGTTTTTATTGACCAAGGTCGAGTATGGAGCCGGCGCCGCGGCGCGGTAGTAGCCTGCTGAGTTTCTCGCCGGATCTTCTCAGCGGGTCGCGATTCCGATCCGGTAGTAGATTGATTCGCGGTTACTTTTGAGTGGTTAGGTCTCCTTTGGAGGCGCTCGGGTAGCTGTTAGCAAATCCCACCCCTCCTGACTGAGCCCTTGCTCGTCCACCTGTCTTGGTAAAACTAGAAAGGCCTCCGGGTCACCAGTAATCCTCCAAACATAAAAAAGGAGCCGGCGGTGGAGTCTACTTCCTACACAGCCACACACTGCCCCACAGTCGAGTATAAGGTTATGTGAATTTTGATTACGTTTCGTATCGGCTCATTCGAGTATACATTTTTGAGTTTTAACCTTCCTTTCTTGTAGTATAGACTTCGGAATGCCGATGTCGAATTTCAAATTTCATTCAGATAATACTTTTTTTTGTCAAAATGGCGGTAACTAATTCAGAATTGAATGAGTTTTTTGAAGCACCCAAAAAATAATGTTTAGTCTTATTCCGTTTGCCTAAAGTTGTGCACTTTTTAAAGAAAAATCGGATAAGAATTCGCCATTTTTACACGTATAAACAAAAAATTTACACAACATTAATTTTCACTTTTCCCTCCATTTTTTTAAGGGGTTTTATAACCTGGTAACTAAGACCATTAGGTCATGTCTTATTTTAATTTATATTCATATTATTATGAAAAATGATAATATGGAGTGAAATGAAATGAAATGAAGATGATTAATTTCAGACATTAATTAACTGGGATGAAATTAAATAAGATGATATGGGATGAAATATAATCTCAGTAAAATGGTGGCCATTTACTGAGATTTTATTAGTGGACTTTTTGGAGGATCCAGCGGCATTGTTTCATTTTCCCACATTTGTACATTTTCACAGATATTAAACAGTTAATAAACCACCGCTATTACTCATTTAAACCTGAAGAAACACTAAATAGACGACATAAAACAAATCGCACAACTCCTTCGTCGCGTTCCCGCCAAAAGTCACTTTTCTCTCCAAAAAATCCGCAGCCATAGATTATACAATTGTGGCCACAACGCGTTTTGTTTCGAGGCTGTGACTAGCCAAACAGATCATAGCGCATCATATCTTCATGTTGATCAGTCAGTTTATTATAATTAGCCTACACGCAAACAGAGCGACTCAATATAAATCTGCGACCATAACATTTTTGTGATACGAACCAACTCGACGTCGCCTTCACTTAATAAAACCACTATATACATATTTATTTACATAAATGTAAGTTTTTATTATTGATTTTTTACGTACTAACGCGTGTACTTATCTAGTATATTTATAGATGCTTAAGTGATTTTTCTATTATATATATGTGTATATTAAATTGCTTCAAATCAACACAGATATATATTTTTTAATTATTTAGTGTTTTTTTTTTAAATAATGAACTCGCAAACGTAATTATTTTCTGGTTGAAAGGAGTTAGAATTCATTATAATATTTAATAGTGTAATTCCTTGAATACATATTATATATATTTTCCAGTGCTTATAGATGGGCAGACGGCTCAACTGTGGTTAAGTGGTTAGGTTCATATATGTCATGATGGATCGAGGTCAAATTTCCAATTGTTACAGTTATAGCAGTGATTCTCAACCTTTTTTTTATTGCGGCACATATTTAACGATTTCAAAATTTGGAGGCACACAAAAAAAAGAAAAATTATTTAAAATATACTTTTTTTTTTGTGGATTTAAATATATATTCATATTCAAAATATTTTTCTTTTCAAATGATATAATTTAATAATATTAACATTATTATATATTCGCAAAATTTGGCGGCACACTTTTGAAATTTGGCGGCACACAAAAGTGCCGCGGAACAGTGGTTGAGAATCACTGAGTTATAGTCTGATCCTTCAAACTTTAAACATTACGATACGCTTCTCTGTGTATCATCTGTGCTCCGAGGTTTCATATATTATCATCATATTATGACTTAAAGGACTTTGATTCCAAGCCAGAATTTTTTTTTATCATACATATTACGTTTGTAATTCTATTATAAAAAAAATGCGCACGTATTCGACTTAAAAATTACTACTGGTCATTCTTCAACTCATAAATTGTCATAATTTGTTCCGCGGTTGCCAGTATTCTAATTAATGCATACCCATAGACACAGTCCACTGAGTTTTTCACCGGATCTTCTCAGTGGACTGCGATTTCGTTTTCATCTGCGCGTATGTATTTTTAAACGAGGTCTGAATAGTATTTCCCTCCTCATTGCTGATGTCCGTTGGCATCGGTGACCAGTCACTATCACGTGTGCCGAATGCTTGTCTGCCTTCGAAGATAAAAGAGAATTATTAAAGTTTAAAATGAATTTCATCTGGAATTTAGGCATTGGGTTGTTAGAATTCATTGTAATTACTGAAATTACTTACTTTACATTAATTACTTAATTTACTGAACTTAATTACTTACTTAATTACTAAATTTACTTTACGTTTCACATTATAATAATTAGTGTACTTAATTTTTCACAAACTTTAATTCTCACTTAATCAACCTCAATGAAGAGGTTCTTAACATAGACCGTACGTTTGTTTATTTACAATCTTGCTTCGAAACAAGCTGCCTTAGTATTTAAAAAAGTTCTGATTTGGTTTTTATTTTTTTAATATACAAAGTTTTTTATTATTAATTTCATTACGTAAGCATGTATTAATTGTAGAGGATTCAGTAAAATAAGTTTGATTCAAGTGTACATATACACTTACTTCTTCTGAACTACGTAACCAGTATATGACCACTGATATTTTCATTCTTTTTTTTATTGCATTTATGTGTGGACGAGCTCACAGTCCACCTGGTGTTAAGTGGATACCGGCGCCCATGGACATCTGCACCCACCACCCACCTTGAGATACGAGTTCTAAGGTCTCAGTATAGTTAGAACGGCTGCTCCATCCATCAAACCGAAACGCATTACTGCTTCACGGCAGAAATAGACAGGGTGGTGGTACCCGTGCGGACTCACAAGAGGTGTAGGACCTGTAAGATATAGTGTACGTGAGTTTATTAATTATCATTATAATATTGTGTCAACTACCGCTTAATTGTCTATAAATTAATATCAAATTTAATGACTTACAGCTTGAACAATGTCACAGGCTGTGAAGGCAATTACTTTAGAAGATGAATACAAGAAGAAGACAGGTATTACACCTGAAGACGTTAGGAAGATGAGGCAGTGGCTTCAGACCCAACCCCATTTACCAAGAGATCGTTTAACTGGTAAGCTTTTTTATAATCAATACTAATATTATATAGGTAAATGTATACTTTACTATAGATTTACGATAGAAAGATTTGTTTGTTTGTATTGAATAGGCTCCGAAACTACTGAACCGATTTGAAAAATTCTTTAATTGTTTGAAAGCTAAACTATTCCCGAGTGACATAGGCTAAAATCTTTTTTGAAAAAAAATTGGGATACTTACTAAAACTCCCATAATGTTACCCAAGGTGCAAAGAAAATTCCCTAAAATATTCTTTACATCGCGTGCCCTGCGAAAACTATTGATGATAGAATAAAATAATGTACTACGACTTTGTAGAACACATTATTATTTATAAAAAGTGTCGCGACAGCATATGTCTAACTATTATAGTTATACCGCAATAAGTGTTCTTTTGTTTAAAAAAAATAAAACAACGTCAAATATCGCTGAAATTTTAGTTAAAGACCCGAGCGGAGCCGGAGCGGGCCGCTAGTAATTTATATTATAAGCCTACAGACGTCCACTGCTGGACATAGGACTCCCACAAGCCTCGCCACAAAGATCAGTCCTGCGCTGCTTGCGTTTAGCATGTCCCCGCGAACCTCAATAGGTCGTTGGTCCCTCTTGTGGAGGGCCTACCCACATATAGTATAATAATAATACCTATTAAAAAAAATTATAAAATATTTAGACCTGGCCCACGAGACTACCAGACATGTGGTATGTTGACTCAACCATCATTGTTCCAATAGTTGTGTCGGTACACGGTTTGATAGCGAAAAGTTTCGATAAACATCTTAAGAAGCTTTGGTTATCCAGCTGGGTTAGGGGCCTGATACAAAAGGCAGGTATTCTCGATAGTGCGCGTATTTTGAGGATGTTTCTCACTCTATAGTCCTAACCACTGGTGGCTTGTGTCGTAGACACCGCTATCAGCGGCAATCTATTTTTATATAGTGCTTTTTAAAAATTGTATGCTTAATATCTTTTTAATTTTTTTTTGTGTAATTATTAAGATTTTAAATAAATGTAGTAGAATAACAACAATACCTAATCATAATAATATAAAATATCAGTGCCAAGTCTTTTTTCGTTTGTCATCACTAAGTTTTTGTTCAAATAGCTATTGAAAATGTCGGTTTTATTATTATCATTGTCGTTTTCAACAAGTTTTTAAATATTTTACAATTCTTTTGGTCACGGACGACCAAGGCGTTGTTATTTCGTCGACATTTGAGTCTTGAACGTCGCAATTCTTATTAAAACACTTCTTGACATTGTTAAGTTGACTTTGATTGTTAATTGAAAAATAATAACTTTAAAAAAAAAAAAAAAAATTGTTTCTATGGATGGACGAGCTTACAGCCCACCTGGTGTTAAGTGGTTACTGGAGCCCATAGACATCTACGGCGTAAATGCACCACCCACCTTGAGATATAAGTTCTAAGGTCTCAAGTATACTTACAACAGCTGCCCCACCCTTCAAACCGAAACGCATTACTGCTTCACGGCAGAAGTAGGCAGGGTGGTGGTACCTACCTGTGCGGACTCACAAGAGGTCCTACCACTAGTAATTACGCAAATTACAATTTTGCGGGTTTTTGATTTTTATTACACGATGTTATTCCTTCACCGTGGAACTCAATCGTGAACATTTGTTGAGTACGTATTTCATTAGAAAAATTGGTACCCGCCTGAGATTCGAACACTGGTGCATCGCTCAACACGAATAATGCACCGGACGTCTTATCTTTTAGGCCACGACAACTTTTTCATATAATATTCCCACCAAAGTGGAGCCAACTGTAGTTTGAAATCTTCAATTTAAATACTGTATTCACGCCAGTCCAAAGCGAAGTCACTAAAAGATTATTAACACAAGACGTCCTAACCCCAGTAAGCAGGATCTTCAAGAATCTTTATTGTGAATCCAGGTCGTAATCAAATACATTCAATTGTTTTTAAGCCGAGAGTTGGTTACGGAAAACAAAAAACAGGTTCATCATATACAAATTCAAAATTAAATGTCATCAAAATTGTCGAATGTAAATATATTTTATCTCACCAAATTCGTTCGTAAATAGGAATGTTGCTTTGATAATTATATTTAAATGTGAGCAATAGTCAAACAAAACGACATAGAGTTGCTGTGATTTGGAATCTATATTTGTATATTTTTTTTCTTGGACTAGATAACTATTTAGCATACATTATATTAAATTGAATCAATTTCCGTGTTCATTGTATTTCATTGTCACATGCATATGATGACTCTAAAAGATGTTTAGGATACCCTTAAGAGAGAAATAAATAAATATTAATATTATTGTTACGCACTGTGGGCTATAAATAAACGCTCTACCGAAGTATAAATATAATAAAACTGTATTAGCACTTATAACACTTAAAACACTAATCGAACACTTTAAAATTCTCAATTCGCTTTTTCCGCTTCGCTTCAGGTGTTCTGTTTGCTGTTTCGCTTCGAACAGTTACTAACTGACTTCGTGTAATCTCTGCAACGCGTTTATAATCGATACGACATCCCTAGAATCATCGAGAACATTCCTTAGAGTTCGAGTATTTTCGATATGCGCTTCCGCCATTTGACAACAGATGGCGTTGTACTTCTCGGACGTTTTCGATGTCACTAGTTCCTTTGATATTCGTTTCTGCTATTCGGCGATAGATGGCGTTACTCTTACTGGCACAACATTAATGTTATTGTTATAATTCTACAAATAAATAGGTACCACGGTTATGAATACACGACATCGTATTGAAGTTCAATAATTGATAAATCAGTATAGGCTACCTACCTGCTCTATAGTTCACGGACGCGTCGTAGCAAATACGAAGGAAAAACGACAGAGAAGATCTTCAAGCGTGTGCTATACCGACAGTCTAAGCTTATACATAAACAAATCTATCTTACAAAAAAGGGCCGTCTGATCCATTGTAAATATTTATATAGACTATAGAGTCAAATTAAAATCGTTGTTGTATAAAAACTGGATAAACATGTCTGTAATAAAATGAAGAGTCATTACTTCCTAGTTCAAGCGAGTTATTGACGTAATTCGCAAGTCGCACAAGATTCGGACACGACGTTTAACTACTCAATAATTTCGCAAGGAATAAACTGTAGTTTTTTTCGGAAATTCAATCTTCATCACAGAACTTCCGAAGTAAAAATATTATTGACGCTTATTGATAGAAGCTTTGACATTATGGATTCGTGATTTTAATTTAAATAAAAATCAAGAGATGATAATTAGGTACGTAATACGTTAACTTCTAATGAAGCAATTTTTTTGTTGGAATTAAAGATTTAATGGGAAATGGAAATGGTCGACCAGCTGGGACACCACGGACTTTCATGGCAGCGTAGTCCAGGATGCATTTCCTGGCACTCCAACCAGATACAGACATCCAACCGACACCAACCGTCGGACTCTTACCACCGCTAATCTTCCATCTTCCATTTCACTGGTGGTAGGACCTTTTATGAGTCCACACGGGTAGGTACCACCACCCCGCCTATTTCTGCCGTGAAGCAGTAATGCGCTTCGGTTTGAAGGGTGGGGCAGCCGTTGTAGCTATACTGAGACCTTAGAACTTATATCTCAAGGTGGGTGGCGCATTTACGTTGTAGATGTCTATGGGCTCCAGTAACCACTTAACACCAGGTGGGCTGTGAGCTCGCTCATCCATCTAAGCTATAAAAAAAAAACTTCTTTAGAGCCAAATGGTCTATTACGTAGTGATGGTTGGAAACCAGACGGTATGACTCTTACACCGTGGAGGATAGGACAGCCTTTAGTATTGGATTCCACATGCGTCGACACTTTAGCACCGTCACATCTTCCAGAAACCTCTGCTAAGGTTGGAGCGGCTGCTGCTACTGCAGAAAACCTAAAACGGCCCAAATATATTAACCTCGATAGAGGTTTCATATTTGAGCCGTTTGGGTCAAACTTTGGGTTCCTTTGGTTCTAGTGCACACCGCCTTTTTAATGAGGTAGCAAAGAGGTTGGTCGAAACATCTAGTGACCAAAGGGCTGGCTTATATCTTGCACAGAGGTTAAGCGTTGCCATACAACGTGGGAATGATATCCGCCTTCTGGGCACGGTGCTAAGCGATGACGGCTTGGCACAGTTATATTTTGTTGTAAATATTTTCTAAGATAGCTATTATATTGTAAATATTTCTCTTTTTATTATATTATGTATAGAATGTATTATATTGAGTATAGAAAATTCTGAAAATAAAGTATATCATATGATACCTAATTTTCTTATGAATATAATTTTACACCAATGTTTAAATACAATATATACCTACTTATCATTTCTTGTGGCTTCGGAATTTCCAAGGTTAAATAAATTATTTTGCTTTATTCATTAGTCATGGTGCGTGTTCTACCTCTTTTTTTTTATTTTTTTTTATTGCTTAGATGGGTGGTTTGAAATTTTAAATCAAATTGAATTTTGAAATTGAATTGAAATTTGCGCAGACTTGTTCAACGAAGAGGTTTTTTTTTATTTATTGCTTAGATGGGTGGTCGATCTCACAGCTCACCTGGTGTTAAGTGGTTACTGGAACCCATAGACATCTACAACGTAAATGCGCCACCCACCTTGAGATAATAATATATTCTCTAAGATCTCAGTATAGCTACAGTATAGGAATCGGCGATGCCCCATTCCACATTTAATGTGGATTTCAGCAATGTAAGGGGCCTACATAGTAACCTCGACGCCGTACACCACCATCTTGAGACGGCGCAGCCTGCCCTCCTTTTTCTGACGGAGACACAGATATCTGCTCCGGATGACACTTCGTACCTTGAATACCCCGGCTACGTATTGGAGCACAACTTCCTGCGTAAAGCCGGGGTGTGTGTATTCGTCCGGGCTGATGTCTGTTGTCGCCGTCTACGAGGCCTCGAACAACGGGACCTGTCCATCTTGTGGCTGCGCGTAGATGACGGGGGTTGTACCCGAGTCTACGCATGCCTGTACAGGTCCCACAGCAGTGATGCAGGTTCAGCTCTGATAGAGCATGTGCAAGAGGAGACTAACCGCGTGCTTGAGCAGTACCCATCTGCGGAGGTGGTGGTTCTTGGAGACTTTAACGCTCACCACCAAGAGTGGTTGGGGTCCAGAACCACTGACCTCCCGGGTCGGGCTGCCTACGATTTCGCCCTGGCCTACGGCTTCTCCCAGCTGGTGACACAGCCCACCCGTGTCCCAGATATTGAGGGGCACGAGCCCTCCCTGTTGGACCTTCTGCTGACCACCGATCCGGCCGGATACAGTGTGGTGGTCGACGCTCCACTTGGATCGTCTGATCACTGCCTTATCCGTGCTGCGGTACCGATCTCTCGTCCTGGTCGTCGAATGACGACCGGGTATCGAAGAGTTTGGCGGTATATGTCAGCAGATTGGGATGGGTTGCGTGAATTTTACGCATCCTACCCATGGGGGCGGCTCTGCTTTTCCTCTGGTGATCCTGACGTCTGTGCGGACCGACTTAAAAACGTGGTGCTTCGGGGGATGGAACTGTTCATTCCTTCTTCCAAGGTGCCCGTCGGGGGTCGCAGTGGACCCTGGTATAACAATGCCAGTCGGGACGCTGCACGCCTCAAGCGGTCCGCATACGCGGCATGGAATGATGCCAGGAGACGCCAGGATCCTAATACCTCTGAGGAAAGGCGGAAATTTAACGCCGCTTCTAGGTCCTATAAGAGGGCTATTGCCAGGGCGAAGTCGGAGCACGTTGCCAGAATTGGCGAGCGACTGAAGAGCTATCCCGCCGGGAGCCGTGCTTTCTGGTCGCTCGCTAAGGCTGCAGAAGGTAACTTCTGCAGGTCTAGTCTCCCACCACTACGCAAGTCCGATGACAGTCTGGCCCATAGTGCGAAAGAGAAGGCTGACCTTCTGGTCAAACTCTTCGCCTCGAACTCGACTGTGGACGACGGGGGTGCCACACCACCGAACATCCCCCGGTGTGATAGTTCCCTGCCGGAGATCTGCTTTACACAGTGTGCAGTCAGGCGGGAACTCCGACTCCTGGACGTCCATAAGTCGAGTGGGCCGGACGGCATTCCTGCTGTGGTTCTGAAAAGGTGCGCCCCTGAGCTGACGCCTGCGCTAACGCGTTTGTATCGCCTCTCTTATTGCACTAACAGAGTTCCGTCTTCATGGAAGAACGCCCACGTCCACCCTATCCCCAAGAAGGGTGACCGGTCGGACCCATCGAGCTATAGGCCTATCGCGATAACTTCCTTGCTTTCCAAGGTGATGGAGCGAATTATAAATATACAACTCCTGAAGTATCTTGAAGATCGCCAGCTGATCAGTGACCGACAGTACGGTTTCCGTCACGGTCGCTCAGCTGGCGATCTTCTTGTATACCTTACTCACAGGTGGGCTGAAGCCTTGGAGAGCAAGGGCGAGGCTCTTGCTGTGAGCCTTGATATCGCGACGGCCTTCGACAGGGTCTGGCATAAGGCACTTCTGTCGAAGCTACCATCTTACGGAATCCCCGAGGGTCTCTGCAAGTGGATCGCTAGCTTTTTGGATGGGCGGAGCATCACGGTCGTTGTAGACGGTGACTGTTCTGATACCATGACCATTAACGCTGGCGTTCCACAAGGTTCGGTGCTCTCCCCCACGCTTTTCATCCTGCATATCAATGACATGCTGTCTATTGATGGCATGCATTGCTATGCGGATGACAGCACGGGGGATGCGCGATATATCGGCCATCAGAGTCTCTCTCGAAGCGTGGTGCAAGAGAGACGATCAAAACTTGCGTCTGAAGTGGAGAGCTCTCTGGGGCGAGTCTCCAAATGGGGTGAATTGAACTTGGTTCAATTCAACCCGTTAAAGACACAAGTTTGCGCGTTCACTGCGAAGAAGGACCCCTTTGTCGTGGCGCCACAATTCCAAGGAGTATCCCTGCAACCTTCCGAGAGTATTGGGATACTTGGGGTCGACATTTCGAACGATGTCCAGTTTCGGAGTCATTTGGAAGGCAAAGCCAAGTTGGCGTCCAAAATGCTGGGAGTCCTCAACAGAGCGAAGCGGTACTTCACGCCTGGACAAAGGCTTCTGCTTTATAAAGCACAAGTCCGGCCTCGCGTGGAGTACTGCTCCCATCTCTGGGCCGGGGCTCCCAAATACCAGCTTCTTCCATTTGACTCCATACAGAGGAGGGCCGTTCGGATTGTCGATAATCCCAATCTCACGGATCGTTTGGAACCTCTGGGTCTGCGGAGGGACTTCGGTTCCCTCTGGATTTTGTACCGTATGTTCCATGGGGAGTGCTCTGAGGAATTGTTCGAGATGATACCGGCATCTCGTTTTTACCATCGCACCGCCCGCCACCGGAGTAGAGTTCATCCGTACTACCTGGAGCCACTGCGGTCATCCACAGTGCGTTTCCAGAGATCTTTTTTGCCACGTACCATCCGGCTATGGAATGAGCTCCCCTCCACGGTGTTTCCCGAACGCTATGACATGTCCTTCTTCAAACGAGGCTTGTGGAGAGTATTAAGCGGTAGGCAGCGGCTTGGTTCTGCCCCTGGCATTGCTGAAGTCCATGGGCAACGGTAACCACTCACCATCAGGTGGGCCGTATGCTCGTCTGCCTACAAGGGCAATAAAAAAAAAAAAAAAAGTTACAACGGCTACCCCACCCTTCGAACCGAAACGCATTACTGCTTCACGGCGAAAATAGGCGTGGTGGTGGTACCTACCCGTGCGGACTCCCAAGAGGTCCTACCACCAGTGATTACGCAAATTATAATTTTGCGGGTTTCATTTTTATTACACGATGTTATTCCTTCACCGTGGAAGTCAATCGTGAACATTTCTTGAGTACGTATTTCATTAGAAAAATTGGTACCCGCCTGCGGGATTCGAACACCGGTGCATCGCTACATACGAATGCACCAGACGTCTTATCATCAGTCCGTAACCGTGCCGCGTTTATTCTCGGTAGACTCTACCCTATGATCTGTAAGCGGAGTAAAATGTCCCTTCGGAACAAGGTGACACTTTACAAAACTTGCATAAGGCCCGTCATGACTTACGCGAGTGTGGTGTTCGCTCACGCGGCCCGCACACACATAGACACCCTCCAATCTTTACAATCCCGCTTTTGCAGGTTAGCCGTCGGAGCTCCGTGGTTCGTGAGGAACGTTGACCTACACGACGACCTGGGCCTCGAATCTATCCAGAAATACATGAAGTCAGCGTCGGAACGGTACTTCGATAAGGCTATGCGTCATGATAATCGCCTTGTCGTTGCCGCCGCTGACTTTTCCCCGAGTCCTGATCACGCAGGAGCCAGTCACCGTCGACGCCCTAGACACGTCCTTACGGATCCATCAGATCCAATAACCTTTGCATTAGACGCCTTCAGCTCTAACACTAGGAGCAGGCTTAGGGACCTCGGTAACCGTACTCGTCGAACTCGACAAAGAGTTCGCCGTGCAACCTAACCCATGAATCAGCTCGCTGAGTTTCTCGCCGGATCTTCTCAGCGGGTCGCGATTCCGATCCGGTAGTAGATTCATTCGCGAAGCAGCTACTCTTGAGCTGTTAGGTCTCCTTCAGAGGCGCTCGGGTAGCTGTTAGCAAATCCCACCTCTCCTGGCTGAGCCTTTGCTCGCCCACGTGTCCTGGTGAAACTGGAAAGGCCTCCGGGCCACCAGTAATCCTTCAATCATAAAAAAAAAAAAAAATCTTATCCTTAAGGCCACAACGACTTCGCTAATATATATATAATATTCTTTGGCTAATACATATTAATTATACATGTGTCAACGAAAATTTCATTTCAATGTACTCGTAGTTGTTCGACTCCCACACTCGAAACTTATTTGGTAAAATAATATTATGGCTAAAAAATATTACTTTAACACATAAGTATTAAATGTTAATTTACGGGAATACCAGTCACCGTCCTGGTCGAATTTGTCTATTACGACGAAGAGCTCGACGAGCGAATTAGCCCATAGACCAGCCCAGTGAGTTTCTCGTCGAATCTTCTCAGTTGTAAGGAATCAGAAGATCCGGTGGTAGATTTTGCGAAGCACTGCTCTTGCTAGGGCTAGTGTCAGCAATTTTTCTCAGGTTGAGCCTGTGAGCTCACCTACCCGTCCGCGAGAAGCTAAAATAGCTCTTTTAGGTTACCAAAAAATAAATAGGAAAATTACGGGAACAATGTAAGTCTTAAAAGCATATTTCAACACATTTTACGCTACTTTTTAATGTTTTGTTCGCGTGGATAAATCTAAATTTGGCGTCACGCAATCTTGTAAAACTAACCTAATAATATAATAATATTTAGCTATCCGATATAGATATGATGATAAAAAAATAGGAAAAGATCGTACTGGTATCGAAATTAAATCGTTACGTCTAAATGACACACGATTACATGTAATTACATAATTACGTACTATCATCTCGTTTACAGGCTAATTGTAGATGACATTCAATTCTTTGTGATTGTTTCTACAACTACCTTCCATTACCATGTTTTGTTGTTTAATCACGCCAGACATATGTTTATCATTGGAGCCCGGTCACATTCCTGACTGATTCTTGCTAACGTCACTTTATAGAGCTGAGGAAACCCAGTGAATGAAGGAATTCATTCCAAAACCCGATGCCACGTGACTAAAGTGATATCTGGAAATGAATTATCGATGAACGAATGACTATAACAAAAACAACAACAGCAAAAACTAGTAATAACAGATTGGTTTTCGCTTTTTACAATTTTGATATTTTATATGATTCGACTTCACGTCTTAAGATTGCATGCATTGCAACAATAATTAACAACATTACGTTAATTATTGTTGTCATCAACATTAAGTCGTGAGGCATCCAACAATAATTATTTTTCTTACCAAATCTGATAGCCTTGAGAGGCTATTTCAGCGTGACCTTAACTAGTAGGTAAGTGAGCTCACGGGGCTCAAGCAGGAGTGATGCTAACACTGGCCAGAAACTCAGTGGGTTTTCTATTATTGTTACCGGTCACCGTCCTCGTCGAACTCGTCGCTTGCGACGAAGGGCTCGACGAGCGACTTAACCCATAGACAGAGCGCACTGAGTTTCTCGCCGGATCTTTTCAGTGGGTCGCGATTCCGATCCGGTGGTAGATTCTTTTTTTTAATTTTTTTTTTATTGCATTGATGGATGGACGAGCTCACAGCCCACCTGGTGTTAAGTGGTTACTGGAGCCCATAGACATCTACAACGTAAATGCGCCACCCACCTCGAGATATAAGTTCTAAGGTCTCAGTATAGTTACAACGGCTACCCCCACCCTTCGAACCGAAACGCATTACTGCTTCACGGCGGAAATAGGCGGAGTGGTGGTACCTACCCGTGCGGACTCCCAAGAGGTCCTACCACCAGTGATTACGCAAATAATAATTTTTGCGGGTTTGATTTTTATTACACGATGTTATTCCTTCACCGTGGAAGTCAATCGTGAACATTTGTTGAGTACGTATTTCATTAGAAAAATTGGTACCCGCCTGCGGGATTCGAACAACGGTGCATCGCAACATACGAATGCAGCGGACGTCTTATCCTTTAGGCCACGACGACTTCGATTCTGCGAAGTACTGCTCTTGCTGGGGCCAGCGTTGGCAAACTCTCTCAGGTTGGGGCCGTATGAGCTCACCTACCAATCCATGTGTCTAAATAGCCTCTTAGCTACTAGCGATTTTACGATACACAAAAACTATAATTTATCTGGAAGGCACGTTTTTGCTTCGCGACTCTAATCTCCACAACTATGTATACGCTGTCTTTGAAATACACAATTTTTTTTTTTTGCTTAGTTGGGTGGACGAATTCACAGCTCACCTGGTGTTGAGTGGTTACTGGAGCCCATAGAGATCTGCAACGTAAAGACGCCACCCACATTGAGATATAAGTTCTAAGGTCTCAAGTATAGTTACAACGGCTGCCCCGTCCTTCAAACCGAAACAATGCTTCACGGCAGAAATAGGCAGGGCGGTGGTACCTACCCGTGCGGACTCACGACAAGAGGTCCTAACACCAGTAAGTAATTACGCAAATTATAATTTTCACAATCTTCACAAGTTTTACTTTGTTCTCGTAGATATGGACCTCATTCTCGTCTACCACTGCTGCCACAGAAGCATGGAGGTCTCCAAACAGGTCCTTGACCTCAACTGCACGTTGCGTACGCTGTTCACAAATTTGTTCAAGGATAGACTTCCTGATGGGAGGACTTTGGTCAGCATGAAAGTTCCGTAAGTCATACTTTAGCTACTGCTGTATTTGATGGGTTTCTATATGCGTAGGCCGTTTTAGGCAATCATTTACCCTCAGACACAGTCCACTGAGTTTCTCGCCGGATCTTCTCAGTAGGTCGCGTTTCCGATCCGGTGGTAGATTCTGCGAAGCACGGCTCTTGCTAGGGTTCGTGTTAGCAACGTCGTCAGGTTTGAGCCCCTTGAGCTCACCTACTAGTTAAGGTTACGCTGTTATAGTTTCTCAAGGTTCTTAGTGGATTGGCCGGTGAAGGTCAAACTTGAATTAAAAAAATTAAAAAATAAATATTTACTAACAATCACGCCACGTTAACTGGTCCCGTTATAAGTTCGTAAAGAACTTGTGTTACAGGTACCAGATAACGGAAATAAATATAATATTTTTATTATACACATACATATATTTAATATACACCCATAACCCTGGAAAGACATTTATATTTATCATACAAATATCTTCCCTTGGCGGGATTCGAACCCGCGACCCCCTTATGTAGTGACCATGTCACTTACCACTACACCAGACGGTTTCGTTTTGTTCTAGTTGTCTACGCGAGACACTGTGGCTTTATTGCTTCTATAATAAGACCAATTTAATTCTTGCTACTTGCTTTAATTACAATTTACAATGCTTTAGTTCTGATTGCACGTCGATGGATTTAAAGAATGTGACCTTTCTCGAAAAGGAAGGATCTTGAGCCAATAATGATTATTGTGAGGTATATTAAGAATATTGTTGGAGGACTTTTTGGCGGGAAAGCGAGGAGTGAAGTGTGATTTGTTTTATTTTGTCTATTTAGTGTTTCTTCAGGTTTAAATGTGTAATAATGGTGGTTTATTAACTGTTTAATATCTGTGAAAGTGCACGAATGTGGGAAAATGAAGCAAAGCCGCTGGACGTAACTTTTCGGGATCCTCCAAAAACTCCACTGAAAAAATCTTAGTAAATGACCACCATTTTACTGAGATTATATTTTATCCCATATCATCTCATTTCATTTCATTTAATTTCATCCCAGTTGATTAATGTCTCAAATTAATCATCTTCATTTCATTTCACTCCATAATATAATTTTTCATAAAAATACGAATATAAATTAAAATAAGATATGACTTAAAGGTCTCAGTGACCAGGTCATAAAATCACAAAAAAAAAAAATGCTGTCAGCGCGCGGTGCCGGTAGTAGTAAATGTTCAGGGTATGACGTTTTGGCTAGCTTGCTGTGCTAAACGAGTCAGGCGCCGCGACACTAGTAATACCTTATTTTTTTTTTTTTTTTTTTTTTTTTTTTCCTACCTAAGCTGAGAGCCTTGAGAGGCTATGTCAGCGTAACCCTAACTTTTGTAGGTGAGCTCACGGGGCTCAAACCTGATGACGTTGCTAACACGAACCCTAGCAAGAGCCGTGCTTCGCAGAATCTACCACCGGATCGGAAACGCGACCCACTGAGAAGATCCGGCGAGAAACTCAGTGGGCTGTGTCTGGGAGTTAATTTACTCGTCGAGCCCTTCGTCGCAAGCGACGGGTTCGACGAGAACGGTGACCGGTGCTTGAAGTACCTAGAAGCACCGTTAGTGGATCGGGAGGATCCGAGATGACGTGTTTTGGGCGACGTCGACTGCTTTCCATTCTGTCCGCAGGATCGGGAATGTAGTTACCGGCGGCCACGATGAGAGGGTTCTCGTGTCGTGCCGCTTTATCGAAGTGGCGCATGGACGCCGACTGCAGATACTTACTGATGGACTCTAAGTCCAGGTCGTCATGGAGGTCGACGTTCCTGACGAACCACGGGGCTCCGACGGCTATCCTGCAAAAACGGGATTGAATAATTTGGAATGATTTCAAGTGTATGCGGGCCGCGTGAGCGAACACTACACTTGCATAGGTCATGACGGGGCGTATGCAAGTTTTGTAGAGTGTCACCTTATTTCTAAGGGACATTTTACTTCGCCTACATATCATCGGGTAGAGACGTCCTAGAATGAAGGCGGCACGATCGCGTACCGTCTTGATGTGGGGGCGGAATGTCATCCTACTGTCGAGGGTGACGCCTAAATATTTGACCTTCGGGGCCCACGGTATGGGCTGGTCGAACATCGTGATCGGGCGAACGGCGGGGGCGGGGGTATTGACGCGCCTAGTCGGGAGGGGGATGCTCAGCGTGGTGTTCGGAGGGCGACCCCTTTTGAAGAGCACCGCTGTGCTTTTCGTGGGGTTAATGTCGATGCGCCACTTCCGGAACCACTGTCCCATGGTGGTAGCTGCGGTCTGAAGTCGTCGATGAAGCAACGCCTTCTTCCTACACGAGTAGTAGATGGCGGTGTCATCGGCGAAGAGCGCCAGATGGGTCTCCGGAGACCGGGGTATATCGTTGATATACAAACTGAATAGTAACGGGGAGAGGGCGGAGCCTTGCGGGACTCCGGCTGTGACGTGACGGGGCCGGGAACGCGTTCCCTCGACTCGATATCGGAACGAACGGTTCGACAAGTAGTCTCGTATGATGAGCACGAGTCTGTCTGGCACTCCCATGTTATACAGTTTGAATATCAAACCGTTGTGCCAGACTTTGTCGAACGCCTTCGCTATATCGAAGAAGAGGGCTCCTGTCGGAATGGGTTTCCGCCTGTTCAGCCCTAGTAAGATGTGCTCCGTGAGGCGGTGCACTTGAT
Organism: Bombyx mandarina; assembly: GCF_030267445.1. Classification (NCBI taxonomy): domain Eukaryota; kingdom Metazoa; phylum Arthropoda; class Insecta; order Lepidoptera; family Bombycidae; genus Bombyx; species Bombyx mandarina. Next base: position 11,007,608 of record NC_143222.1, on the reverse strand, counting down.
GGACGCACGAGTGTCTGGCGCGGAATCCAAACTGCTCGTCTATAAGAATTTTATTCGCGGATACGAAATCCCAGAGGCGTTTACGAAGGAGCCGTTCGTATAATTTGCCTATCGCCGGGAGGAGACTGATGGGGCGGTAACTCGCGGTTTCGTTATTCGGTTTGCCCGGCTTGTGTATGCCGATAACGTCCGCTTCTTTCCACGCCGCGGGAAAGATGCAGTTCGTCATAGCAGCATTTAATATCGTGGCCAACATCGTTATCAGTTGGGCTGGTAACAGTTTTAGCGCGCGGTTGCGGATGCCGTCGGAGCCGGGAGCTTTCCGTGGTTGTAGGCTATCGATCGCCTCCTTGACCTCGGAAGTGGTAATGGGGGGTAACGCGTCCGAGGGCGGCAGGGAAGCTCTGCGCTCGACCTCCCTGTCGACGAACTCGGTGTGTTCGGGGTCCGCGTGTTGAGTGCTGGTGGTGCACTGTTCTTGCAGTGCATCGGCCAGCAACTCTGCCTTGTCATCGTCATCGTAAGCCGGTGATTGGCCTGAGGGGCGTACGAGAGGCGGCATAGTGGCTATAGTTTCGGACTTGAGGGTCCTAGCTAGTCGCCAGTATGCTTGGTGGGTGGGCGCGAGTTCTTCTAAATAACTATCCCAGTTTTCGTTTCGGGCGTCGCTTAAGCGGGATTTGACCTCCCGCTGTAAGCGACGCATCCGAGTCCGGTTTGAATCCGTGGGATATCGATCGTAGGCCCGGATCGCCGCGTTTCTAATTCTAACGAGGTCCCTAAGATCGGGGGAAAGTCTGATGCGGTGGAAGCAGTCCTCCACATCGACTTGTTTCGAGGATCTTATGATCGCCGTCGAGACGTGATCAGTGAAGATGTTTATGGATTCGACGGTATCCTCGGGGGATGGAGTTGAATCCGGGCCGCAAGGGAGGATTGGTGGAGTGGTGTCAGCTAAGCACGTGCCCAGCTTCTTCCAATCCACCATGGTCCTCGTATCTGGTTCGCGGTTGACTGGGCGACCGAGCTGCATTACGACAGGTCGGTGGTCTGAGTCGAGTTCTGACATTGCCTCGATGGAGCGCAAGCGCAGAGTTACGTTCCTCAGCAGTGCCAGATCTATTGTGCTCGGACGACGCGCGGCGTTGTACGGATAGCACGTGGGGGTCGGGGGGTTGAATATCTCGAATGTGAGGTCGTCTATGAACGCGTCGAGACGCCTACCGTTCACATTCGTGCGATGGCAGTTCCACCTAGTGTGGTGGCAATTTAAATCGCCTGCCAGAATGACCGCGTCCCCCATACCGAGCAGTGTCTCGAGGTCACTGCTCAGTAGGGGTTTGTCAGGAGGGCCTTATTTTTAAAGTTTTGCTCTTGTTTTAGTTTGGTGCTACCGTTAGAGGTTCGAGCGTATGATGACTCGGCAGTTATATATTGCAGGCTCCTCGACTATAACGCCAAAAACTTCATATTCCAGGAGGCTATCAAGTAAGCTTTGTTATTTTTTTTTGATTTTGGTGTTTCAGAAATAATAAAAAACATAATCAAAAACGTATATCTAGTATATCTAATATATAAATTATTGATAACTAATTATTATTTACTAGCGACCCGCCCTAGCTTCGGTTCGGAAACGTAAAATTTTATTGTTGATAGCTGAGTCCCGCGATGTTACCCGTGGTTATGGTCGTACCACAGTTGACGCCGCGGGGCGAAGCTATTCTAAAAAAAGTAGCCTAAGTACTCCTTATACCATCAAATCAAATCAAATCAAATCAAAAAAGTTTTATTCAACATAAATGACTACAGCTACCTATCAGTGAAAGGCTCGTCAAAATCGGTCCAACCGTTCCAGAGATTAGCCGGAACAAACAGACAGACATACAAAAATTGTAGAAAATGCTATTTTGGTGTATGTACCGTATATATAGTTAGTCTGGCCATAAATACTGTTATAATTAAAAATAAAAAAATCTATTGCAAATAACATTTATTACTTTTACAGTGTGTTAGTTTAATACATAAATATAAAACAATTTAAAGTATAAAAAGCTTATTCGAAGTGGTCTCCATTGGCTGCAATACAGTCCTTTAAACGTTGAGGCCAGTTATCAATAGAAGCACGCACTGTTTCCATGGGAAAATTTTCACTGCCAATCGTACGGATTGTTTTAGGGGATCTAAATTATCATGGCGTTTAGAGCAAGCCGTACTCTCTAAAACTGACCATAAATCATAATCCAGCGGATTAAGATCGGGACGGCCAGTCTTCAACTCTGATGAAGTCCGAAACGTTCGTATCCAACCAAGACTGCGTAGACCGAGCTTTTTGACCTGGCCCCGAGTCTTGCTGGAAGGACCATTCTTGATTATTGAACATGGTGTTGTTAAGGGGCTTCACTACCTTCTCAAGAATGGTGTCTTGATACACTTGTGCCAATGTTTTGATACCTTTTTCACAAAAGTATGGCCCAGTCACTCCTTCATAGCTAATATCCCACCAAACCATCACTGAAGTCGGATAGTGCCCACGTTGCACTCTGTCGACTAATTGGGAAGCTTCCTTAGAGCTTTGAGCATAAATACGGTCGTTTTGTTTGTTAAAATGTTGCTCAACCCTTTGCGTACCGCTTCAGTAGTCGTTTCGATTTAACTACCCTATTCTCTTTTAAATTATCAGTTAAGAAATGACCAGTACGACTCTTATAGGCTGCAAGTCCTAAGTCATCTTTTAAAATACGCGACATGGTTCTAGGTGCTATCTTCATCTCCAGAGATAAAATCTTTTGCTTTCGGACAGAATTTCTTCGAATTCTTTCCGTTACTGCTTTGACCCCCTTTTTCGTACGAACACTACGTGGACGGCCAGATGTTTTCTGTCACAAACAGAGGAGGTCTCATTGCACCTATTAATAGCCCTGTACACAAACATTTTACTAATACCAAGCGTATGGAGAGTTTTAAAAATTGCATTTGGCTCCATACCTACTTTGTGTAATGCAATCACAGCGACTCTGTTCTCTTTATCACCCCACTCCATTTTAATATCGCAACATATTGTTCAATGTATTGGCGCCAAAATGAGTAAACTCAATGAGCAATCATATAAAAATGACAGATTCAAAATTCAAATGTCATATTTTGTTTAATTTTAATTATAACAGTATTTATGGCCAGACTAAGTATATATTCATATGCATGTAGTAAAAAGCGGTTATTTTAATATTACAAACAGACACTCCAATGGTATGTATGTATAATTTGTTCCTAATTTATTTTGTTTTAACAGAGTTATATTTATCTGAATGCTGTATATTCTTGTTATTAACTAAGTGCACATACTAAGAATCATTTATTACTCTATTAATGATTATAATATTCGTAATTATAATTATAATCTGTTGGAAAACCGAATTAAATAAACAAGAACCAATCTGACCGGCTATTAATCGAGTTTATTAATAATACAATTTAATATGATATGATGACTCAGACATTAGTGTCTGAGTCATCATATCATATTGTAACTGTTTTACTGATGCTAGGACGTCTTGTGAATCCGCACGGGTAGGTAACACCACCCTACATAATTATGCCGTGAAGCAGTAATGCGCTTCGGTTTGAAGGGTAGGGCAGCCGTTGTACTGTCAAAACTGAGACCTTAGAACTCTTGTTTTAAGGTGGGTGGTGGCATTTACGTTGTAGATGTCTATAAAGTCTAGCGAACACTTAACACCAGGTGGGATGTGAGCTTGTTCACCCATCTAAGCAATAAAAAAAGTAAATCTTTTTCTAGCTTCAGCTTAGTACTTGTGGTAGCGCGTTAGTTCTAAGTTTTGAAGAATGGTATCTGTCATAATACAATTGAAGATTCGCCCTCATGAGTTAGGGAAGTTGGTCGTATTTACATTCGATCCTATCTCTATATCCTATCTCTTATTATTGTTATTGTTATTTTTATTGTGTATGGTATCAATAAATAAATTGATTAGATTGTACTCATCTACCCGCTCATGTAAAGCTTTCCTTCTTTACGAACGGTTAGCTGGTAGATAACTCAATTGTTGAGTTAAGCTCGCCATTTTTTATATCTTATCGCAATTACTGTATTATATTAACTGTGCGTACAAAAGATAAAGAATAAAAAAAAAAATCTATCAAATTCTTTTGATGTTCAGAGGCTCTTTCTTCTATTACCGTTCTTAAAACTCAACGTATGTAATATCATTAGGACCATACTGGATATTAATACGCTTTTATTAGCTTCAGACGTATGTATGTAACGGAATTTTTTAACATGATTTTGACCCCCTACAAAACGTTGGATTAACTCGAAATTTGGTATACTTATTAAGGACCGATGACAATTCAATATTTAAAAAAAATGTTATAGATAAAATGTAAATTCAACTAAAAAATGAAAAATAAATAGTATTATAGTTTAAAGAAACTAACAAAATAAGCTTTATAGAAAATCCTACTAAAAAATAGAAAATAATTTTAATAAATTTGAATTAACAATAGTGTAAAAAAAAAATATTTTCTTATGAAAAAACCGTGGGGTGCATGGTATCAGTAGTTATAAATATCTTATGAACAGATATCAGTAGAAGGGTTATTTTGATAATATCCTGAAAAGAACCCCAGGTTTTTTTTACAACAAAATCATTTTTTGTTACACTATAATTAATTCAAATTTATGAAATTTTATATCTGACTTGTGGAGGTCTCAGATGAATCAATATGGACCCTTTTATTTACAGGATAGTATTAATGGTGATTGACCTCTGGCAATACCAGTCGGGGACTTGGCCAGGGTTGGTCATAGTTATTGACTTGGACAAGATCACTCTATCCCATCTTGCCAGACTCGATATTCAGACCGTACAGCAGTTTCTATTTTATTTGCAGGTAAATTCGATTTATCGACCTTATGTGGCTATTGTCAGGTTTTTGTTTTTGTAATTATGTTTATTAATCCATCCTGCATAATCGCTAAGATAGTCTAAGGGTTCAACGACGCTGGGATAGATAGACGATGATCTCACGGGCTCCACCTGATAGAGTTATTGTACTAATGCTACTATGCTAGACAATTTCTAATCATTTTCACGAAGAACATTTTGCATCATAGTACACAGAACATTATTTATACATAATATGTATATCACAAGTCGAATTGTTTCAAAACTTGGCTAAACCTATCCTAAAAAAACCTATCTACAACTATAAACACTATTGCACAACAGGCACCTAATAAGATTTTCATATACAGTCAAACCTGGGTAAGCGAGAACTGGATAAGTGAGAAAACTCTATAAGTCAGTCTCTCACGCAACCCGTGGTCGAGCGCGTACTATGTTCCGCGCTTCATTCAGGTGTTACCTCGATCTCACCTCCAACATCCTACCTCTCCTAATCCTACTCTCCGAAAATTTAAAATCATGAAGTCGACAAAGAAAAAGAAAAGGGTTTCACAGGCGGTTCCCCATTCCACATTTAATGTGGATTTCAGCAATGTCAGGGGCCTACATAGCAACCTTGACGCCGTACACCACCACCTTGAGACGGCGCAGCCTGCCCTGCTTTTTTTAACGGAGACGCAGATATCTGCTCCGGATGATACCTCATACCTTGAATACCCCGGCTACGTATTGGAGCACAACTTCCTGCGTAAAGCCGGGGTGTGCGTATTCGTCCGGGCTGATGTCTGTTGTCGCCGTCTTCGGGGCCTCGAACAACGGGACCTGTCCCTCTTGTGGCTGCGCGTAGATCACGGGGGCCGTAGCCGAATCTACGCGTGCCTGTACAGGTCCCACAGCAGTGATGCAGGTTCAGCTCTGTTTGAGCATGTGCAAGAGGGGACTAACCGCGTGCTTGAGCAGTACCCATCTGCGGAGGTGGTGGTTCTTGGAGACTTTAACGCTCATCACCAAGAGTGGTTGGGGTCCAGAACCACTGACCTCCCGGGTCGGACTGCCTACGGCTTCTCCCAGCTGGTGACACAGCCCACCCGTGTCCCAGATATCGAGGGGCACGAGCCTTCTTTGTTGGACCTTCTGCTGACCACAGATCCGGCCGGATACAGTGTGGTGGTCAACGCTCCGCTTGAATCGTCTGATCACTGCCTTATTCGTGCTGCCGTACCACTCTCTCGTCCTGATCGTCGAACGACGACCGGGTATCGAAGAGTTTGGCGGTATATGTCAGCAGATTGGGATGGATTGCGTGAATTTTACGCATCCTACCCATGGGGGCGGTTCTGCTTTTCCTCTGCTGATCCTGACGTCTGTGCGGACCGTCTTAAAGACGTGGTGCTCCAGGGGATGGAATTGTTTATTCCCTCCTCTAAAGTGCCCGTTGGGGGTCGCAGCAGACCCTGGTATAACAATGCCAGCAGGGATGCTGCACACCTCAAGCGGTCCGCATACGTGGCATGGGATAATGCCAGGAGACGTCGGGATCCTAACATCTCAGGGGAAAGGCGGAAATATAACGCCGCTTCCAGGTCCTACAAGAAGGTAATTGCCAAGGCAAAGTCGGAGCACGTCGCTAGAGTTGGCGAGCGATTGAAGAGCTATCCCTCCGGGAGCCGTGCTTTTTGGTCGCTCGCCAAAGCTGCAGAAGGAAACTTTTGCAGGTCAAGTCTCCCACCACTGCGCAAGTCCGATGACAATCTGGCCCACAGCGCGAAAGAGAAGGCTGACCTTCTGGTCAAACTCTTCGCCTCGAACTCGACTATGGACGACGGGGGTGCCACACCACCGAACATCCCCCGGTGTGATATCTCCCTGCCGGATATCTGCTTCACACAGTGTGCAGTCAGACGGGAGCTCCGACTCCTGGACGTCCATAAGTCGAGTGGGCCAGACGGCATCCCCGCAGTGGTTTTGAAAACGTGCGCCCCTGAGCTGACACCTGCGCTAACGCGTTTGTATCGCCTCTCTTATTGCACTAACAGGGTTTCGTCTTCATGGAAGACCGCCCACGTCCACCCTATCCCCAAGAAGGGTGACCGGTCGGACCCATCGAGCTACAGGCCTATCGCGATAACTTCCTTGCTTTCCAAGGTGATGGAGCGAATAATAAATACACAACTCCTGAAGTATCTTGAGGATCGCCAGCTGATCAGTGACCGACAGTACGGTTTCCGTCACGGTCGCTCAGCTGGTGATCTTCTTGTATACCTTACTCACAGGTGGGCTGAAGCCTTGGAGAGCAAGGGCGAGGCTCTTGCTGTGAGCCTTGATATCGCGAAGGCCTTCGACAGGGTCTGGCATAGGGCACTTCTATCGAAGCTACCATCTTACGGAATCCCAGAGGGTCTCTGCAAGTGGATCGCTAGCTTTTTGGATGGGCGGAGCATCACGGTCGTTGTAGACGGTGACTGTTCTGATACCATGACCATTAACGCTGGCGTTCCACAGGGTTCGGTGCTCTCCCCCACGCTTTTCATCCTGTATATCAATGACATGCTGTCTATTGATGGCATGCATTGCTATGCGGATGACAGCACGGGGGATGCGCGATATATCGGCCATCAGAGTCTTTCTCGGAGCGCGGTGCAAGAGAGACGATCAAAACTTGTGTCTGAAGTGGAGAACTCTCTGGGGCGAGTCTCCGAATGGGGTGAATTGAACTTGGTTCAATTCAAGGAGTATCCCTGCAACCTTCCGAGAGTATCGGGATACTTGGGGTCGACATTTCGAGCGATGTCCAGTTTCGGAGTCATTTGGAAGGCAAAGCCAAGTTGGCGTCCAAAATGCTGGGAGTCCTCAACAGAGCGAAGCGGTACTTCACGCCTGGACAAAGACTTTTGCTTTATAAAACACAAGTCCGGCCTCGCATGGAGTACTGCTCCCATCTCTGGGCCGGGGCTCCCAAATACCATCTTCTTCCATTTGACTCCATACAGAGGAGGGCCGTTCGGATTGTCGATAATCCCATTCTCTCGGATCGTTTGGAGCCTCTGGGTCTGCGGAGGGACTTCGGTTCCCTCTGTATTTTATACCGTATGTTCCATGGGGAGTGCTCTGAGGAATTGTTCGAGATGATACCAGCATCTCGTTTTTACCATCGCACCGCCCGCCACCGGAGTAGAGTTCATCCATACTACCTGGAGCCACTGCGGTCATCCACAGTGCGTTTCCAGAGATCTTTTTTGCCACGTACCATCCGGCTATGGAATGAGCTCCCCTCCACGGTGTTTCCCGAGCGCTATGACATGTCCTTCTTCAAACGAGGCTTGTGGAGAGTATTAAGCGGTAGGCAGCGGCTTGGCTCTGCCCCTTGCATTGCTGAAGTCCATGGGCGACGGTAACCACTCACCATCAGGTGGGCCATATGCCCGTCTGCCTACAAAGGCAATAAAAAAAAAAAAAAAAAAAGTGAGAGTAATAGCCCAGGACCCGTCATTTTAAGCTCCCAAAACCTCTATTAGAGAGAAACAGAAACCTCTGTAAGAGAGAGTCGTTTTTCGTCATGGACCTCCGTAAGTGAGACTGCTACTTATCTATACCTCTATAAGCGACAGTCGAGCTTTATTTATTTATATTATTTAGGAGGAACAAATGAAAAAACAAATTACAAATTTAACATCTGCTATTTTATGACTCATTCTTAACTTTTGTGGAACTTCCTTCTATTGTTTTTGAATTGTTTTCTCGTCAATATTGAACCTATTCTATTTCGTGGAACTAAATAACGTTGTTATTTTATCGGACTTACTCAGTTTATCGTCAATCAATTGCGAAGGAACGTTCGGTTCTGCATGTCAAAACGGAAAATTAAAGTACTGTCATTAAGTGAATAGTGAATGCGTTTGAATCCGGAAAATCGCGAAATGAAATTCAGAGGGAGCATTAGTGAGAAACCTCTATAAGCGAGAATAAGATTGTGCACCCTTGAACTCTCGCTTATCCAGGTTTGACTGTATACCGATTCTTTTATATTCGGACGTGTTTCAAGTGATCACGGGTAGACTGAAGACTGCTGATAGAATGTTAGGAGCAGACGCCCTGAGATTTCATAAGCACAGGATATTGAGAGCTTGTTCCGAAAACTTTGAGGATGCATTGTTAATACGCTTTTATTAGCTTCAGACGTATGTGTGTTATGTAACGGAATCTTTGAACATGATTTTGACCCCGCTTCAAAACGTCGGATTAACTCGAAATTTGGTATACTTATTAAGGACCGATGAAAATTCAATATTAAAAAAAATTGAAAAAAAATTGAAATTGAACTAAAAACTGGAAAAAAAATAGTTTAAAAAAACTAATAAAATACGCTTTCATACTAAATCCAACTATAAAATAGAAAATAAATTTTAATTAAAAATAGTGTAAGAAAAAATGATTTTATTGTAAAAAAAACCGTGGGATGCACGATATCAGTAGTTATAAATATTTTATGAACAGATATGAGTAGAATGGCTATTTTCATAATAACCTGAAAAGCACCCCACGCTTTTTTTTTTAATTCAAATTTATTAAAATTTATTTTCTATTTTTTGGTTGGATTTTCTATAAAAGCGTATTTTGTTAGTTTTTTTAAACTATTATTTATTTTTTACTAAGCTTTTAGTAATGTGAAAATCTTGGTAAGAGTCGAATAAATAATAGTTTTCATATGAAGTGTTATTCGATTTCTTCATAACTACTTCACGGCTTATGTACTAGTGCACGTCCCGTTGTTTTTATCTAAAATAAGTCTTAAGTACTCGATTACATTTTTAGGAGGCGATGTTCGTCAAACTCCAAGGCCTACACTTCTTGAATGCGCCATCATTCATGGACCGTTTGTTGATGATTCTCAAGCCGTTCATGAAGAAAGAACTCATCGACATGATGGTTATCCACCAGATTGGTTCCAAGACGATCGGCAAATATCTTCCGATTGAGGGACTGCCTAAAGAAGCAGGAGGAGAGTACAAGCCGTTTGAGGAAGCTCAAGGTATTTAAATTTCTCATTTCATTTATTATTAACTACCAGACTTATTAAAAAACAGATTGAGAACCGCTTAACACACTCACAAGCGTAAAATCTGAAATAGCTTCAACAGTAGACACGTCATTTCCAGTTCGCCAATGACGAATAGTTAAAATTCAAACTGTTTTTTCCCCACTTTTACCAAAAAAATGGACTATTACAAAAAAAGAATGCTAAAATAATATATAGTATAAAAAAGAAAAAGACGATTAAATAGAAACAACGCGCTAGCAATAATCAGCTAGTTTCTTACTTGATAATATTGGTCAGGACATTAGAACGAAGTTAAATAAAATTATTGTTTTGTCATCGGTCCTCGATGCGCGTGCAAATTTTCAAGTTAATCAGAAGCTAATCTTGAACGTAAAAAGCTAATGAGAGCGTGTTAAAAAGACAGATTGGTACAGTTTAAATGAATCTAGATCTTGAAGAGGCAGTGTTTACAGTCAAATTAAAAAAAAAGATGTACGTGGTGTCGTGGGATACCGGATAGGAACAAAGTTCCTTATTATAAAAATATTAATTTAAAGTTCTATTCGAGGTATAAAGAAAATAAAACTGGAGGTTTCGCAACAACCCACGGTCATTCAGTAACGTGCGAACTTATTGTGGTACACTTCATTCACGGTCGTTTGCATAAGACTAACGGCCGTTTTCAATAACGTATCTGAGTTTTCGGATAGATAGCTATCTCCGAATATCAGCAAGAGCGTATCTATCCTTAGTTTGCGTTTCACAATCACGGATAAGTGCTATCTCTCTTTAACCAACAGTAGATAGCTTCTTCCCTCCGATTTATCCGAGCCTCTTGATACGTTTCGTTCTACTACAAATACGAAACAACATCAGGATCAAGACTTATTTTATTTTATTCTAAATTATAACTATAATTTAACCAGCATATTGTAGACTATCATAAACACATTTGTTTATAACAAAAAGTAATAAAAACATATGTAGATTTTTTTAAATTGGACGTATTGCTATTTTTATCCTAGTCGAAATTATGAAACGAAACGTTTTGACAGTCCGTTTGCCAATAAGCAGTGATCAGTTTCTTTTGTTTGTTTACCTACTATATTCGATGATGACTTACCTCCAAAACGCTTTAAAACTTTCGTTTATAATTCTAAGTGTGTTTATAATTAAAGAGTTACAGTGAAATAAAATGAATTCTGTAAGTATCTATGAACTACATTGATAATAATAATTTTACTTTGAAAACTTTGAGTTCAAGTTTAGAAAATATATCTTTTTCAGTCAAGAAAGGCAGCACCCATGACAAAAGATGAGACGATGATTCTAGCAGAACTTGTGGCGGCGAAAAAACATTTCAATAATAAGGCAACAAATGCCACAAACAATAAATTGAAGGAGCAGGCTTGGCAAACCCTTGTAAATGATTTTAATTCGTCGATTCGCCGTTTCCCACGAACTCCATCGCAGCTTCGACTAAAATGGGAAAACTTAAAGAACGCTACGGCAACATAAGAAACAACCTTAGTAAGGTTAGTATAATTAGTTGATTGTTTGTCTCTAATAACACATTGATAAACATGATTTTTTCTTCAGGTTGCCGTAGTATTTGAAATAATTATGCTCTTTGTTACAGGCTGGAGGTGGTAAGGATTGCAGATGAAATTTTGGATAAAGCATGCACATTGTTGTAGGTCACATATAATATTTTTAACACTTTTACAGCCAAGCGGAAACAAGATGGAAGAAAAGAAATGCAAGGCTAGCATAGGGACAATGCATTAGCAGAATATCTAATAGCAAAAAAGAGACTTGACTTGGAAAATAAAGAAAAGGAGATTGTTGTAGCAAAAGTTACGTTAGATTTAGATAATTTAAAAAATTAAAAATTACTTAAAAGGAATATTAAATTTCATAAATTAAGTAGGCAATAATAATTTTATGTTAGATAGTTTTTTAAGTATATGTACAAATTCTAAATTAAATATCTTGCATGTACTAACTACCATGTAATTATCATTTTGGAAAATAAAAAATAGTCAAATTATCTTTGGAGTTTATTTTATAAATTATCTTTGGAAGCAATTATTTATAAGTACATAGTTGTATTTCAGATGTAAGTTTTGAAAATTTGTTATGAACAATTATATTATTTTCCTGTAATGTATCTGCGACTGAAATTTCTGATTCTAATTCTTCTAAATTCATACTTCTGACGATATTATGCAGCATGGCAGGTATAATAACAGCTTGCATATTTTCTAGTTTTAATCTACTTTTCAATGATATACAGGGAGTCTTCTTTTACAAACACCAATGCATCTGAAAATTATACATTATTCGCTTAAATTATTTTAAAATACAGTATAACAAGCTCTTAACTAAAAAAAAAGATTACCTCTCTATAGTATTTCTTGTTTTAATATGTGATTCATTTTAAATCGTTCCGATTGAGTATGTGGGTTAATTAATCACGTTAAAAGATGGGGTTGTGGGGATAGCCTCTATCGGCAAGCAAATAGCAATTTCCAAGTCCACCTTGTTATCAATGTTCTCTTGATATGTAGATAATTTATTATAATAGTGTCATATTAAATTCATATAAACACCTAAATATATAATATAAATAAATAAAAATATAATAATAAGATATAATAATAATAATATAAATAAGGTAATATAAATAAGAAATACCTTTTCAATCGGAATGGTTCATTATAGTTGTATCATGAGTAGACCCAGGCCATCAAGCAACAACATTTTGAAACATCAATGATGCATTGCCCACAAATTACACATTCAAAATACTCTTTTTCTATTTCTAAATTCCTCTCCTATATTTGAATCTGTAACACAAATATAAAATGTAGAGGTATCAGTGTGTAATAAGAATGAAGGTAAATAGCCTACCAGGTTATTGTATTAGTATATGAATGTCATTTAGGGCACCATGGGAATCCAGCAGTATTATAGAATTCCTGTTGAGTGTGATTTTGTAACACAACAAAAATTAGGTATAATTTTGCTATTGCTATAAACAAATATAAGTTGTAATAACGAGTACTTTTATGGTTAAAATTTATCTTACCTTTTTGACGTTACACTCAAATATGGTCTCATTAAATTAATCAATTCATTCACAACACCTTTGCTCAGAAATATATAGTCAAATTCGTAATTATTGATCTTCGCCATGTAATTCAGACGATCTTTATTTTCCTAACCATATGATATCGGCCTCACTATCACTATCTGCATCACAATCCATTATCATTTGAAATAATTCCATATCACTATCATCACTGCTACAATATGCCAATATGAAGAGAAACAATTATTAAATTATAGCGATTTACTTTCGAAAGATAAACATGTAACCGGCCGATTTTGACAGATAAGCGAATGCCTATACTAGAGATAGCGCTGCCTACCGGAGAGTTACTTAAAACTCATATTGAAACGGAAGTAAGCACGATTTGTATGAGCGTTCTATCTTTAGCAGGCTATCCGTCCTCCCGACGATGGATAGATAAATCCGATAGGAACTGCTGCCCGTCGATAGGTTATTGGAACGTAAGTAAGGACAAAAATATAGATTTGTCTATCTTTAGTAACCGAAACTAGGGATAGATAGGTTATTGAAAACGGCCGTTAGTGTATTGCGCAAACGAACGCTCTGAGATCGTGGTCAATCAATGATAAAAAAATATATTATTTTTTGTACCTTATTACAAAGTTAAGTCGTACACTGTGTGCATTACTAATAAAAATCTTACGTTACGGACGTTTTTTTCCGGTTAAGGTACTGCTCCGCATTATCCCATAAGGAACTTTGTTCCAAAACGAATAACGATCGATTATAACATGAATTTGTTTACAGCGGACGTCATTGCTAATGCCAAAGCGAATTACGATTATTTTGCTGAGGAGAACAAGAAGAGGGTAGTGGAATCGCTGAGGCCCGGAAAACCGAAGACAATCACAGACATATTCGGAGGGATAGAGGGATCGTTTAAAAAATTAGAAATAGATTAATAAAAATTTTGCCAAATTTGTTTGTTTCAATGCTAGTAATATTAGTAATACCAATAGCCTTACATTGACCACTCTTTGTTCTTACCAATATATAAAGATCGGTTGGGTGGTTGGTGGAGAGTGGTCACCGTCAATGGTGAGTATCAGCAACGCCAGGAGTATCGCCAAGGTCCTGGTTACCATAGACCCTTATCGAATCTCGATTTCTGATCAATAACTTTACATAGCGCTCGATAAACTCCGATTTACTCTAAGATTTGCACACGCAACAAGTTTTTATTTTTTATTGCTTAGTTGGGTGGACGAGCTCACAGCCGACCTGGTGTTAAGTGGTTACTGGAGCCCATAGACATCTATAACGTAAGTGCGCCACCCACCTTGAGCTATAAGTTCTAAGGTCTCAAGTATAGTTACAACGGCTGCCCCACCCTTCAAACTGAAACGCATTACTGCTTCACGGCAGAAATAGACAGGGGGGTGGTACCTACCCGCGCGGACTCACAAGAGGTCCTACCATCAGTAAAGAATAGTATTAGAACGTTGTTGATCAATCTATTTCAAAGGATTTCAGTATCAGCCAGAAGGGATGGGATTTGCTAACAGCCCCAGGAACGCCTCCGGAGGAGACCTAACAACTCAAGAGTAGCTGCTTAGTAAATGAATCTGCTACCGGATCGGAATTGCGACCCGCTGAGAAGATCCGCCGAGAAACACAGCGGGCTGATGCATGGGTTAGGTTGCATATCGAACTCCTTGTCGAGTTCGACGACTACGGTTACCGGGGTCCCTAAGCCTGCTCCTTGTTTTAGAGTTGAATGCATCTAGTGCGGAGGTTAGCGGATATGATGGACTGTGACTGGCTCCTGCGTGATCAGGATTAGGTGGATAGTCAACGGCGGCAACGTTAAGGCGATTATCATGACACTAAGGCCTTATCGAAGTAAATTATTATGTAGAATACGCTTATTCCTCGTTGGTAATCTCAAGGTATTTCAATAGTTTACAATCTAATCATTCGTAATTAAATTTTCATATCTTTATTGATTTTATTTTTCTAGTATGTCGTAGGTAGATTGACGTATCCTATCATATCATGCGTTGAAGATCTTTAAAATTCCAAAGGTAATTTTTATAGCTTCAAATGGTTTAAAGGCGGCCTTTCTGTGACGTCACTTTACTTTGTCTATACTCGTATAAAAAAGGACATAGATTGCTGTAGATGAGACCATCGTCTTAAACGTTCGCTGGAGTTCAAGAGAAACGTAAATTCCGGAATACACTTTGAGAAAGACGAACTATGAGATCCCGTAGGAAATCGAAAATTTAACACCACAATGTCATCCACATTACCAAAACAATGCCGACTATGTGTCATAGGGAATTTAAAAAACTTAAGTCATACAAAAAATTTAATAACGATAATTTAAAAAAACGAAAAACAAGAATCTCGAATGCATTGCATTTATTACATGCATGCATACATTATTATAAAATTATTACATGTCTTCATCTGAGCAGCAGCATTCCATTGTCGGAGATGTAGTTCGAGCCAGTTATGCTTCTAGCTTTGTCACTTGCCAGGAACAACATCAACTCGGCAATTTCTGACGGTTCTCCTAATTTCTTCAACGC
The DNA here is from genome assembly GCF_030267445.1 of Bombyx mandarina. NCBI lineage: Eukaryota > Metazoa > Arthropoda > Insecta > Lepidoptera > Bombycidae > Bombyx > Bombyx mandarina. The sequence continues at coordinate 10,991,975 of NC_143222.1, read as the reverse complement.
CGTGGCAGCCCTAAAAATGTCCCAGCTAATCTGATTATCAGAATTCTCAATGATATCAGTTAAAACAGGACCTGGACTGATGATGTTTGCTCTGACACCATGAGGAGCTAATTCCAAGGCAATACCACGCGTAAAATGATTCAAACTAGCTTTCCCCATGCAGTATGCAAGAAACCCTGGCATTGGTACCATGGTTCCGCCGATACTGGATACGTTTATGATGTTTCCCTTCGTCTCGATGAGGTGCGGAGCCGCGAGGCTCGTTATCAAAATGACCGCTCTCAAATTAGTCGCTGTGACTGCGTCGTACGATTCAAGGAGGTTGCCAGCGAGCAGGGACCCGGATTTGTTCATTCCAGCGTTGTTAATGAGCACATCTAGCTTCCCGAAGGTGTCAATGGTTTGCTGAACGATGGTCTTCGCTTCTTCGTCGTTTGAAATGTCAGCTTTGATTATGAGCGGCTTTTTGCCGACCTGCGCACATTCCCGGGCCACGTTGTCCAGTTTCGTAACGTTTCGACCTACTATGGCCACGTTCGCACCTTCCTTAGCGAAGTGTACGGCGGCAGAGGCACCGATACCCGAGCTGCCGCCAGTGACGAGAACCACTTTATTTGTGAAACTCATAACGTCTACTCCGTGCAAGGTCCCTGCGTGAACTGAATGGTATTTACTGACACGACAAAACGTTCGCCTCTTCCTTATCTATTACAAACAAGCGAGATGACGAGTCGAATAGTGGAAACTATTTATAAATACGCCCTAACATAATAATATACGACATGATATATGCATGTCAATAAACGTTGTGGTTCTAATAGGTTTTTTTTTGTTAAATGTAAATTGTAAAGCTAGACAGTAATTGAAGGTCATTTAAAATGTTCAATTATTTTAGATGGTTTTTTTTTTAATTTCACGTTATCTTCCGCTTCTGTTTGATTTTTACGGCCCACCTGGTATTAAGTTGTCACCGAAGCCCATAGACATCAACCACCTACTTCGAGACATGAGTTTTAAGAGTCATTTTTTGTAGTGCAACGGCTGCCCAACCATTCTAAACGAATCGCATTACTGCTTCACGGCAGAATTATGCAGGGTGGTGGTACATACCCGTGCGGACTTACAAGACGTTCCATTACCAGTTTCTGGACCCAAACGAACTTAATAAGAAAGCTTGCTATGAATCTTAATAAGGATTTCATTGTTCGTTTGAGGTCGTGTTAAACTAATATACAACAATTGAACAAACAAACAAACAAACATAAATAAAACATTATATAACTGAAATAACAGACGAAGCATGTTGCTGATAACATTATTTCTGTAATCTGACGAAGCATGTTGCGGATAATAACATGTACTTTTAGGTTTGGAATATTGTGTTCTTTTTTTTTAAATTATATAAATTCTTTAGATTATTATATATTTTAAGTATTTTAAAATGTATTTTTCTTTAAAAAAAAAAAAAAAATAACAGACTAATAGACTAAACTAACAAACTACAGACAGATTTGCAATGCCTTGAATAACCTAGTTTATTTGATGGATAGATGGATGAACTTGGTCACGACCCTCGTACATTTTTTTTCCTACCTAAGCCGATGGTCTACAGAGACCATATCAACGTAACCTTAACTAGTAGGTGAGCTCACGGGGCTCAAACCCGACGAAGTTGCTAATAAGAACCCTAGCAAGGGCCGTGCTTCGCATAATGTACCACCGGATCGGCAACACGACCCACTGAGTAGATCCGGCGAGAAACTCAGTGGGCTGTCTCTATGGGTTAATTCGCTCGTCGAGCCCTTCGTCGCAAGCGACGGATTCGACGAGAACGTTGACCGGGGTACCTAAAAACACCGTTAGTGGATCGGGAGGATCCGAAATGACGTGTCGGCGACGATACCTAAATGTGGGTGGTACGCGGAAGCGAAGTGCGGGGAGACCCGGAACAACAGGTGATTTTTTTTTTTTTTTTTTCCCTACCTATGCTGATAGCCTTGAGAGGCTATTTCAGCGTACCCTAGCTTGTGTAGGTGAGCTCACAGGGCTCAAACCGGAGAATTGCTAACACCGCCCTAGCAAGAGCAGTGCTTCGCAGAATCTACCACCGGATCGGAAGCGCGACCCACTGAGAAGATCCGGCGAGAAACTCAGTGGGCTGTGTCTGTGGGTTAATTCGCTCGTGGAGCCCTTCGTCGCAAGCGACGGGTTCGACGAGGACGGTGACCGGTGCTTGTATTGCCTAAAAGCACCGTTAATGGATCAGGAGGATCCGTGATGACGTGCTTTGGGCGACGTCGACGGTTTACCAATCGGTCTACAGGATCGGGTATGTAGTTTCCGGCGGCCACGACAAGAGGGTTCTCATGTCGTGCCGTCTTCTCAAAGTGGCAAAACGTGAGGACAGACAGACGCGACACAGACGCGTGCGCAACACCAACATAAACAATAAGCCTCAGACTCAATGTGAATCCAATAATATAAAATTGTAAAAAGCAAAGTACATAATAAAAGCATAAAAATATAATTATATGATTTTGTTCAATTCCTGGACAAAATTTACAGACCGTGACAGCACGGACGTGACCGGATTTAATATACTATCTCAAGCAACCAGCTGGACACTAAGTAAACCAGTGGAACATCATGGAGAGATTCCAACACCAGGGGAGTAGCTCTGTCCTTTCCTTTTATTCGTAAATGTCCCTCTTTAATTTGTGTTGAGTTTCTTTTCTTTTTAACTTTTGGAACGAAGTTTTTTCCTTATTTTTTTTCTTCTGCGGGTAGGTATGTGGTAGGAATATACAAGTAAATCAAAATAGTTAAGCGAAATATTATACATATATATATACACACACACATATACATATATATACATACACATATATAAAAAGAAAAGGAACAGGTGTAATGATTTTTACCATAAGTACGTGTTTAGGGTTACTTAATGCATTTCAGAAAGTTTTTTTTTTTTTTTTTTATAGCTTATGTAGGTGGACGAGCTCACAGCCCACCTGATGTTAAGTGGTTACTGGAACCCATAGACATCCACGACGTAAATGCGCCACCCACCTTGAGATATAAGTTCTAAGGTCTCAAGTATAGTTACAATGGCTGCCCCACCCTTCAAACCGAAACGCATTACTGCTTCACGGCAGAAATAGGCAGGGCGGTGGTACCTACCCGCGCGGACTCACAAGAGGTCCTACCACCAGTAACAAGTCCTCCGAAAAAGAGTAGGTAAGCAGTTCTTTTATTAACTTTCTGTTAACTTCTTCGTAATTTAGGTTAAGAATTTTGTATTTTTTATTGAGTCTGTTATATAAGTAAGGTTTCATGTAGGAGCTAAAACGACGAGCAAAAGCCGTCCTAACTGAGGGCGTCGGGATTATAGGAGTGCGTTTTGTAGCACGAACTTTGATGTTGGTAATTTTAGGAACTTCTCTGTGGTAATCAAGGGCTGCCCTAAGGATAAATATTCTTCTCACGCTCAGGACCCCAAATTCTTTAAAGAGAGTGTCTGTGGGATACCGAAATTGTTTCTTTAAAATAGTTTTCAATACTGCTCTCTGAGCTCTTTCAAGGGTAATTAGATGAGAAGTGGCTGCTCCGCCCCAGGCCAGGATGCAGTATGAGAATATGGATTGACATAGGGCGAGGTAGATGGATTTCAATATGTTTATACTTGCTACGTCTCGGAGCAACTTAAAGGAGAAAATTAATTTCCGGACTTTAGAAGTAGTAGAGCTTATATGCTCTTTAAATGTAAGTTTTTCATCGATAGTGATGCCTAAGTATTTAGTGGAACTAACTTTAAGTATTTCCGGACAATCACATGGAAGAATTATTATTGGTGTAAGGAAATTGTTTTTTTGGCAAGCATGTATCGCTAGAGATAAGTTTGGAGGTGGGGCTGATTTAACTGTTTTGTGAAAGCAGATGTAATTTGTTTTTGATGGATTTATAGTCAGTAAATTTTTATTTAACCAGTCAGCAACTACTTGAAGGCCTTTTTGTGTTGTAGTTTGGAGCCTTTCCCAGGAGGACTCGTGAAAAACTACGACAGTGTCGTCAGCGTAATTAATTATGTTCGCATTGTCTATTTTAATATGTGACAGACTGTTCAAGTATACCAGAAATAGTGTAGGTCCAAGAATGCTACCCTGGGGTACTCCGAAGGAAACCGTAGAAAAGTTACTGATGTGGTCTCCTACCTTTATACATTGTCTTCTACCTGTGAGGTAACTTGAGAACCAATTAAGGCAAAGTCCTCTAATTCCAGTGTTTTCTAATTTGCGCAGAAGGATGGGAACTGAAACGGTATTGAAAGCTTTTGCTAGATCAAGAAAGACACCCAGGCAGCATCTGCCCTCCTCGATATATTTACAAACAGTGAGAAGGCAGACTGCTTGCTCGGTTGATTTGTGCTGGCGAAAGTCATATTGCTGCTCTGAGATTAGGCGATTAGATTCCAAGAATGCTGTTAATTGTTTGTTTACGATTTTTTCAAGAAGCTTAGAAAATGAAGTGAGTAGGGATATGGGCCTGTAGTTTTTTGGATGATCGGAATTGCCTCCTTTGTGGATAGGGATAACCAAAGCTTCTTTCCAGGTTTCCGGAAAAATGCCCGATGAGAGACTCAGGTTGAATATTCTAGTCAATGGGGTTAAAATAAGGGTTTTAATACGTTTTATGAGGTAATTTCCGATTTTGTCTAATCCTGGAGCGCTTTTGGTATCTAGTTGTGAGATTAACTTTTCTACTTCATCAGTATTTGTAGGGTGGAAAAATAGAGATTGTGATGGGGATAATGAATTGTTGCTTTGGGTAGCGAGGGAATTCTGAGATTCGTTTGTTTTTGTGAGAATATTGTTGGCTAGATTTTGGCCCACAGAGGTGTAGTAGCTGTTGCAGTAATTCAGCGAGTCCTTAACCGTGGAAGATATGTTGCATAAGTTAAAGGAATTGTTTTTTTGTTTCGAACAATGGGTAATGCGTTTAATAATTTCCCAGAGCCTTTTAGGGTTATTCTGATTAGATATTAACTGGTCTTGACCGTACTCATTTTTAAGTTTGCGGAGAAGGTGTCGGTAAAAATTTCTGTAGCGTTTGTAGGCTGTGATTTTGGGATCGTCCTTGGGACAGTTTCTTGCGTCTAAATGTAATTTGTCTCTATGAACCGAGCATCTGATTAAACCTGGTGTCATCCACGGCTTTGAGGGCGTCATATTGGCTTGTGAGCGACTAGTACTCACCCGTTTGGAGCATTTCTTTATGACGGTGGTCAGGATAGACATAAAGGAATTTGCCGCGTCTGTGGGACAGGATGATTCTAGAATTGTAGACCAGTTTGTTTTTTTGATTCGATAGAGTCATAGTCAAGTTTAATAAGGTGTTTGAGGCGTTTCTGGGAAGGCTGATGTTTTTTCGCAAATCCGATCATTACAGGATAGTGGTCCGTTACGAACAACAAACAAACGATGGACTCACACTGAACACGAGTCTTTACGAATATATGATCAAGTATAGCATTGTTCCTCGTAGAGATGTCGATTGCTGACCTATATCCAGACTGAACCAACAGGTTTAGATATTCAGAACAACTATCACTATCGTTAATGTTGATATTCATATCTCCAGCTATGATTGAGCATTGAGAACTAGCCATATGAGTGATTACATCAGAAATTGAATTTATAAAGGCGTCTCTGTTTCGAAACGAGGGGGAGCGACAGATTCCCAATAACTGTAGGACATTTGGAATGTTCACTAGTAAGCAGTTTGCGTCCATGAGCTCGGGTTCACTAACTACGGCTCTCCATGTGTCCTTAACGTATGTGACTACACCACCGGATTAGTTAATATATTTAGTAGAGCAATGTGACGTATAGCCATCCAGTTGACCTATAACTGAGCCTTCTTTGATCCAACATTCAGTTAATACTATGGTATCGTAAGACGTGTTAAGCCTTTTCAGTAAAACTAGAAGACCGTCAAAATTACATTGCAAACTCCTAATATTTACACTAAGTATTTTAAAGTTAAAGGGGCATAAAACATTCGCGCACTCTTCAGCTTTATCGAGTTTGTGGCACTTTATGTTAAAAAAATTGTCAATGTCATTTATTACTTCTAAGGAAGTCATGTTGACTAAATGAATTATGTGTGACGTTATAGGTAAATTTAAATTCGGCCACGTTGTATGTATATATTACGAGTGCTTTGAAGAGAGTTCGAATGTACAGCATAGCATTTTTGAAAGCGTGAGATATTCCAATAGTATATAATAATATAATGTTTTGATAAATTATAATATGATTAGACCTGGTCAGCAGTCGCGTTGGTGATTTCCGGGCAAGTAGTAGATGCGCGAAAAAGTCTATCCAAGTCATCCTTTGATCGTATGGTATAGACTGGATTTTTTTTACCATCGCCATTTGGAGCTTTTCGTATAAGGATATTACCATTTCGAACCCAGCAAAATTTATAAATATGTTCTTTTGCGAACCTTCTCGCTTCACCGAAAAGCTGCCTATTTGTTTTGGTCAGTCGTTCATTTACTTTTACAGTGCACATTAACTTTGTTTAGCTCATTAAGTACGCTTCAATAAAATGCCTCAAGATCAAGATATGTTGTCTGGTGGTAGCTCTGAGGTTAAGAAAATGAAAGAGTTAATTAGATCACGTGGTATTATTAAGGTCGTTTGAAAATATTTAAGGATTACGTTTCAGCTTTTAACATTACTAATCATGAGGACATTAGTGATTTAAAGTTTAGAGAATTGAAATTTCGTTTAGACAAAGTTGAGAATTTATTGTTTGAGCTTGATGAAGTTCAGTCTCAGATTGAAATGTTGTCATGTACCGAAGATGACAGCAGTGATATAGATAGTTTCGAAAACTTATACTATGGTACATTATCTTTAGCTCAACCTATACTTGAGTCGCGTCGTAACGCACGGGACGAAAAAGAGGGGAGCCTTCACTCAGCTCGCTCGGCATGCTCAAATAGCTGTAGTCATCATAATTTGAGCAACATTAAACTCCCTACCATAAAATTACCTACATTTGATGGAAATTATCTAAAATGGCTAGAATTTAGGGACACATTTGATTCTTTAATTCATTCGAATGAAACTATATCAGACATTAATAAATTTCATTATCTGCGATCATCTTTGGAGGGTGGTGCAGCCTTAATCATAAAATCACTTGAGTTTAGCTCGAAAAATTACACTATAGCTTGGAACTTAATATGTGAACGTTATGATAACAAAAAGATTCTTATTAATAACCACTTAAAGGCGTTATTTGAAATAGAATCAATCACAAACGAGTCTCACAGAGTTATTCGATTTCTTATTGATCATGTCTTAAAAAAACTTGAGGGCTCTTAACACTTTAGAACAGCCTACTGACAAATGGGATATTTTCATTATATACTTGGTGTCAACTAAACTAGATTCGATTACTTTTGTAAATGGGAGGAACATAAAAATCCCTTTAACAACTTACTTGAGCTATCAGACTTTACAACATTTTTACGTAATCGCGCTGATATTCTTGAGACAATGGCAGTAAGCAGAAGTGAGAAACACGGAAATAAATTCAATTTTTACAAGAATAATTATAAAAAATCTGAGCCGAAAGTTAAAGAATATTACCATAATAAAACAACCAAAAGTTTTGTGACTTCTGCCAATACCAAATTTTCTATGTCGTGTCCATTTTGTAATCAGCAACATCGGATCATAGATTGCCCTTCATTTAAGCAATTATCACCTGAAAAGAAATGTGTTGAGGTCTCTAAATTAAACCTATGCCTTAACTGCTTTTTTTTTTTTTATTGCATTGTTGGATGGACGAGCTCACAGCCCACCTGGTGTTAAGTAGTTACTGGAGCCCATAGACATCTACAACGTAAATGCGCCACCCACCTCGAGATATAAGTTCTAAGGTCTCAGTATAGTTACAACGGCTACCCCCACCCTTCGAACCGAAACGCATTACTGCTTCACGGCGGAAATAGGCGGAGTGGTGGTACCTACCCGTGCGGTCTCCCAAGAGGTCCTACCACCAGTGATTACGCAAATTATAATTTTTGCGGGTTTGATTTTTATTACACGATGTTATTCCTTCACCGTGGAAGTCAATCGTGAACATTTGTTGAGTACGTATTTCATTAGAAAAATTGGTACCCGCCTGTGGGATTCGAACACCGGTGCATCGCAACATACGAATGCACCGGACGTCTTATCCTTTAGGCCACGACGACTTCAAAGACTGCTTGCGAAGAGGACACGCATCAAATGAATGTCGACTTTTAGGTACCTGTAAAATCTGTAGAAAGAAACATATTACATTGTTGCATGTGGATAGTCCCACACTTGAAACAAATACTTCACTAAGTCATTGCAGTTACGTACCTGTATCTCTGCCTGCTAAATCTGCTGGTCAAATTCTTCTTGGCACCGCCTTGATAAAAGTTATAAATCCTGAAAATAATAATACTTACCTTGCTCGTGCTTTACTTGATGCGGGCAGCCAATCATCATTCATCACAGGACAGTTGAAAGAACAAATGGGATTTATTGGTAGGAACATGGATACGTTATGCGTATCTGGTATAAATAATTGTAAAACGTCCATATCTAATAGTTGTCATTTGACTATAAAATCACGTGTTAATAATTTTAGTGCACCTCTTAAATGCTTAGTTGTTCCGAAAATAACGGGCTTGTTGCCGAATACATCAGTAGATGTAACGAACCTTAACTTGCGCCAGCATATCCAATTAGCGGATCCTAAGTTCTTCCGCCCATCAGATGTTGACTTATTATTACGCGCCGAAATATTCTTCGAGTTATGTTACCTAATCAAATAAAATTAGGATCTGCAAAACCGGTTCTTCAGGAATCTAAATTAGGCTGGATTGTAGCAGGTCCTCTTTACAGTAGTGAGCTGAACGAGAATATACAGGTGCACTGTAACTTCACTAAAGATATCAGTGATCAGCTGACAAGGTTTTGGAGTCTTGAAGAAGTTCCATCCTCAAAACCTACTATGTCTGCTGACGATGAATTTTGTGAACGCTACTTTACTGCAACCACCAAGCATCTTGAAGATGGTAGATTTTCAGTATTTATTCCATTCAAGGAGTCCCCTTGGAAGAGAGGAGAAAATTATTCAAACTATTTAAGACTTAAACGAATGTTCGCATACGTATTCCGGTTCATCAACAATTGTAAAAACCCTGCTAATAGAACAATTACTGGTTCTCTTAATGAAACTGAACTTCATCAATCTCTTACATTCCTTCTTAAAACCGCTCAGCAAGACTCTTTTGGCTGTGAGATAACTGCACTTAAGAAAAATAAATCGCTTAAATCTAAATCCGATACTTTGCAGTTATCTCCCTTTATTGATGCTACGGGGCTGCTACGAGTAGGTGGTCGCTTAAAACATGCTAGTCTTAAATATGACACAAAGCATCCAATTGTGCTGAGGTCCAATCATCATCTTACAAAAATCGTGAGGTTGAATGAGCACCTACGATTGTTTCATGCGGGCCCTCAATTGCTTCTTAGTTCATTTAGAGAACAGTATTGGCCCATCGGCGGTAGAATGCTTGCTAGAAGCATTGTCCGAAAATGTATGATGTGTGTTAGGATGCAGGGTAAGACCATGGAGCCCTTGATGGGTATTCAGCCTAAGGCAAGGGTGACTGAATCATTCACTTTTCAGTTGACGGGAGTTGATTTTGCTGGTCCTTTCATGATCGCGAGTAAAAAGGGCCGTGGCAGTAGAACAATTAAATTATATTTTTGTATCTTCATTTGTTTCGCTACGAAAGCTGTTCACCTTGAAACGGTCAGTGACCTCACGACCCAAGCTTTTATTTCTTGCCTCAAAGGGTTTATCTCCAGACGAGGTAGGCCACATTATATTTACTGTGATACTGGCAAAAACTTTGTTGAAGCGAGCAATGAGTTGAGCAGGATATTGCGATCAGACTTAAATTCCCTATCCGATTTTGCGGCTGATAGGGGCATAACATTTGTTTTTAGTCCTCCTTGTTCTCCAACGTTCTGTGAACTTTGGGAAGCGGGCGTGAAAAGCGCAAAATTTCACCTTAAGCGTATAGCGGGAAATGTTAGTCTCACATACGAGGAGTTGAACACTCTCTTTACACAAATTGAAGCGATCCTCAACTCCCGCCCCTTAACTCCTTTATCAGCCGACCCAAATGATCTTTCTCCCTTAACCCCAGGGCATTTCCTGATTGGGCGGCCACTGACGTCGCTACCTGGTTCGCAAGGGACTGACATGAAAATACGTACCAGATACCAGTTGGTCGAACAATTGTGACGCCATTTCTGGGAAAGATGGAGGAAAGAATATCTGGCTGAATTGCAACAGCGCGCAAAATAGCGTACTCTACAGACAAACTTAAAAGAAGGTGATCTGGTAGTCTTCAAAGAGCCCAACTTACCACCACTAAAGTGGAGACTTGGTTGAGTTCAGCGGCTTTATCCTGGGGATGACGGAGTAGGCAGAGTCGCTGATTTTAATACTTATCGAGGCATCGAGCGACGAGCCATAAATAAGATCTGCCTTCTACCTACTGCAGAAGATTCTGAAATTTTGGAAGATGCAGCTGTCCTTCCAAAGGCGGGGAGGATGTCGGCGACGATACCTAAACGTGGGGGGTACGCGGTAGCGGAGTGCGGGGAGACCCGGAACAAAACGTGAGGACAGACAGACGCGACACAGACGCGTGCGCAACACCAACATAAGCAATAAGCCGCAGACTTAATGTGAATCGAATAATATAAAATTTTAAAAAGCAAAGTACATAATAAAAGCATAAAAATATAATTATATGATTTTGTTCAATTCCTGGACAACATCTCTGAGTGGATCCGTATGTTCAAAACACGAGTACGTTCCAGAATCTACCTAAAAAAACTACTGTAACACCATCATCGCGGGATTACCTCGAATGTCAACTAGAATTTTAAATATGCTTTTAAAAACAATTCGTCCCCGTAATCTACACATACCTATGGTGCAAAAGATAATTTAGACCAGATACACGACTGTATTAGATGGGTAGACGAGCTCACAGCCCACCTGGTGTGAATTGGTTACTGGAGCCCATAGACATCTACGACGTAAATGCGCCACCCACCTTGAGCTTTAAGTTCTAAGGTCTCAAGTATAGTTACAACGGCTGCCCCACCCTTCAAACCGAAACGTATTACTGCTTCACGGCAGAAATAGGCAGGGTGGTGGTACCTACTCGCGCAGACTCACAAGAGGTCCTACCACCAGTAAAGAATAGTATTAGAACGTTGTTGACCAATCTATTTCAAAGGATTTCAGTATCAGCCAGAAGGGATGGGATTTGCTAACAGCCCCAGGAACGCCTCCGGAGGGGACCGAACAACTCAAGAGTAGCTGCTTAGTAAATGAATCTGCTACCGGATCGGAATTGCGACCCGCTGAGAAGATCCGCCGAGAAACGGCGGGCTGATGCATGGGTTAGGTTGCATATCGAACTCCTTGTCGAGTTCGACGAGTACGGTTACCGGGGTCCCTAAGCCTGCTCCTTGTTTTAGAGTTGAATGCGTCTAGTGCGGAGGTTAGCGGATATGATGGACTGTGACTGGCTCCTGCGTGATCAGGATTCGGTGGATAGTCAGCGGCGGCAACGTTAAGGCGATTATCATGATACTAAGGCCTTATCGAAGTAGATTGTTATGCTGAATACGCTTATTCCTCGTTGGTAATCTTAAGGTATTAGTACAATCTAATCATTCGTAAATTCATATCTTTATTAATTTTATATTTCTAGTATATCGTAGGTAGATTGACGTATCCTATCATATCATGCGTTGAAGATCTTTAACATTCCAAAGGTAATTTTTAATGCTTCAAATGGTTTAAAGGCGGCCTTTCTATGACGTCACTTTACTTTGTCTATACTCGTATAAAAAAGGCCATAGATCACTGTAGATGAGATCATCGCCTTAAACGTTCGCTGGAGTTCAAGAGAAACGTAAATTCCGGAATACACTTTGAGACAGACGAACTACGAGATCGCCTGGTCATGTAGAAAATCAAAAATTTAACACGAATGTCATCCACATTACCAAAACTATGCCGAATATGTGTCATAGGGAATTAAAAAAACTTAAGTCATACAAAAAAATTAATTACGTTAATTTAAACAAACGAAAAACAATTCTAGAATGCATTGCATTTATTACATGCATTGCATTTACTACAAGCATGCATACGTTATTACAAAATTATTACATGTCTTCATCTGAGCAGCAGCATTCCATTGTCGGAGACGTAGTTCGAGCCAGTTATGCTTCTAGCTTTGTCACTTGCCAGGAACAACATCAACTCGGCAATTTCTGACGGTTCGCCTATTTTTTTCAATGCCGTGGCAGTCTTCAAATTGTCCCAGGTAATCTGATTATCAGAATTCTCAAGGATATCAGTTAAAACAGGACCTGGACTGATGATGTTTGCTCTGACACCACGAGGAGCTAATTCCAAGGCAATACCACGCGTAAAATGATTCAAACTAGCTTTCCCCATGCAGTATGCAAGAAACCCTGGCATTGGTACCATGGCTCCGCCGATACTGGATACGTTTATGATGTTTCCCTTCGTCTCGATGAGGTGCGGAGCCGCGAGGCTCGTTATCAAAATGACCGCTCTCAAATTAGTCGCTGTGACTGCGTCGTACGATTCAAGGAGGTTGCCAGCGAGCAGGGACCCGGATTTGTTCATTCCAGCGTTGTTAATGAGCACATCTAGCTTCCCGAAGGCTTCAATGGTTTGTTGGACGATGGTCTTCGCTTCTTCGTCATTTGAAATGTCAGCTTTAATGATGAGCGGCTTTTTGCCAACCTGCGCACATTCCCGGGCCACATTGTCCAGTTTCGTAACGTTACGACCTACTATGGCCACGTCCGCACCTTCCTTAGCGAAGTGTACGGCGGCAGAGGCACCGATACCCGAGCTGCCCCCGGTGACGAGAACCACTTTATTTGTGAAACTCATAACGTCTACTCCGTGCAAGGTCCCTGCGTGAACTGAATGGTATTTATTGATACGACAAAACGTTCGCCTATTCCTTATCTATTATCTATTACAAACAAATAAGCGAGAAGGCGACTCGTTTAGTGGAAACTATTTATAAATACGCACTAACATAATAATATACGACATGACATATGCGTGGTAACAAACGTTGTGGTTCTAATAGGTTTTTTTTTGTTAAATGTAAATTGTAAAGATAGACAGTAATTTAAGGTCATTTAAACTGTTAAATTATTATTTTTTATTTTATGTTATTTGATGTCCTCTTCCGCTTCAGGTTGATTTTTACGGCCCACCTGGTGTTAAGTGGGCACTCAAGCCCATAGACATCAACCATCTACTTTAAGACTTGAGTTTTCAGTCTCACTTATTGCAGTACAACGGCTGCGCACTCTTCTAACCGAATCGCATTACTGTTTCACGGCAGAATTATGCAGGGCGGTGGTACATACCCGTACGGACTTCAAGACGTTCCATTACCAGTTTTTGGACCAAAACGAACTTAATAAGAAAGCTTGCTATGGATCTTAATAATGTACCACCGGGTCGGCAACGCGACCCACTGAGTAGATCCGGCGAGAAACTCAGTGGGCTGTCTCTATGGGTTAATTCGCTCGTCGAGCCCTTCGTCGCAAGCGACGGGTTCGACGAGAACGTTGACCGGGGTACCTAAAAGCACCGTTAGTGGATCGGGAGGATCCGAAATGACGTGTTTTGGGCGACGTCTATTTGGTCCGCAGGATCGGATATGTAGTTTCCGGCGGCTACGATGAGGGGATTCGCGTGTCGTGCCGCTTTATCGAAGTGGCGCGGCGCATTGATGTGGACTGTAGATACTTACTGATGGACTCTAGGTCTAGGACGTCGTGCAGGTTGATGTTCCTGACGAACCCGGGGCTCCGACAGCTATCCTGCAATAGCGGGATTGAATATTTTGAAGGGGTTTCAAGTGAGTGCGGGCCGCGTGAGCGAACACTACACTTGCATAGGTCATGACGGCGCGTATGCAAGTTTCGTAGAGTGTCACTTTATTTCTAATGGACAATTTACTTCGCTTGCAAATTATCGGATAGACCCTCATACATGAGGAATAGGCCTGGGTACGCAGACTTTGGTTTTTTAAATAAAGGCATGCGTTCTGTGCATTGTGTTTTTGACCAGTTCTATGATTAATTATATAAACACAACGGACAACCCATTTGCCTCTTTTATATGTGGACACCGTATCGAAATCATATACGATATGTTGTTACTCCCACAACTAATATTACCTCATAACTATGTTGAAATATTTCAAAGGCAAATATTTCAAATATTGTAGAGCGTGCCAAAGAATTAAATGCATTAGAATGCATACGATTGAAAAATATTTTTCGACTCTGTTTATAGCTATAGGTACAAAATTTACGAATTTTGATTAGACTAACATCTAACAAAATTTAAGGACACTTTTGTAAGAAGGAAAGTGTTTCTCTAAATTACCAATAGATGGCGTTAAAATAAATTAAATCAATCACTATTAAAAGTACTATTATTTAAATGGGTTCTTATCACGATTTTTAATTTTAGTTTATTCCCGATATTTCTTTGTTTTGCAAGTAGGTACCATGATCATCGATACCATGAAGACTACGAGTCGGATGCAAGCAAATCATTATACCTCCTTTCTTAACTTTGGTTGTTTGGAAATCGACGATCCGTAATAGGCACTTTTTGGCGTCGCAACTTTTTGTTTGTTAAACCCATTGTTGTTTACTAAACTTAGGATCTGATTCCGCTAACATAACTAGATGGCCGGAAGTTTTATGCTCAGTTAAAGTATTATATAAGGCTATTTTCTTTTTCTCCTACCTACGCCGAAAGTCGGTTTTCGTCCCGCTGTACAGGGAAGAAAGTGTAACTTTTTCTCCCTGGGTACAAGTGCGCATGCGAGTTAGTGTCTACCCCTGTTTTCCAATTACAGCACAAGAGCGCATTATGAAAAGAAACTAGAAAGAAAAAGTCATATACATATTTATGAAATTAATTGTAATTTCTGGCTGTACGCTAAGTTCCTTTGCGTGCACTGGCGAATACCAGAATTAAAAAACAAAATTTTAATTGTTTTCGGAAAGTTCGGAAGTTTTTATTTTGCTTTTTCTAGATTTGTTGTTACTTTGTGAGTGAATTTAACGTTAAATAAAAATTATGAGGTAAGTAAAATTTAGTTTTGAGGCTATCAATGTTTCATCCACTTGTTTTTAATGTAAAATTTAAATATATTACCAACAGATTTATCGAGCGTTCTTCTCATCCGACATTGGCGCAAATAGAGGCATTGATAAACGTTTTGGGTTAAAAGCTAGCGAAACAAAAGGATTAATCGAATCTCAACATGTTCAATAAGAGAACAAGGAACAAATATAGGAGAAAATATAGGAATTTAATTCTCTTGTCAGTTAAGATCCATTCCCGGTGAGATATTTAGGACATGTTAACATCTATTTATGTATGATATATCTATCTACTACGTTTTTATTGATGTTCATTTTAAAAGGGCATGAAGGTAATTTATTTGTATCTCAAATTCACCAACAAAAAAAAAATTTTGAATTAAATAAATCAAATCATTAACAATTTAGGTATTGCAAGTTGGATTGATGTTGTTGGAATGTTTTTTATTGATGCAGAGGTGACTGTATCTATGGTAAAGGGTGTGCATACTGGTACAGGGGTGGCAGGCGGTGCCAGAGTATTGATTAGCCCTAGACACGTCCTTACGGATCCATCAGATCCAATAACCTTTGCATTAGACGCCTTCAGCTCTAACACTAGGAGCAGGCTTAGGGACCTCGGTAACCGTACTTGTCGAACTCGACAAAGAGTTCGCCGTGCAACCTAATCCATGAATCAGCTCGCTGAGTTTCTCGCCGGATCTTCTCAGCGGGTCGCGATTCCGATCCGGTAGTAGATTCATTCGCGAAGCAGCTACTCTTGAGTTGTTAGGTCTCCTTCGGAGGCGCTCGGGTAGCTGTTAGCAAATCCCACCCCTCCTGGCTGAGCCTTTGCTCGCCCACCTGTCCTGGTGAAACTGGAAAGGCCTCCGGGCCACCAGTAATCCTTCAATCATACTAAAAAAAAAAAAAAGTATTGACTAAACTGACATTATGTAGGCTGCATACTCCGTTTAAAATAAATTGCAGTCATCCTCCTCTAACTAAATGCAAGTAACTTCTACTTATTGTGATGGTACTACTAGTAGCTCCAGCCACAGTAGGTCTCACATGTTAGTCAAGAGATTGGGTTGATATGTAAGCGTTTATTCAGGTCAAAGTACCTATTCATTGAGCAACCATATTAGGGACATTGATTTGTGTATAATGCTTTTACTTGTTAATAAAAACATTTTGTTGCATGTATTGTAAACATTGTATTTTACCTAACCTTGTTTTTAAATAAATTTATTATTTTTTTCAGCACCTCAACACCTGACCTGCTATTACACCACTTTTACAATGAAAAGGAGAGTGTCCTCAAATTATTGAGAAAATTTTGTAGATAGAGGAACTGTAGGTGAAGATTCAGGGTGATCATAATAATATGTGTGTCGTCCAAAGCATTTTTGAACACAATACCATGTATAACTTAATGAAACTTACAACCATGGGGGAATGAATAGTCGACAATCTGCAAGAAGGACGGTGGAATTAGCACATGCAGCTAGCAATTTTAAACCTGTATTTCCACATAAGTTACTGTTGCAAACAAATTTCAAAATTATTGTATATAACTATTGAATAAAACTATTTTTATAAATCATTAATTTATATTTGAAGTTACTTCACACTATAAGTAAGCTAATTAGTAAAATTTAACAAAGTAATTCAACATGACCACCATAATGTACATGTAATCTCATCATCTGAGATCATGGGAACTGGCAGCTCTGCACAATTGCAAATGTTGTGCAAAACAACACGCAACAACTATTTTTGCTACCTTATCAGGGTGATAAATTGGCACCCTATAGATCAGCAAAAACCTGAATCTACTCTTTAACATACCTATTGTTCTTTCCACTGAGTTACGGGCAGTGGAATGAAGGCGGTGCTACAAAGCTTCAGGAGTATCTTCCTCCATATTAGCATTAGCTAGCTATTATTAGCAGGTATTAGCTAGCATAGCATAGCATTATCGCCTCTTTCTGCCGTGAAGCAGTAATGCGTTTCGGTTTGAAGGGTGGGGCAGCTGTTGTAACTATACTGAGACCTTAGAATTTATATCTCAAGGTGGGTGGCGCATTTACTTTGTAGATGTCTATGGGCTCCAGTAACCATTTAACACCAGGTGGGCTGGGAGCTCGTCCACCGATCTAAGCAATGAAAAAAAAATAGCAAAAGGTGTTATAAGGTTGGAACGTTGAGCATATACAGAAAGCCCGAAAAGATGTTAAATAATTATAATGATCATTACTTGCTGTCGTTGATTAATCTAGTAGATTTTATTTTGTTTTGATTATAACTGAATAAAGTTTATTTAAGATAAATACTAAATTTCACAATAACTTATAGCAATAAACACAATTACAATTTAACTGAAATGAATACATAGGTTCTTAATACACATTTCGTTTATGGATTACATATCAGAATTTCGAAAAATATTAATAGCTTTACAAATTGTACATTTCTTGCATGATATCCTTTATAACAGTGAAAACCATTTTTTTTTTATAGCAGATCTTTTTAAGGCCACCAACTTCCCATCAATACACCCAATAACCCAAAGGATTCTAAATTTTTCATAAAAACTGCAATATTTAGCATTACATTAATATTGGTAATTTTTATGAAGAAATTTTTTTTTTATTTAGCTTAAACCACCTTCTTTTTTCTTCGCTTTTTCTTCAACTTTTGCCATTCTTGAGCATTCTGTGGGAATCTTAAATATTTATACATAGTTGCTGGGTTGTTCAGAGCCTCCACAACCTCAAATATACACTGGGATGTCTGGGACAAATATGTTCTTATATTTTCTTTTATGATTTTTTTGGTTACTTCAATTGACCAAAAATAACAAGGTGCACAATAACTGAAAATAAGAAATTATCATTAAACAATACATATAGTTATTAGAGAATCTAATATGTATTCTTTCAGGATATTTTTGGTAGATTAGTTTAGGGGTATTGTTTTACAATAATGGGAGAGTTGGGAAAATGGGCAAACTTTACTAATATTTTACAAAGTACCTATTTTATATAAAGACACAATCTTACCACGTGGAATAGGGTCATTTCGCCTGTTCGCGTCCACTTAGTGCAGTTGGCAAGTTTGAAGGAGAAAATAAAAACGTCCCAGCACTAATTTCAATTAAATGTTTATGTAATGTGTTCATTATAATAGTCTATTTTAACGTAAATTTTAGTTTAGTTCGAAACGTGTTGTGTTTTTTTTTGTTTAAAGACAAAATTAAGAATTATGCGATTTACCCACTTTGCGTCCATAAAATCCAATTTGCGTCCACCCGTTGGACCACTTGGCGTCCACCAGCTTAGAAAAGGAATTAAGGGGTGATATTTTTATAATAATATAGTTAAAGAGAGATTGGATTTTTTATAATTTACTTATTAAAGATGATTGATAATGATGAAAGATGATTAAAGCCCTAGAATTTTAATTAATGACACAAGTCACATTCAAAAGACTTATCTTTGGCCTCTAAATAACTTAATCCTACTAATCGCGTGCATTTCAGATGATACCATCTAATACACTTGTCACAGCCAATGTTTTTCTCATCGTCCTCTTCTACATCTGAAATTAGTATATCGTCACATTCAGGACATTTCACTCGCTCCACGGCTGGTAAATTTTCTTTCTCAATTTCCACATCTACAGTTTTCTTTGTGACTTCTTCAAGAGGGTGTATTTCCTTTTTTCGTTTCGGAGCAGTTTTACGAACCGTTTGAGGGTGTTTTAAAGTTTTTTTCTGTTCTTGCTTTTCTATTCGTTCTAACTTTCTTTTTCGTATTGCTTCCTGCTTTTCATTCTTGATCTGCTCTTTATCTTCATAGTACTTTCTCCATGCGGCAGAAGATATGGCTGCTGGAGTTCTTTGATTATTTTTTCTTGCTTTGTTAGAGATTTCAGGCAGCATCAGATGGTTTTTAAATGGATCAGAGGTTTTCTTTTGTGTTAATTCTCCAACAACTGCGGAAGCTGGTGGTACTCGAGTAGGTAGCGATACAGCTGATGCTGTATGAATCGAAGAAGTCAAGGCCGGTTCTAGTGTTTGTTCCTTAGTAAGAGTTTCTTTTTCAACACTAAACATAGTGGGCGATGATGGAATATCTTCAAATGGTACAATTAGAACGTCGTCTAAGGACACGACAGAGCCGACGTCGAGGTAACTGCCAGAGAGATGTAACGTCGAAAGGGACAAGTCAGGTAAGGAATCGTTTTTGTTGGTATCGAGAGTTGAATTACTTGGATATATCACGTCAAGTTCAGCAGATGCTAGATTTCTATTCCTGGTGGTTATTTTTGATTTGCACGTCTCGGCTAATGGTTTTGGTGGTGAATGTGTTAGAACTGATACTATTTGAACCTGTACAGTAGGATCTGAGTTAGCTTGATCATTTTCGTTTTCTTCGTGTAATGAAGAGATGAAGATTTCTTTAGTTGTATCCAATTTACAATCAATGGGTTTCAAAATGGTACTATTTTGTTCTATTGAAAGTTCCATATTATGTGACTTCTCAGATTCAGTTTCGATAGAAATCTCAGCAAATCCCGTTTCTGCAGGGAGAGACTTTTTCAAACTATTAACTGCTTTTTAAAGCTTTTAATGTCCGAGCGGGTAACATCTTGTGACTGTTGCCCAACGGCCTGTACATTCTCCAAAGTATTTCTTACACATTTAGTGTAATCTGGACTATTTGCATCGAATGGGTAAAGACCACATCGCTTAAACCCACTTTTGATGTTGTCGGACATGTTAGGATGTTTTAATGCATCATTTAACAATGTGCAAAAATTTATTTTTGTGACGGCAGAATGAAATTTTTCTGGCTTTGATAGGAATGCGCGGACTGTAGATTGCCAATATGTTTTTACTGGTGCAAATACGATAACGTCAGCTGGTTGTAAAATATGGGTGGTGTTGGGCGGAAGGGCATACAAAATAATTTGCATTTGTTCACATGCCGTACTTAGCATTAAGGACATATGCGATTTATGCCCATCTACCAGCAGAAGCACGGGTTTTTTAATGTTAGTTTCCACTATCCAGTTGTTAAAATCGTTGGTGATGTATTCAAAGAATACTTCTCCTCTCATCCAACCTGTCTCCGATCTGCCTAAGCACCAATCTTGGGGCATACTATTTACTACAGCTTTTGGTGGTCTAATGTATGGAAACACAATACAAGGTGGACACATATCTCCATTCGCATTAAATGTTAATAATACCGTTATGTTTTCTTTTTCGTTACTGGGTTTTATTTGGTATAAGTTTTTGAACCCTCTTGGGCCTAAAACTTTTCCTGTTTTTGGACAAAGAGCAAAACCACTTTCGTCCCCATTGAAAATTCTTTTAGGATCACTCAGAATATCTTTTTGCTGTATACTGTCCAAATATTCATCTAAATTTTTAAACCACAATCTGATTGACTCTTCTGTTACTTGGGCTCTAGCTTTATTAATGCCTTCCGCATTTTTAAGTGAGATTTCTTTATTTCTGGCCAAAAATTTTTCAAACCATTTTTGACCTGGGCGATCATCTTTAAATTTATTTTGAAACCCCCCATCTCGTATTACTTTCTGAACAGTATCAAGCAATTCCTGTTTTTTCACTGGAAATCCACATTTGGAAATGTTCAGAAGCCATTCAACTACCTTTTTTTCACCATCTACTCTTAGCGCAGGTTCTGGGCCCGGTTTGTTTACTCCACCTGGTCTGGGCCCACTGATTTTGTCCAATATTGTGGTCTTCGGAATAGCATATTCTTTGCATACTTGTCTTACCGATTTCTTATTCTCTCGAATTTCATGCAACGCTTCCCTTAAATCTTCTTCTGTGTATGTTCTTTTTTCCTTCTTCTTTCTTATCTCTGAATAACTCATCTTAAACAGAAACAATTAGAATTTAAAAAAATACTTTTCATTCAAAGTAGAATAGGTATTAAACTTGTAGTCATAATCAAAAATGTACCTACAATACATTTAGTATTCAAAAATGTACCTATAATAAATTTAGTATTCAAAAATACTTACAAACAAACCAATTGAAGGGAATTAATTAAAAAAATGGACGCGATTTGCTTTTGTTATTATTCCCTGTAGATATAGTTTGCGTCCGTTGCGGACGCAAAGTGGAAGTTTTATAAATTCGGTGTAGTAATTCGCGTCCACCTTATTTTAACTGTTGACTATAAAATAAAATAGCAAATTCATATTTAATATAATTCCTTTTATCATTATCAACGTCTAGAAACAGCTATGTATCCAAAAGACCCATAAAACATTATAAGACTTACCTTCAAACGCACCGCTGCCCACTATTTTTGTCTCGTAAACCCGGACGTCCGCGCTCTCTTGTTGAACAGCCGTCACTAAATTTTTTTTTAAAAAGGATTGCTTGATCGCACGGAACTTTTGTCTATGTGTGCGTGCCTCTTCTATATATATTATATAATGACATTTTGACTTATTAGTGTGTTAGTATACTTAATTTATAGAGTTTTGAAAGGGAGATCCGTAAAATGGACGCGAATTGGGCGATGGACGCGAACAGGCGAAATGACCCTACCTACCTTTAGAAGAGTTGAAAGTCCTTTTCACTGACTTTTAGTGGTCTTCATGAAAGGGTGTAATTCACATCCTAACTGCTTAATAAGATCCTTCGACAATCTATACACTTTCTTTATACTTTTACATAGTCGTCATCTCAAGTTAAAAGTGATAAATTGTGAATTTCGTAGGTTTTTCGACGCATTTCACGCTGATCCGTAGCGTCAGCCTCTTTCAACAATGTTTTCAATAAAAACATACACTCCATAAAATATCGATGAAGAATAAAGTTATTTTAAAGTGCAATTTTGGTAATTAATAGTATTTTTTTAATAATTAACAGCGGTTTATTACGTTTTCGTATATTCTCACTCACAACAAACACTTAAAACACTAACTTTTGATTTGACAAATAAAATGATGTTGCGATGCGAAGCTCTTGTCGAAATTAAACGTGATTTTCACTACAGAATGCCGTTTCAAACATCAACTCATACATTTTATGTAAAAAACTCACGCTTGCTAGTTCAATTCACTTCTGATCTCCCGCGAGGGGCGCTAGTGTAGATTCGGCACTACAATGAAATTTACAGAATGCCAATTTGAAAACTCACACCAAATTCACGTGCGAGTTTGTTAAACAACGCTTACAGAATCGCAAGGCAGGCCTATTCCTCATGTTTGAGGGTCTATCCGATTATTTGCAGGCGAAGTAAATTGTCCCTTAGAAATAAGGTGACACTCTACAAAACTTGCGCCGTCATGACCTATCAAGTGTAGTGTTCGCTCACGCGGCCCGCACTAACTTGAAACCCCTTCAAACTATTCAATCCCGCTTTTGCAGGATAGCTATCGGAGCCCCGGGTTCGTCAGGATCATCGACCTGCACGACGTCCTAGACCTAGAGTCCATCAGTAAGTATCTACAGTCGGCATCAATGCGCCACTTCGATAAAGCGGCATGACACGCGAATCCCCTCATCGTAGCCGCCGGAAACTACATAGCCGATCCTGCGGACCAAATGAACGTCGCTCAAAACACGTCATTTCGGATCCTCCCGATCCACTAACGGTGCTTTTAGGTACCCCGGTCAACGTTCTCGTCGAACCCATTGCTTGCGACGAAGGGCTCTACGAGCGAATTAACCCATAGACACAGCGCACTGAGTTTTTCGCCGGATCTACTCAGTGGGTCGCGTTTCCGATCCGGTGGTAGATTCTGCGAAGCACGGCTGTTGCTAGGGTTCGTGTTAGAAACTTCGTCAGGTTTGAGCCCCGTGAGCTCACCTACTAGTTAAGGTTACGTTGATATGGTCTCTCTAGACTCTAGACCATCAGCTTAGGTAGGAAAAAAATGTACGAGGGTCGTGACCAAGATCATCCATCTATCCATCAAATAAACTAGGTTATTCAAGGCATTGCAGATCTGTCTGTAGTTTGTTAGTTTAGTCTATTAGTCTGTTATTTCAGTAATATAATATGTTTTATTTGTTTGTTTGTTTGTTTGTTCAACCCCGTATTAGTTTAACACGACCTCAACCGAACAATGGAATCCATAATAAGATCCATAGCAAGCTTTCTTAATAAGTTCGTTTTGGTCCTAAAACTGGTAATGGAACGTCTTGTGAGTCCGCACGGGTATGTACCACCACCCTGCCTATTTCTGCCGTGAAGCAGTAATGCGATTCGGTTAGAAGAGTGCGCAGCCGTTGTACTGCAATAAGTGAGACTGAAAACTCAAGTTTTAAAGTAGATGGTTGA
This sequence comes from Bombyx mandarina, assembly GCF_030267445.1. NCBI lineage: Eukaryota > Metazoa > Arthropoda > Insecta > Lepidoptera > Bombycidae > Bombyx > Bombyx mandarina. Next base: position 10,968,325 of record NC_143222.1, on the reverse strand, counting down.
TATCTATGGGCTTGAGTGCCCACTTAACACCGGGTGGGCCGTAAAAATCAAACTGAAGCGGAAGAGGACGTCAAATAAAAAAAATAAAAAAATCTAAAATAATTTAACAATTTAAATGACCTTAAATTACTGTCTATCTTTACAATTTACATTTAACAAAAAAAAAAAAACTATTAGAACCACAACGTTTATTACCACGCATATGTCATGTCGTATATTATTATGTTAGTGCGTATTTATAAATAGTTTCCACTAAACGACTCGTCATCTCGCTTATTTGTTTGTAATAGATAATAGATAAGGAACAGGCGAACGTTTTGTCGTATCAATAAATACCATTCAGTTCACGCAGGGACCTTGCACGGAGTAGACGTTATGAGTTTTACAAATAAAGTGGTTCTCGTCACCGGGGGCAGCTCGGGTATCGGTGCCTCTGCCGCCGTACACTTCGCTAAGGAAGGTGCCGACGTGGCCATAGTAGGTCGTAACGTTACGAAACTGGACAACGTGGCCCGGGAATGTGCGCAGGTCGGCAAAAAGCCGCTCATCATTAAAGCTGACATTTCAAATGACGAAGAAGCGAAGAACATCGTCCAACAAACCATTGACGCCTTCGGGAAGCTAGATGTGCTCATTAACAACGCTGCAATGAACAAATCCGGGTCCCTGCTCGCTGGCAACCTCCTTGAATCGTACGATGTAGTCACAGCGACTAATCTGAGAGCGGTCATTTTGATAACGAGCCTCGCGGCTCCGCACCTCGTCGAGACGAAGGGAAACATCATAAACGTATCCAGTATCAGTGGAACTATGGTACCGCTACCAGGATTACTCGCATATGGCATGGGGAAAGCTAGTTTGAATCATTTTACGCGTGGTATTGCCTTGGAATTAGCTCCTCATGGTGTCAGAGCAAACATCATAAGTCCAGGTCCTGTTTTAACCGATATCCTTGAGAATTTTGATACCCAGTTTACCTGGGACAGTTTTAAGGCCGCCACAGCTTTAAATAGATTAGGAGAACCGTCAGAAATAGCTGAGTTGATGTTGTTCCTGGCAAGTGACAAAGCTAGAAGCATAACCGGCTCGAACTACGTCTCCGACAATGGAATGCTGCTGCTCAGATGAAGACCGCATCTAATGCATTTTCAATTGTTTGAGTTTTTCGATTGAATAAATTATCCTAACGAAATTTGAACTACGTATAATTAAAGTGGTTTCTATTACTTAAGACACATAAGACACCATTACAGCGTAGTTTAGTAATGTGTATCACATTCGCATCATTTTTTTTGCCTGCATCGTCAAACGTGCGTGTCTACGTAGCCAAAACCGGACCATTGGGAATATCCGTGGCCTAATGACTATGATACTCGTTGCGATTCACGAGGAGTAAGTTTTATCGCTAAGAGCTATCTACCTACTGAGTTTCTCACTGGATCTTCTCAGTGGGTCGCGATTCCGATCCGTTAGTAGATTCAGCAAAGCACTGCTCTCGCTAGGGCTAGTGTCAGCAATTCTCTCAAGTTGAGACCGTGAGCTCACATAACATTCTGCGCGAAACTGGAATAGCCCTTTAGGTTACCAGCGAATAACTATGAAAAAAACCAAGTAGATGGTGATCCCGTCTACAGAATTCGATGCGTTTTTTTATAAAGACAAATTAAAGCTACATCACTGACTGTGACAGTCTTAGAAGCATTTAAAATACTTTAAAACTATCTTCGAAATACTTATAAAGTCAATAACGATACGAATTTACGAATGATAAGATTGGAAACTATAAAAATACTTTCAGATTAGCATCGAGCAATAAGCCTTCCGACAACGGTAAGTAGACAACGGTAGGCTTATTGCTCGATGTTGGGACACCCTGTATTGTCGTACAAACGAGTTTACAGGGTGTCCCAGAATGAATGGATAATCCTGAAACACCTCATATGCGGCATAATGCTCAACGTTGAATGTTTCAACTACAGCAACGCTTCGCACAATCGAGCACTCAAAAGTATTGTTCTCGCGTGATACTCGCAATCGATACCGACTCAGTGACAGAAAATTGACAAGTGTTTTTTCTTTAAGTTGGCATTGATCGAAATTTTGTTTAGGTATATTATCGTTGAGCATTATGCCGCATAATGCGCTCTTGTGCTGTAATTGGAAAACAGGGTACGTCTGCTCTCATGCACCTAAAATTCTCCGTCATTGTTGTGTTCGGGTAATTTGCAATATTGTGTTTAGTGTAAAAGTAAAATAAACAAAAGGCAATAAAATTTAATAGTGAAGTATCAAACAAAGATGAGTTCATCAGACAGTTCTTATTTAATTAGTAGAAGTTTATTTAAAAATAAAAAAAACAGTTAAATTGTTTTTTTTGTGAGTACGGGAGGCTCCGCCCCCCCTACCCCCGGCCAGGACTTAGCCCTTGGACCCCAAGGGGGCTTCGCCCCTGGACCCCGGCTCGGTACTCCACGAAATTTCGGCTTGGTAGGAGAAAAAATAGTATGTGCACCAAGGGAGAAAAGTTGGAAATTTGGAAAATGGAAAATGCGGAAAATGGTGCACAATGTACTATTTCAATATCGTCTTTGATAAGTCTCGGGTTATAGTGGCGGATAATATTAGGGGTTAAAATATGAAATTGCCGATTTGTACTGAAAAATTGAAATTCGTTTTTTTCTTCATTTAACATATTATTTATTTAATCAAAATATCTACCATTATTATACATTGCTGCCATCTAATAGGAAGGTCATTTATGCTTTTACGATAGAACTCTGTTGATCTAGATTCTACAAACTGGGTGAAAGCATTTTGTACTGCCTCCTGGGAAGAAAACTTTTTATCGCGTACAAATTTGTCCAAATCACGAAAAAAATGGTAGTCCGTCTTAGCAAGGTTTAACGGCCGTCTGGTGTAGTGGTAAGTGACATGGTCACTACACAAGGGGGTCGCGGGTTCGAATCCCGCCAAGGGAAGATATTTGTATGATAAATATAAATGTCTTTCCAGGGTTATGGGTGTATATTAAATATATGTATGTGTATAATAAAAATATTATATTTATTTCCGTTATCTGGTACTTGTAACACAAGTTCTTTACGAACTTAGCACGGGACTAGTTAACGTGGCGTGATTGTTAGTAAAAAAATTATATTTATATTAAACAAAAAAAATTAAACAAAAGGTCTGGCGAATACGGAGGGTGACGAATGGTTTCTAATTGCAGTTCCTGTAGAGTTAAAACGGTTTCTCGTGCTGTATGAGGTCTCGCGTTATCATGGAGCAATAATGGTGAAGATCGATTCATGAGTCAGGGCTGTTTCACTGCAAGTTTTGCTATCATTGTCCGGAGTTCAGTACAGTAGACATCTACCGTTATTGTTTGATAAGATCGGAGAAAGCTATAGTGAATAACACCATGCTGAGACCATCAAACAGTTACCATTACCTTTTTATTGGTATGCGTTGCTTTAGGACACTTGCGACGTTTGACCTGGGGTCAACCATTTTTATTCATTTATTTATGTACACACAAAAAAGAAGACATAGTACAGAGTAATAGGAAAATTATGTACAAAGGCACTGCTTATTTCTTTAGGAAATCTCTTCCAGCAGACCTGCGAGAGGATTATGAGAATAACAATTAAAAGTGATGAGTATGTGTAGAACAGCTAAAATAACAAATACAACATGAGAATTATAGTAATGCACATACACATAGCAAATATTGTTAAACTTGAATACAAAATATTATAAGTAACACAGTATATAAGAAGAGTAGGTATAGAACAATGATCATTCGGTTGATGAGAGATAGAATTGTTTGACCTTGTATTTAAAAACAGAAACAGACTTGCAAACTCGGATGTCAGCCGGCAACGAATTCCACAGTCTGACCGCGTGCACAGTAAAGGAGTAAAGGAACCATTGCATTTTTCGCTTACGGTTATCGTAAAGAATCCACTTTTCATCACAAGTTACAATTCGATCCAATATTCCTTCATTTCTGTATCGATTCAACAAGTTTCAACACGCGTTTCTTTCTGCAGATCAGTGAAATCACGAGGCACCAGTTTTTCATATTTTTTTATTTTATTGATTTGACGTAAATGAGTCCATAATCTTAGTAAGGTAACGTCAAGCCATGCCATTAATTCCTGGGTAGTTTGGCTCGGATTGGATGCCACTAAGATATGCCGTTAATTCCTTGGTAATTTGACTCGGATCAGATGTGACCATCTCTTTCAATTCATTGTTATCCACATGGTCTTCCACGTGGTTCGGTCTTCAAATCATAATTTCCATCACGAAAGCGCTTAAGCCAAAATCGCGCTGTGCGTTTATTAGCAGTCCCCTCTCCAAACGCGACATTGATATTGCGAGCTGTTTCTGCAGCGTTAGTTCCGCGTCGGAACTCGTATTCAAAAATCACTCGAATTTTCGAAGTATCCATCTTTCTTGTCTAAGCTGAATAAAAAAAAAATATGAAAGTCGATAGTCGAATCTTGCACACTTTTTAAAAGAAGAACCTCATAGGTACCATTTGAAAAAAGTTTAATTCAAAAATCCCAAACCATTAAGGTTCTTTAAGTAAATTCGAACTACATAATACAATAAAATCTCAAGGTGGGTGGCGCATTTACGTCGTAGATGTCTTTGGGCTCCAGTAACCACTTAACACCTGGTGGGCTGTGAGCTCGTCCACCCATCTAGCAATAATAAAAAAAATAAAAACAAAACAACAAAAAAATGGCAATTTTATATTTTAACCCCTATTGTTATTATCAGTGGTCGGAGTAGGTAGATTGATTTTCTATACTTGCATTAAGATATTATAATATGGACATTCCATTTTATACATAATGATTATTTTTTAAATTGAAAAAATAATTTTTTATCCTCATCGGATACAATTTCTATATTTATGAGATAAAGTAACAAAAAGCCCTGTCTAAGTTTTGTCTCATACTGACAAGCGTCATTTCTAATTCAACAGAAAGGGACAAAATACGGTGCAACTATTTCAAGGCGTTTTTGTATAAAATAAAATACTGGTTTCTTTCACCTTTAGCTAGCGCTGATAGCGTAGATTAATATTATTAATAAGTTTTTCACCTTAAACACAGATTCATGCTAATTTAAAAATTCCGGAACAAATATCACAATAAATATGAAGTTCCGGTATTTTGGGGGCATATCCATATTATCCTCTACGTTTGACGTCAACGACCTTAAGTCAATCTACCTACTCCGACCTCTAGTAATTATCTACGTGTTGTTTGTGAAATTAGCTCCCGACTCCAATATGACAGCAGATTTATGAGTTTCCTTGTTTTTAATTAACCCGATGTGTTCCAGTATTAGAACTATGATGGTACGTTTAGATTGGCCGAATAATATACTCGCCACAGCTGTTGACAACTTTTTGATACAGGGTGCTTGCTCTAGATCAGCGGGGCTGCCCAGAAAACGGCCCGGACGCAGCTTTTAACCAGAAAATAAGTCTGGATATTAATTGAACAAAACAAAAAATCTATTGGAAACACAATATTTATTACCACGCACATGTCATGTCGTTTAGGTATGTTAGTGATTATTTATGAATGGTTTTCACTAAATGTCTCATTTGTTTGTTTGTGATAGATAGCGAAGGGGTTAACGTTTGGCCTCCCAATAAATACCTTTCAGTTTACGCAGGGGCTTTGGACGAAGTAGACGTTATGAGTTTCATAAATAAAGTGGTTCTCGTCACCGGCGGCAGCTCAGGTATCGGTGCCTCTGCCGCCGTACACTTCGCTAAGGTAGGTGCGGACGTGGCCATAGTAGGTCGAAACGTTACGAAACTGGACAACGTGGCCCGGGAATGTGCGCAAGTCGGCAAAAAACCGCTCGTCATAAGAACTGACATTTCAAAAGACGACGACGCGAAGACCATCGTCCAGCAAACCGTTGACGCCTTCGGGAAGCTAGACGTGCTCATTAACAACGCTGCAATGAACAAAGCCGGGTCCCTGCTCGCTGGCAACCTCCTTGAATCGTACGACGTAGTCACAGCGGCTAATTTGAGAGCGGTAATTTTGATAACGAGCCTCGCAGCTCCGCACCTCATCAAGACAAAGGGAAACATCATAAACGTATCCAGTATCGGTGGAATCATGGTACCGTTGCCAGGATTACTGGCATATGGCATGGGGAAAGCTAGTTTGAATCATTTTACACGTGGCATTGCCTTGGAGTTAGCTCCTCATGGTGTCAGAGCCAACATCATCAGTCCAGGTCCTGTTTTAACTGATATCCTTGAGAATTCTGATACTCCAATTACCTGGGAAATTTTTAAGGCTGCCACGGCATTAAAGAGACTAGGAGAACCATCGGAAATAGCTGAGTTGATGTTGTTCCTGGCGAGTGACAAAGCTAGAAGCATAACCGGCTCGAACTACGTCTCCGACAATGGAATGTTGCTGCTCAGATGAAGACCGCACTAATGATTTTTCCAGAATTATTTTTCGATTGAATAAATTATCTTAACGAAATTTGTACTCTAATTAAAGTATTTTTTATTACTTATGACGCCTTTGCAGCAAACTTTAGTGATGTTCTTACTGGTGGTAGGACCTCTTGTGAGTCCGCACGGGTAGGTACCACCACCCTGCCTATTCCTACCGTGAAGCAGTAATGCGCTTCGGTTTGAAGGATGGGACAGTCGCTGTACTGTAAAAACTGAGACATTAGATCTCATATCTCTAGGTGTGTGGCAGCATTTACATTGCGATATAAGATGCGAAGTAAGTAGACGTCTATGGGCTCCATTAACCGCTTAACACCAGGTCAACTGTGAGCACGTCCACTCAACTAAGCAATAAAGAAAATTAAATAAAACATTATCCGTCCGCGTGTAGCCGGAATAGCTCCTTAAGTTATAAGCTAATAGGTGAAGGAAAGATACAAAAAAAAAAAAAACGTTTGCAATATGTAGTTGAAAAAATGCAATTCGTTATCAGTCCAATAGATCACAGGTCAGACAGAGTAATTCAACAATTTAAATATAAATACAATTTCACTATAATTATTATAATCTATCTATCTTCTATAATATTAAAATGAGTTGCTGTTCGTTAGTCTCGCTAAAACTCGAGAACGGCTGGACCGATTTGGCTAATTCTGATCTTGAATTATTTGTGGAAGTCCAGAGAAAGTTTAAAAGGTAGATAAATATGAAAATGCTCGGAATTAAATAAAAATAACAATTTTGTTTTTCCTTTGATGTGTACCCCGTCGGACGGATAACTTTTGTTTATTTTATATTTTGATTATATTTTATAAGATTTTGTTTATTTTATACAAAAGTTTAGGTCTTTTATTTATCGATTGAGGCACTACGAAGTATGCCGGGTCAGCTTGTTTCATTATAATTATCGTGTACAAGACCTCGTCGCAAGGAATTTAAAAAAAATTATTGTTTAAATTGTTGATTAGACTCACGGCCTTATGTTTATTGATTACCGAAGCCCTATTATTGTAAAGCGTTACTCGGTGCTCGATGCTTAAAGCCATTCCATGCATCGGCGATCGGAGTCCGCAAGGGTAGGTGCCACCACCCCGCCTATTTCTGCCGTGAAGCAGTATGTAATGCGTTTCGGTTTGAAGTGTGGGGCAGCCGTTGTAACTATACTGAGATCTTAGAACTTATATCTCAAGGTAGGTGGCGCATTTACGTTGTAGATGTCTATGGGCTCCAGTAATCACTTAACACCAGGTGGGCTGTGAGCTCGTCTACCGATCTAAGCAATAAAAAAAAAAAAAGAATTCGTCGTGCAACTTAACCCATAGAATTTGTCATCGGATCTTTTCAGTGGGTCGACGTTCTGATGCGGTGGTAGATTTTTTTTCAGCAGATCTCTATCTGTAATTAGTTAGTGTATTAGCCAGTTAGTCTGGAAGTTTTAGTTAAAGGAAAATATATTTTATTTGTTTGCTTGTTTACCCCGCTTTAGCTTAACACGACCTCGAATGAACAGTGAAATCCACAATAGGACCCATAGCAAGTTCGTTTGGGTCCAAAAACTGGTATTGGGACGTCTTGTGAGTTCGCACGGGTAGGCACCACCACCCTGGCTATTTCAGCCGTGAGGCAGTAATGCGGTTCGATTTGAAGACTGGGGCAGCCGTTGTACTGCAAAAAGCCATCTTTCAACCCAGTCCACAGACACACTCCACTGAGTTTCTCGTCGGATGTTCTCAGTGGGTCGCGTTTCTGATCCGGTGGTAGATTCTGCGAAGCACTGCTCTTGCTAAGGTCAGTGTTAGCAACACCTCCGTTTTGAGCCCCGTGAGCCCACCTATTAGCTCGGCGAATATAGAATAACCCCTCGAAGTTACTAGAATAGGTAGGAAAACAAAAAAGATGCGACCGGGTATGCGATTGACATTGTACATCTTGGGTTGGGCTTCTTCCACCTATGTTCAGCAATGTTCTCATGACAGTTATTGCGGTTTGGTACAGGTAGGTACTTCTATACCGTTTTTATAGGACAGCAATCTAAATCATTTACCGTTTTAAATGACCTCCAATTACAAATTTAATTTAAACATCATTACCACGCACATATCATGCCGTTTATATGTTAATGCACGTCTGCCTACAAAAGCAATAAGAAAAGAAATAGGTTACCAACGATTATGTAGGGAAAAGATGGTAAGTTTGAAATGCTTCGGGAAAGAGTGCCTACTGATTTTCTCGCCGGATCTTCTCAGTGGGTAGCGTTTCCGATCCGGTGGTAGATTCTGCGAAACATGGCTCTTGCTAGGGCCAGTTTTAGCAACTCCTCCGGCTTGAGCTCCGAGACCTTACCTACACGCCAGGGCAACGCTGATATAGCCTCTCAAGGCTATAAGCATAGGTAGGAAAAAAAAGGTGATGGTTTCGTGGGTCCTTTAACCTCCCGACACAGAGGTCTCGCAAGAGACTCGAATACCTGCCTTAATGAGACAGCTGTACTATCGGACCATATAGCATAAAGGCACCGTTATAAGTCTTCAAGGCAAAAACATTTGACAATTTTCTTTTGTTTAATGTTACTATACGGTTTGTCCACACAACCCTCTGTTGTGATAATGATAACAACTCCAATATTGAGTAATTGTTTATTGATATGCTTACACTGATTGGTGACTGTTTATGTGATAAAAATAAAATTATGCCAGTACGTGACGCCTTGCTGATGGCAGTACACGAACTGAGTGGAAAATGAATGACTTTGATATAAAATGCATCGGTATGCAATATGATGTGCGTGCTGGCCCGTATAGTTATACTATGAAATTAGGTTTCTTTTTGCGATCAGTTAATGGTGAATTGGACAGCCCTAGCTTAAGCGATGAATCCTAATAGTATATTTTATGTAAGCACCTGTCATTTTTGTATCTTTGACATTGGCAAAATCAGTGCCTAAGGCATTGGAGCCCAGTCCGGCGTCCCGCAGGGGAGGGTGATGGGTGAGATGTGCTCCGCAATAAACACTTCACTTTCCCCCTTTTACCTTTTCATGAGTTCTGTCTCATGCGAGGTTTGGATGGTGGTTGTTGAGCGACAGAAGGTTTTAGTCGGTTCAACTCCGACATGCCCCGCCCTCCATCCCCAGTGGAGGGCAGAAGTCCGGTGATTTCCTCCTAACAAAAAAAAAAGGCATTGGAGCCATTAAAAACAACCTTAATAGTCTTTGGCTTAGTTTCAGGCTATTTTTATTCCGGAATTGGACACACTATCGATCATGCTGATTGCAATCTAAGTACACTGTAATTAATAATGTAATGACATGAAGTTCGAAGATATGATGCTTTGTTATCGGTAAAATACTAATATTTCTTGAATAAATTTTGATAAACCATGAAATTAGGTTATTGAAATTTGAATCGTATTTCGTAAATGTTACGTATATTTTTTAATGTTTCCACAGTTGGAGATATAGCCTAAGATTTTTGTTTCAATAGATATTCATTATCGAGTATCAGTTTATCACATACATTTACATTTAAAACTTTAGTGAGAACACATGGAGGTTAGTTTTTTATTTTATTTTATTTTAACCTTTCTCCTTAACCACCGTCACCTTATCCACGTCATTATGGACCCTCCCGATCCATTAAAGGTAGGTACCTCAGGCACCGGTCACCGTCCTCGCCGAACCCGTCGTTTGCGATGAAGGGCTCGACGAGTAAATTAACCCACAGACACATCCCACTGAATTTCTTGCCGGATCAATCATCAATGGGTTGCGTTTCCGATCCGGAGGTAGATTCTGCGAAGCACTGCTCTTGCTAGGGGCCAGTGCTAGCAACACTCCCGGTTTGAGCCCTGTGAGCTCACCTACACGTCAAGGAGAAGCTGAAATAGCCTCTCGAGGCTATCAGCATAGGTAGGAGAGAAAAAAAATACCATTACTACTTGAACTTTAAGCCTTTCTTAGAAATAGTAACTGCTATCTCTCTTCCTTGCGTCAATAAGCTTCAATGCTGAGAGCCTTTGAGGGAACTTTCTCCTGGATCTAAGTGGTGGACTGAGGTGGTAAGACTGAGATAGAGGATATCTGGTCCGATCTATATCTGGTCTAGGTATATCCGATATCTGGTCAGCCCTTGGACTTTTCCCTCGAAGCAGTTGCTCTTGAGTTGTTAGGTCTCCTTCGGAGGCGCTCGGGCAGCTTTTAGCAAATCCCGCCCCTCCTGGCTGAGCCTTTGCTTGCCCATCTGTCCTGATGAAACAGGAAAAGCCTCCGGGCCACCAGTAATCCTTCAATCATAAAAAAAGGACTTCTACCTCTGGACCTTCTTCTGCATACCTTGCGTATTACCAGCAGGTTTCCTATATTGTCTTTGGACAACTCGAAACTACGCGCTGAGTGGTATCGAAATCCTAAGCTCGGTAAGAATAGATTCGTTGCTGCTTACTGGTGGTAGAACCACTCGTGAGTCCGCACGGGTAGGTATCACCACCCTGCCTATTTCTGCCGTGAAGCAGTAATGCGTTTCGGTTTGAAGGGTGGGGCAGCCGTTGAGAACTTATATCTCAAGGTGGGTGGCGTATTTACGTTGTAGATGTCTATGGGCTCCAGTAACCACTCAACACCAGGTGGGCTGTGAGCTCGTCCACCCATCTAAGTAATAAATAAAAAAAATCTTCGTTCTGTCCAATCAATTCCGAGTATTTTCCTCCAGCACCACATCTCAAACGCATCGATGAGTTGGCGGTCGGCTTTCTTGGCTTTGTACTAACTGATATGATAACCAGTAAAATGGGCGCGAAATTATTAGATGCGTCAAAGAAGCAGCGATTTTAATCCATTCTAAACAGTTATTACGAGGTCAGCTTCTCTTTCTGATTATCCTTGTAAGGATAACGGATCAAACTGCTTAAAATATTGAATTGTCATCAGTCCTTAATAAGTATGCCAAATTTAGAGTTAATCCGACGTTTTAAAAGTGGTCAAAATCATGTTCAAAGATTCCCTTACATACTAACATACGTATGAAGCTAATAAAAGCGTATTCATAAAATACTTGGTAGAATTTATTAATAAAAAAAAAACCTTTTGTTTTTTACATAATACCTTGCATTGAAATTTAAAACCAACAAACTGTTTACAATAATATCTAATCCGAAAGTTGCATGAGCTCTTCAAGGCTGGCACAGCACAGATAATAAATGATATCTTATCTGTATAATTTTACAGACTAAAATGCCGGCGCGAAAGCGAATTAGTCTGGAGGAAGAGTATAGTAAGCCGACTGGTATCACTGCAGATGATATTGCCAAGCTACGCCAATGGTTGGACACTCAACCGCATCTGCCAAAGAACCTTACCGGTATGTTGAAATTGCTTCAATTTATACTTGGAAACTTTAATTAAAAGTGTTAGTGAACATTTCAATTCTCTACGTTGGCTTTTTTCTCTACCTAAGCTGATGACGCCTTGAGAGGCTATTTCAGCGTAACCTTAGCTAGTAGGTGAGCTCACGGGGCTTAAACCGGGAGTGTTGCTAACACTAGCCCTAGCAAGAACAGTAAATATTTATAAATATTTACTAACAATCACGCCACGTTAACTGGTCCCGTGATAAGTTCGTAAAGAACTTGTGTTACAGGAACTTCGCAGAAACTACCACAGGATCGGAAACGCGACCCACTGAGAAGATCCGGCGAGAAATTCAGTGGGCTGTGTCTGTGGGATCCTTTGGCTAAGAACTGACGATTACAACGCGGATGGGTCGCAAAAATTTTCATTGCGTTATTTTACAATTGTTCTTATTTATAATGCCAAGATGTTGTGCCAACTATTGCGTATTTCTTTGTATTCATAATTCAGCTGACATTAAATAAATTAATACATAAACGAAGAAACAAATAAATATTTAAAAATAAGCAAATAAATAAATAATTAACGGTTCATAAGATCTATCTGAGTGCGGGAGTCCGAGGGAGATAGCGAAATTATATTTCACTCTTTCTTTTTCACATATCGAAGTGGAAACATAAGCTGTGTAAGGTAGTGTTACTGAAATTGAAGACGATTGGTCTACTCGAGAGACCTTCCCACATATTTCCACTATTCGTTCTGGTTCGAACGTTGATATAACCGGTGTACAATTGATTAGTAGACCTCATATTTCAAGTTGGCTGGCGGATACCGCGTTATGATCATCAGCCCTCCTCCTTGCGTCGTATTCCTCATTGCTGACGGTCGTGACCACCCTTTTGTATCACCTTCGCACGCACGATCTTTCTCCATCCATTTTTGTCTCTGGCGGTGTGGAGGGCGTTGTCAAAAGTGGAATCAAGAGCGGTGTGGATCTGATCGGACCAACGTATTGGGTTGCGCCCCCGAGGTCTTTTCCCATCTACCTTACCAGTCACAATGAGCCTCTCGAGATTGCTACCATCCTTCCGTGCGATGTGACCAAAGTATTCAAGGACTCTGCGAAGACACTCGGATGACAGCCGCGAGGAGATTTTGAGTTCTTGCAAGATTGATACGTTGGTCCGAAATACTGTCCACGGAATACGCAGCATCTTTCTCCAGCACCGCATCTTAAAGGCGTCAATGCGTCTACGGCCTGCAGATTTAGGTGACCACGTCTCAGCGCCATACGAAAAAATCGAGAAGACTAGAGTCCGTACCAGTTTGGTTTTAGTCTTTACGCATATGTTGCGATCTCTCCAGATTTTTCCGAGCTGAGTCATGGCACTCTTAACCATACGAATTCTCTGGCGCACTTCCTTCTCGCACGAGCCATTGTTACTGATGTTGGAACCCAGGTAGTTAAAATTGTCCACTATTTCTAGGTCTAATGCGCCAGTGAGTTCCAATTTTCCAGACCTATCCACCACCATGACTTTGGTTTTGGACTTGTTTATGGAAAGTCCCATCTCCTTGCTTATCCGCTCCATTCGGTCTAGAAGCGCAACCATTTCCGACTCATTCGCTGCAAGAAGAGTAGTAGTAGTAGAAGAGTAGTCATCGGCGTATCGGAGGTTGGTGATTTTCATGCCACCAACTGTAATGCGTCCCTAATCATCAGCACCAACCACTTAAAAAATTTTAGGGCTTGAACTCATCATTATTACTGGTGGTAGGACCTCTTGCGAGTCCGCACGGTTAGGTACCACCACCCCTTCTATTTCTGCCGTGAAGCAGTAATGCGTTTCGGTTTGAAGAGTGGGGCAGTCGTTGTAACTATACTGAGACCTTAGAACTTATATCCCAAGGTGGATGGCGCATTTACGTTTTAGATGTCTATGGGCTCTGGCGACCACTTAACACCAGGTGGGCATGTGACCCCTCCACCACCCTAAGCAATAAAAATAAATCTGTCCATCTAGAGCAGTACAAATAAATAGAGCTTAATCTTAAAAGAATACGTTTAAACTCCGATAATCCGGCCAGGCTGTTAGGGCAACATAATAAATTGATTGAATTATCATCTTCTTCTTTTTCTCCACCTTATCCCACTAGGTGGGGTCGGCACAGCTAATTTATCTCTTCCATTATCTTCTATCAGCCGTCATCTCAACACTCACTCCTCTCTCTCTCTCTCATATCGTCATTCACACACTCCATCCATGTCTTCTTTGGTCGACCTCTTCCCCCTCTACCTTGCACTACCATTTCTATACATCTCCTAGTCATATGCATCTTCTCTTGTCATCTTGTCATCGTTTCTTGATAAATGTGCAAATTTTCAAGTTAATAGGACATGTCTAAGCTTGTAAATATAATTCTTAAAGATTCCTGTACATAGATAGTACGTACTTATGTATGCGTCAACTTAATAAAATCGTCTTAAAAAATGTAGAATATAATATGATTTATTGCACAATTTAATAGCAAATTTATGATTTTTTTTTCATATATCACACATAAGGTACTATAAAGTCACTTATGCAATTTTTCTTAACACTGAACTGAGTATGAGAAAATACATTTTTTATTATTGAGACGAGAAAGATTTTTTTTTATTTTTTTTTATTGCTTAGACGTGTGGACGAGCTCACAGCCCACCTGTTGTTAAGTGGTTACTGGAGTCCATAGACATCTACTACGTAAATGCGCCACACACCTTGAGATATAAGTTCTAAGGTCTCAGTATAGTCACAACGGCTACCCCACCCTTCAAACCGAAACGCATTACTGCTTCACGGGAGAAATAAGCGGGGCAGTGGTACCTACCTGTGCGGACTCACAAGAGGTCCTACCACCAGTAATTACGCAAATTATACTTTTGCGGGTTTGATTTTTATTACACGATGTTATTCCTTCACCGTGGAAGTCAATCGTGAACATTTGTTAAGTACGTATTTCATTAGAAAAATTGGTACCCGCCAGCGGTATTCGCTTTTACTGATGAAGCTTAAAGTTGCAGTTTAAATATCATCATTTTATTTCTACAGCCTAGAACTATATAAGAATTATATAATAAGATGTTGAATTTTCCAAAGTCTCTCCTGAAAAGTTACATAATTTGCATAAGTAACGTTATTGAACCGTATGTGCGATATCAATAAATAAAATACAAGGTGTGAGTCTTATCGCTAAGAACTATCTACCCAGTGAATTTTTCCCCCTTCTCAGTAGGTCGTGATTTTGATCCGGTGGTAGATTCAGCGAAGCACTGCCCGTGAGCTCACTTGTCGTTCTGCTCATAGCTGGAATAACCCACAGGCTACCGGCGATTAGGTAGAAAATAAAACCAAGAAAGAGCAATCTCTTCCAGACCACCATCAGGTGAACAAGAACCATCAGCGGAAACTGTTTAATGATTGAAAAAAAAAACACATTTACTATTTGCAATAGAAAACAGACGCTGATAAATTAACGGAAGGGCTTTGATTGTGGCTTTTCTATCTCAGAAAAACTGAAAACCTCATTCGAAGAAGAATACACAGTTATACTACCGAAATATCGAAGAGAATGAATAAAATTTTACTAACTTTAATAAATAAAAAGGTGCGCTCTATAATTTAAAGAAAAAGGTACTCTACTGTTTACTTTTATTGTTTCTTCATATTCCAGATCTAGATCTGATCCTGATCTACCACAAATGTGACCGCAGCATCCAAGTCTCCAAACAGGAGATCGATAATCAGTATACCCTAAGGACGTTGTTTACATCCTTCTTCAAGGACCGAAGCTTAAATAAGGATATTGAAAATTTCTTCCTGACCGCGTAAAGTATTGCCATATATTTTATTTTTTCCATACTGATACAATGAGGAATTCTGAACCTACAATAGTCAACGGACGTCTATTTTAATTACTGTAATCTGTATCTGATGATACAATGAAATCCCGTTGTTTTCTGTTACGACATTTTATTTTATATTAGACAATTATTTGTTAGAGTAGAGATGTTTAGTTTTGTATTTTTGATGAATTGAATGAAGTACATTTGTAAAGAAGCAAGAAGCTTGTATAAATTGAATGAAGTAGGTAGAATAAGAAGCGGGAATTGTTCCCTCGTAAAAATGTTAAGAGACAGATTATATTTAAATTACAGAGTAGTTCGCTTATTATAGATTATAGACGACACGCAGATACGGCAAAGGCGTTAACATAATCTAATTCCTTTCTTCGTTTACTGGAAAATCCATATTAAGACCGAATTCTCTAGTAAAAAATCGTATGGTATTTTAGAAGCTGAATTAATTTAATTCGATTGGATTTAATTGGAACTGAACTCCATTTGGAAAAGGATATTAGTTTGCATGAGCTGGGTGTATTCAAAATTAATTTTAACTGAGATAATTGAATTTCTCTACTGATAATTATAATTTCTAAATAAAACAGAAGCAATAAACAATTTCGATATATAACTGCCGTGAGTTTTCACGAGGGAAAACATGTATTAAAATAGTCACCAATATTGTCAAATACAAGTTTTTACCAATACGATTATTTTGAAGACAGCAAGCACTTAATTAGGCGAATATCACGTTGCTTATCAGGTATAGTCAAAGAAAAGATATAGAAATACATTCTAATAATAAATAGGATTATTGAACATTTATTATTATTGGATGTAAGGGGAAATACTTAAGTGACCTAATCTTATCAGCGCTTTCACAGAAAAGTTCTATATTCAAAAGTCAAACATAAGCTCTAAAGGACAAACCCGAAATCCATACAAACTTGGGCCTGGCGTTACAGTGCTAGAATTTGGGCATAAGTTACAATACCTAAGAAGGTTTCATGAGCCCAATTTTCAGGTCTCCCAGCAATGGCCAAATTGGTAAAATCAGACAATGTTTACATTTTAGGTTATGTTTATTGTTCGAGATATTTTAATAAAAACGATATTTTTGAGGCTGTTTTCTACTAAAGATGAGTAATTTTTTACGAAACCTGTTGCAGCAACAGGTTGCTTTGAAAATAAAAATGTAACCTGTTACGAGAAATCGCGCATTAGGTTGTTTACGAAAACGAACGAAAGCCAAAAATTAAAAACAACGTAATGCGAAACGCGCTGCGCACGATATGATTTTTTAAGGTATTTTATGATCTGGTAACTAAGACCTTTAGGTCAGTCTTATTTTAATTTTAATGAAAACTTTTTTATATGAAAAACTATATTTATATGATAACTTTTTTATATAAAATATAAATAATTACGTGCTCCCATATTATCTCATCACATTTCATTTCATTTTATTTCATGCCTTTTATATTTTTATTTTTTATTGCTTAGATGGGTGGACGAGCTCACAGCCCACCTGATGTTAAGTGGTTACTGGAGTCCATAGACATCTACGACGTAAATGCGCCACCCACCTTGAGATATAAGTTCTAAGGTCTCAGTATAGTTACAACGGCTGCCCCGCCCTTCAAACCGAAACGCATTACTGCTTTACAGCAGAAATAGGCGGGCGGGAGGCGCGGACTCACAAGAGATTCTACCACCAGTAAAATTATTAATGTAACTACACCATAGAAAAACTCAAAGTACCAAATCGACTTTTTCATGTTATATTTAAGATTGCCAGTTGAAAATATTTTGAATTGCCGCAGTTGCCGACATGATTTCGTGTCATAACTAAATGGCACAGTTATTTATTTCTTTTAATGATTTTTGTTAGTAGATTTTGGTGCTTTACGTTACGTTATTCAATGAGATTAAGTTTATAGTCTGGCCAGCGAATCATGGCACAACTAGATAGCGGCAATCCAAAATATCTTCAGTTGGCAACATTAAAGATAACATAACACGAATGCTATAAGGTCTTGTACCATTGGCCGTAAAGAAATTAAAAAAAAAATACTTAACACGATTTAATACATTTGTGTTTTTCTATGGCTTATTCACATTAATATAAAAATTCAAAACTATCCTTTCATGCTATATTAAATGTTGTCAGTTGTAGATATTTTGAATTGTCGCCATTGTAAGTAGTTGTGTCACGATTCGATGGCCATACTCTATTTACATTGATTAAAATACCTATAAAAACAGTCATTTATCCTAAAGCAAAAGAGTATTAATTATTTTTTACACTCGATTTCCACTAAATCGATCCTATTTTATGGATGCTCTAATTCTAATCCGCACGTTTGTGGAGCTAGTTACGTATATTGAAATAAGTGTTGCAGATGTTTACAAAGATTGTTTAAAACAAAAAATTGAATTCAACTTATTTTCTATACTTGGCCATTGCCAATGAAGCTAAGATTTCAACAGGTTAATTAAGCAAAATAGACGAATTTTTTGGTACATATCCCATTCGTGTAACGCTTAGGCCCAGAATGGGGTTTCTCCTTTCCATTCATCTTTTAAGACTATTGTTTCTTTCTTTAAGGCTCGTCACTATCCTACCGAATCGCTCCAAGGGGGGCGATGCGATCTTTTACGGTAGGATTTTGGACACAGATGTCAACAAGTTTGACTTCGCCACCGCTGTTAAGTACGACTATTTTGTATTACTAATATTACCCTGCTGATATTTTTCTGTTGATTGACTGTGATTTTTTTTTTGTTGAGGCTAGCAATCGGACGTTAATAACAATGTGAAGATTAGCTATTGGGAATGTTCACTAAATTCAATGGATGATTAAAATACTATCAGTGAGATTTTAATCGATTTAGATTCACTCAACATTCTAATATTCCTATTTCTGATGCGAAACTAAATTCCAATCACGACGCATTGTATGTATTAGCATTTATGTAGCTGATCTTATGTTTATTGTTAGAGCATTGTCTATTTTGGCCTCATATGACGTCACGCGAAATTTTATGTTCCTGACCTTTTTTTGAATATTTTAGGCGCAAATTTAAACCATTACAGATGAGAGAGTATATAGTCGGATTGTGCAACAAGATTTCTGAAAATTAATAAAACTTCACCCTTATACACCTCTGGAGTTTTTTCACTTTGCCTCTTAAGTAAAAAATACTCGGAGGTATTCTAGACTTATCCAATTTTATATATAAAGTCGAAGTCTCAATTAAACTATTACAACGGATTTTATGTCCTTCGGACCGGAAGGTTGTCCAATGACGTGTCCTGCGTTTACCACATTCACAAATTATGTAAACCTACCTCTCAACTCATATGCCTTTAATCAACCAGGGGTGTCTTTATGATGCTGGACCTATGGCAGTACGAGGAGGGAACATGGCCAGGACTGATCTTCATCTTCGATTTACAAGGAATAAAAATGGGCTTACTGTCCAAATTGGATATACAGAATATACAAAAGTTCGTAGCTTATTTCCCTGTAAGTACATTTCAATAGGTAATGCCCCCCCACACGAGCATTGTGTTATGTTTTAAAGAAAATCATTCACGAATTTCAGGATTCATTATTAGCGAAATTCAATGGTCTGCACTTCATAAATACGCCCACGTTCATGGACCGCGTGAACACACTCACAAAAGCGTTCTACAAGAATGAGAATATTCAGAAATTCATCGTCCATCAAAACGGTAGCAACACATTAGAGCAGATCATTGATATTGATATCTTACCTAAGGAAGCTGGTGGCAAGTTTAAGAGCTTAGAGGAGTGTCAACGTAAGTACTCGTGCGAAAGAGCAATATTAACAGTCTATAAAGAAAGGGCTTAGATTAGGGTTAAAAACGTAATGTGGTAAACGTGGCCGTAAATGCGCCACCCCCCTGAGATATAAGTTCTAAGATCTCAGTATAGTTACAACGGCTGCCCCACCCTTCAAACCGAAACGCATTACTGCTTCACGGCAGAAATAGGCAGGGCGGTGGTACCTACCCGTGCGGACTCACAAGAGGTCCTAACACCAGTAATTACGCAAATTATAATTTTGCGGGTTTGATTTTTATTAGACGATGTTATTCCTTCACCGTGAAAGTCAATCGTAAACATTTGTTAAGTACGTATTTCATTAGAAAAATTGGTAACCCGCCTGCGGGATTCCAACACCGTTGCATCGCTAGACACTAATGCACCAGACGTCTTATCCTTTCGGCCACGACGACTTCAAAACTTTGGATTATCTGTAGTCCTAATCTGAACTGTGAGTTCAGGAATATTTTGCATCTCTGGATATACTCAGAGATTTCGGTTCTCTCTTCGTTTCGTATGTTATGTTCAATTAAAAAGCTCCGAAGAATTTTATGACATCACTCATATTTTTTTAAAAGTTAATTTTACCCTAACTTGACGATTGCATCAGGGACGGGTTTTATTTGCATTGATTTGTATTGCTGCAGTACGACCACTGTTTGTGTACCTTGAACAAAGAAATTCAACATCAAATCTATTTACAGAAGATACATTAGAAAAAATACGAGCAAACGAAGATTATTTCGTCGAGGAAAACAAGAAGAGGATCGTTGAAGCACTAAGACCTGGAAAACCGAAGACCATAGCTGATTTCTTTGATAGTGTCGAGGGCTCCTTCAAGAAACTGGAAATTGATTAGCATTAGATGCAAGCGGGGTGTGAGGGAATCCCTCTCGGTAGATTGGGGATTGGCTGTGCTCTGTGCATTACCAGCATTCCTTTGAGATCCAGCATCACTAGCTACTTATTTGAAGTTGTGATGAAATGAAAAATAAAGCGAAAATGTGAATTAACTACTAACGCAAATGGGACATTAGATTCCCTTGATAGATTAAGCAAAGTGACCCGCAATCTGAAGTGAACGCATTGAGCGGACGCTCCCCGCGTTCACACGAGGCCGTTGACCCCACGCTGTAACGAATTTTTGGATGCTCTAAAAAAAATGCAAAAAGCGTTTTTAAATATTTTCATATCAGCATCAGAAGGACAATCTAATTTTGTTGACGAGACTTCGTCGACATAATTATGTCTACTACAGATGTAGAAAAAACGAAGATCTTTCAATCAAAATAGTGAATATTATTATTAACATCTCGGTATATTTAAGTCGATATATTGACATATGTAAAGAATTACAATAAAACTCATATTTAGCTAAAACTGAGTGACAATGTTTTGCACCTGTCCATATACTCGTAGTACATACGAGTGTATTTCCGTGTAAAATATAGTCCTTTTATATATTTCCCTACCTATTCTAGGGCATATTCTAGTTGCGAGCGGCCAGGCAAGTTAATGCAAAAGATGTGTGTGAAATATGGCAAAATTACTGACCAAAAGTACTGCCTACTTATTAGATGAGGAATAAATCAAATCTGATTTTCTTTCAAATATCAATCTATATGCATAAAAGTATATTTTGATTGATTGGTCTGCAGATGTTGGGAGCAGACCGCGGACCCAAGTATATTTTTAGGAAACTACCGCACCAAACGACTCCACCTTGCACTTTCTCACCTGACGTCCAATCTCCTTCCGGGGTCAGACTCCGATCAGAGTGGGGGGGTCCCGCGGTCAACACTACGACCAGACACGCGGTGCTACTCCTGGGACGCCCAACCGACGGATCCTCGAAGCGATCGTCGACGACCAACGACGCCGGTATCTACGGTACAGCGACCCCTGACGGAAAATCCCGCTGGGTCAGAACCAGCCTGCCGGGGCGGAACGCGATACACTGCCGACCTCGCTGCTCTTCCACAGTATATCAATGACGACAGCGACGACGGTAATGCGAATCACACCGCGGACCGCAGTCGCCGACGCGTCGTCCCGTCCTCCTGGTGCCAGCGCGCTAGAATGACGCGAGCGTGCAGCGCAGCTTCGATCGCTCAGGAAACTGCCTCCTCTCATAGCGTTCTGATGCTACCTTAAGATACTTACAAATCGGTTCTAAATTTAGATTTATTTATTTGTTCTTTTTATTTTTTAATATATCTTACAATGTTGTGTATTGGTCGGTCTGATGCTGGTGTGCGCGTCACTCCGCAGGTGCCGGCGGAAGATCAGCGCCGCAGTACCGATAGTTTCGTTACTGTTAGGCATTGCTGAGCCGGTAACCGTTTCCAAGCCTCGTTATTTTTGTTATCTTTTTATTTATTTTTTGTACTTAATTTGTGTTTGGAATAAATGTTTATTATTATTATTATTATTATTTATTTATTGCTTAGATGGGTGGACGAGCTCATAGCTTACCTGGTGTTAAGTGATTACTGGAGCCCATAGACATCTACAATATAAATGCGCCACCCACCTTGAGATATGTTCTAAGGTCTCAGTATAGTTGCAACGGCTGCGCCACCCTTCAAACCGAAACGCATTACTGCTTCACGGCAGAAATAGGCAGGGTGGTGGTGCCTACCCGTACGGACTCACGCGAGGTCCTACCACCAGTAATTACGCAAAGTATAATTTTGCGGGTTTGATTTTTATTAGACGATGTTATTCCTTCACCGTGAAAGTCAATCGTAAACATTTGTTAAGTACGTATTTCATTAGAAAAATTGGTACCCGCCTGCGGGATTCGAACACCGGTGCATCGCTGGATACGTATGCACCGGACGTCTTATCCTTTAGGCCACAATCAAATGCCATAAATGTGTATACGGAGACGAATTCATTTTCAGTCGTTCTTAAGTCGGAGTCGGCCACGAATGTAATAATAATAATAAGTTTCCGCCGTTTTTTGTCGAAAATATAATATTTATTATGAAAGAACGGTAATTTAAATTTAATCGAAGTATTGTCCATCACTAGCAACTACTTTTTTCCATCTCTCAGGCAAAGTTCGGATTCCACGTCTGAAGAACTCCTCGTCTTTTGAGGCTATCCACGAATCAACCCAATTTTTGGTATCTTCATATGATGTAAACCGCTGCTCCGACAGAGCATGTGCCATTGACCGGGACAGATGATAGTCAGACGGGGCAATGTCTGGTGAATACGGCGGGTGAGGTAGTACTTCACAATTAAGTGTTTTTAAATAATTTTTCACCGGTACCGCTACATGCGGATGAGCATGTAGCGGTACCGGTGGAGTACCTGCTCTACCCTGAGTATTGAGGGCGTTTTTCCTTCAGAGCTCGACTCAATCTCATCAATTGCGTTCGGTAGAGAGCTCCAGTGATTGTTTCGCCTGGATTAAGCAACTCGTAATACACCACACCCAGCTGATCCCACCAAATAGACCGCATGAGTTTTTTTCCCCTGAATATTCGGTTTTGCTGTGGATGTTGACGCGTGGCCAGGTAGTCCCCATGATTTTCTTCTTTTTGGATTATCATAATGTATCCACTTTTCATCACCAGTGACGATTCGATGTAAAAAACTTTTTTTTTTGTTGTCTAGCTAGCAGCATTTCACTCATGCATAATCGGCGTTCAACATCTCTCGGCTTTAATTCGTATGGAACCCAATTACCTTGTTTATGAATCACTAGCGACCCGCCCTCGCTTCGCTTCGGAAACATTAAAACACACATGAAACCAAAAATATAAATTAAAAAAAAATTTAAAAAAAGTAGCCTATGTTCATCAGGGACAATGTCGGCTTCTAATGGAAAAAGAATTTTTCAAATCGGTCCAGTAGTTTCGGAGCCTATTCGAAACAAACAAACAAACAAATCTTTCCTCTTTATAATATTATTATAGTATAGATTCCTAGCGATTTTAAACGATGTGAGACTGCTTGCTGAGTGACTTCTAAAGTAAGTGCAAGTTCTTTTTGTGTTTGAGACGAATCTTCCTCCAATAATTCCGTCAATTCTGCATCCTCATAAATTTTTGGCCTTCCACTGCGATCATTGTCTTCTACGTCAAAATCACCGTTTTTAAACTTTTTAAACCACTCACGACATGTTCTCTCACTCAAGGCAGCCTCATTATACATATATGCTTTTACGAGCAATCGATGCGCCTCGGCTGCAGTTTTTTTTTAAATTAACAAATAAATTAAAAATTCCCGCAAATGACGCTTATTTGGTTCAAATTTTAACATTTTTGGATAAAAAAAAAAATGATGCTAATACGGAGTTAATATTAAGATAAGGTTAAGTTATCAAATTAGGTTAAGATCAAATTAATTTTCAAGCCGATTATCATCTGTGAATTCGAACGTAAACCTCGTGCCACATCATCTTTCTCAAAACGGCGGAAACTTATTTGTACACCTTTATATTTATTTATTATTTCTTTAAAAAGTATAGCACAAATACAAATTAACGTAAAAAAATTGTTTTGTTAGCTTTTGAAAGAGCTGAAGTCTGTACTAGGTTTAAAGACCTTTATACTAATCTCCAGGCTCCCTCCTTCCTGGGTTAGATTTGGTTAGGTTAAGTTGTGAGTGCTTCGCAGAATCTACCACCGGATTGAAAACGCGACCCACTGAGAAGATCCGGCGAGTAATTGAATGGGCTGTGTCTGTGGGTTAATTTACTCGCTGATGGGTTCGACGAGAACGATGACCGGTGCTTAATGTACCTAAAAGCACCGTTAGTGGATCGGGAGGATCTGAAATGACGTGTTTTGTCCGACGTCAACTGCTTTCCATTCAGTCCGCAGTATCGTGAATGTCGCTACCGGCGGCCACGATGAGAGGGTTTTCGTGTCGATGCCGACTGTAGATACTTACTGATGGACTCTAGGTCCAGGCTGTCGCCGGTCACCGTTCTCGTCGAACCCGTCGCTTGCGACGAAGGGCTCGACGAGTAAATTAACTCTCAGACACAGCCCACTGAGTTTCTCGCCGGATCTTCTCAGTGGGTCGCGTTTCCGATCCGGTGGTAGATTCTGCGAAGCACGGCTCTTACTAGAGTTCGTGTTAGCAACGTCATCAGGTTTGAGCCCCGTGAGCTCACCTACAAACGTTAGGGTTACGCTGAAATAGCCTCTCAAGGTTCTCAGCTTAGGTAGGAAAAAAAAAAAAAAAAAAAACCAGGCTGTCGTGGAGATCGATGTTTCTGACGTACCACGGGGCTCTGACGGCCATCCTGCTAAAACGGGATTGAATGATTTGGAGGGGTTTTAAGTTGGTGCGGGCCGCGTGAGCGAACACTTGCATAGGTCATGACGGGGCGTATGCCAGTTATGTAGTGTGTCAACTTCTTTTTAAGGGACAATTTACTTCGCTTGCAAATCATCGGATAGTTGAGTGACATTAGGTATTAACATTTAAGTAAATCGCTTAAGTATGCGTGCGCGCATGTGTTGAATGAGTGAATGTGTCTGCATCTGTGTGTGTATTTAAGTATGAGTCAGTTGAACTTACACATCTAAAAGCAGTTCACTTTATAGTGCAGAATAAATTCTCCGTTTGTTCATAAATCATGGAGCCAATTTGTGAATTGTGTGAATTGTGAGGCCAGCTTATTGATTATATTGTACATGAAGCTACTTAGGAACCCATAGCAACGTTGAGTTAATGACTATAAAAATTTCAGGAACTTTCATTCCGAGTTGATGCAACGGGTCGGAAATTCTCATACATTGTTCTTGTGATGCTGCTAATAGTCGCCCACTGAGTTTCTCGCCGGATCTTCTCAGTGGGTCGCGTTTCCGATCCGGTGGTAGATTCTGCGAAGCACTGCTCTTGCTAGGGTCAGTGTTAGCAACTCTCCGGTTTGAGCCCCGTGAGCTCACCTACACACGTTAGGGTGAAGCTGAAATAGCCTCTCAAGGCTATCAGCATAGGTAGGAAAAAAAAAAAAAGCTGCTAATATGATAATATTTTAAAATTAGCATCGTAATATCGCATTTTACAAATGCATTTTGCGTTGCACGCAATTTAGAACATCCAGAAATTCGTTGAAGCGTGGGGTCAACGGCCTCGGTGTGAACGCGGGGAGCGTCTTCTCAATGCGTTCACTTCAGATTGCGGGTCACTTTGCTTAATCTATCAAGGGAATCTAATGTCCCATTTGCGTTAGGTTAGTAGTTAATTCACGATTTCGCTTTATTTTTTATTTCATCACAACTTGAAGTAAGTAGTTAGTATCTCAAAGTGATGCTGGTAATGCATATGATACAGCCACTCCGCAGTCTACCGAGAGGGATCACCTCACACTCCGCTTGTATCTAATGCTAATCGATTTCCAGTTTCTTGAAGGAGCCCTCGACACTATCAAAGAAATCGGCTATGGTTTTCGGTTTTCCAGGTCTTAGTGCTTCAACGATCCTCTTCTTGTTCTCCTCTCTGAAATAATCTTCGTTTGTTCGTATTTTTTCTAATGTTTCCTCTGTAAATAAATTTTGAGGTTGCATTTCTTTAATCAAGGTATAAAAACAGCGTGCGTAATCCGGCAAATAAAATTCACGCAAATAAAACACATCTCTGATGTGAATGACAATTCATGTATACGCAACATTAAAACTATATTTATAGGTATTGAATAAATTCCTGTAATCGACATATTTATTGTTACTTTTAAACTTTACTGAACAGCACAGTTATATAAAATGACTCTACAATTATTGAGATGTCCGATTTAGGCTGTGGACGATTAACATCTAAGTGCATCGTCAGTAAATTGAAAAAAAGGGTGCGTGTACTTATGTACGCGCCTAAGAAGTTATACTTTATTTTTATTAAAGTAATTTTTTTTTAATATTAAATCATTAATAATAAATATTTAACGTTCATAATTTAATAATATTTAGCATGAATTATATTAAATAATAATTTTGTCATTTATATTACTAAATAATACATACTCATAGTTAACCTCAATTGTATTGGAGCACTTAGGAAGGTTGATGAGCACAGTTTTTTCACAAATATTTTCTAATATTAAATAGTATTGATTTAAATATTCAATTTAGATCACTTCTGATTATAATTCAGACGCACGTATAAAATTCGCACTTGTATAATGAAAACAAAATGAAAACACGTGTTTTAAATGTAGAAACTCAAAGCATGTGGATAAATATTATAAATATAAATACACAGTGAACAGAGGCGGCGTGCGTGCCAACATGCGTCACTAACAGAGGTTCCGTCTCTGTTTTGTTGGTAGCATTTTTTCTTTAGTGGGCAACTTCATTTCTGTTAATTTAATGTCACGGTGCGCGCGCATCGCAAAATTTCACTCTCATCAATTTTTCATAACGCGCCTAAAGAAGTATTACTTCAAAAAAAAAAAAGACTTTGAACCCAGTGCAAATAGAAATTGGCAATGCCGTTTAAAATCAGTACTTACGTTGACACTCTGCCAAGCTCTTAAACTTGCCGCCAGCTTCCTTAGGCAAGATGTCAATATCAATGATCTGCTCCAATGTGTTGCTACCGTTTTGATGGACGATGAATTTCTGAATAAACTCTGTTTTATGGAAAGCTTTTATGAGTGTGTTCATGCGGTCCATGAACAAGGGCGTGTTTATGAAGTGCACACCATTGAATTTCGCTAATAATGCTTCCTGAAAATCATTAATGGTTTTCTTCAAAACATAACACAATGTTCGTATGAGGCATTAACTATTTAAATTAACTTACAGGGAAATAAGCTGCGAACTGTTGTAAATTCTGTATATCCAATTTGGACAATAAGCCCATTTTTATTCCTTGCAAATCGAAGATGAAGATCAGTCCTGGCCACGTTCCTTCTTCATATTGCCATAGGTCCAGTGCCATAAAGATACCCCTGGTTGGAGAAAGGCATATGAGTTCAAAGGTGTTGGGACACCTAATTAGAATTTTTTTATTGCTTATAGTCGAGCTCACAGCCCACCTGGTGTTAAGTGGTTACTGGAGCCCATAGACGTCTACAACGTTTGAAGGGTGAAGTAACCGTTGTACTGTAAAAACTAATATTTAAAGGTGGGTGCCGGCATTTACCTTGTTGATGTCTATGGGCTCCAGTGACTACTTAACAACAGATGGTCCTAGAACTCATCCACTCATCTAAGCAATAGAATATTCGGATATAAAATAATCATACTTGATACTGGTGGCAAAGTCGAAATTCTTAACGTCCGAGTCCAACATTCTTCCGTAAAATATCGTATCGCCCGCTTTGGATCTTTCCGGCAGGACTGTGACCAGCCTAAAAGAAATATACACGCTTAAAAGATGAACGCCAATTTCAAGTTAAAATTTACTTTTGTATGTAGAAATTGGCGAGCTTCCAAAGTATCAGATCTGTGTACTTAGCGCGACTTTTTTAACGTTCTCGATAGCGTAAAAGTTAACTCAATTTTGTATGCAGTTGGAACAGCGCCCCTGGCGGCAAACGTAGGCAAACGATCCCACTCCATACAAATATGAGCTAACTCTTACGCTATCGATAACGTTAAAAAACTCGCACTAAGCACAAGGATGTCTAATGTCGAAAACTAGAAAATTCTCTGTGATAGCGCTGATAAGATTAAGTCAATTAGATATTGTATTGCTGTTCACTTCTAAAACGATTTTTTAAAATTTAATTTATTATTACAGTGTATTTAAATATATTTTTTATTTGACTAATCACGATAAGCTACGATATATGTATTTGTATAATTAAGGGCTACCACCAAAACAATTGTGCTGGTAAAAACCCATTTTGGCAATGTTTGAGCTCTTTCATACATTTTCCCTCATCAAAATTTAGGCTATACATGTTTGATAAATGTATTATTTCTAATAAATCGAATAGTAATTTATCTGAATTGCTTTATCTATTTCATAAAAACCAATAGAAAAAAATATATTTTAAATTTTAGTCAATTGAACTAACTACATTAAACAATCATTTTCTATAAGTTCCCAGAAGTTCGGTTGGCCTTTTACGAATTAATTCGAGTGTCATTGAAATTTAAAAATCAATCAAGAGAGATTATCGCGACCTTAACAATTCCTCATCACATCAGCAACTTGGAAATAAAAAAAATATGCAAATCAATACTTTACATGGTCTGGAAGAATGTTTCAGTTTCCTTATCTAAGCCTCGGTCCTTGAAGAAGGATGTGAAGAGTGTCCTCAGGGTATACTGATTGTCGATCTCCTGTTTAGAAACTTGGAGGCTGCGATCGCATTTGTGATAGATCAGGATCAGATCTAGATCTGGAAGTTAAAGAAACAGTAGAGTAGGGTTATCTTTTTTATTAAACCATTCTCCTGGGTGTTTCCGCAGTAAAACCGTATCTTCTTCTCCAAATGAGGTTGTCAGACTTTAATAGTAAAAATAGTTTTTTTTATGTTTGAGAGATTACTGGTGACCCAGGGGCCTTTCCAGTTATACCAGGGCAGGTGGGCGAGCAAAGGCTCAGCCAGTAGGGGTGGGATTTGTTAAAAGCTACCCGAGCGCCTCCAAAGGAGACCTAACAACTCGAGACTAGCTGCTTCGCCAATGAATCTACTACCGGATCAGAATCACAATCCACTGAGAAGATCCGGCGAGAAACTCAGCGGGCTGATGTTTAGGTTAGGTTGCTTGTCGAACTCTCTGCCGAGTTCGACGAGTACGGTTACCGGGGTCCCTACTCCTAGAGTTAGAGCTAAAGGTGTCTAATGCAAGGGTTATTGGATCTGATGGATCCGTAAGGACGTGTATTAAAAACTATATATTGCAAATGGTATATAGAATACTAATAATACTACGAATAGAATATAGAATAATATAATTATTTTTCAATCGGTAAGCCTACCGTGGTTAAATTTCTTTCCTCTGATGATTCTTGTTTATGAAGATTAGATAGATGTCATGAGCCTTTAATTATTTATTTGTTTGTTTATGTATTTGTTTATTTTTTACATATCTATATTTGTTTCTTCGTTTATGTATTTATTTATTTAATGTCAGCTGAATTATGAATACAAACAAATACGCAATAGTTGGCACAACATCTTGGCATTATAAATGAGAATTATTGTAAAATAACGCAATGGAAATTTCTCGATCCATCCGCGTTGTAATCGTCAGTTATTAGCCAAAGTAGAGAATTCAAATGTACACCAACATTTTTAATGAAAGTTCTCAAGTATAAAGTGTCAACATACCAGTT
This sequence comes from Bombyx mandarina, assembly GCF_030267445.1. Lineage (NCBI taxonomy): Eukaryota > Metazoa > Arthropoda > Insecta > Lepidoptera > Bombycidae > Bombyx > Bombyx mandarina. Next base: position 10,938,476 of record NC_143222.1, on the reverse strand, counting down.
AGGTTCTTCGGCAGATGCGGTTGAGTGTCCAACCATTGGCGTAGCTTGGCAATGTCATCTGCAGTGATACCAGTCGGCTTACTGTACTCTTCCTCCAGACTAATTCGCTTTCGCGCCGACATTTTAATCTGTAAAGTTATACGGATAAGATAGAATGTCTTATCTGTGCTGTACTAGCATTAAGCAATTACAATTCTTGCTAGTTTTCCAAAGTTCATTGTGTTCCATGAATAAGTTTTTTTCGACAACAATAGTATTTATCCTGGGAAAACGGCTTTGCGAATTGGCAACACAGCCCACATGTGTGTGTGTGAGAGAGAGAGAGAGAGAATTTATTTAATTTCACATCAAAACACAATTAACATTAAAAAACAATCAATAGGCATGGGACACCAGCGGCATCGTCTGGGTAGCCTGACGGGCCACCGTGCCTCTGACATTGCAGAGCATTCGATTCGTCTCGAAGGCTCTGTCGGCTGGGCGTCCTTGGGGTGAGCTGCGCTGCCTGGTCTAAAGTATTGACCACGGTAACCTCACCTGATCTCGGGGGACCGGACACTTGAGTGAAATGATAGAGGAGTCATATAACAGGTAGGCCTCTAAATTTCATCACTTGGGCTCGCGGTCCGCTTAGAACATTTGCGGACCAGTCCCACAGAACCCATAGGAGGTTAGAGGAATCTCATAGGAGGTTGGCACCCGGCCAGAAAAATAAAAAGGTAAATATATACAATAGGCGATTCTATCTGGAATGGATCTATCTAATTCTATCTGGATTCTATCTGGCTGGAATCGATCTCTTCTACAACAGAAATTCTGAAAATGATACAGCAGGTATGTTGCGGTGTACTATTAACAATAACTAAAGTGAACTATCACGACAGACCTAGACCAGATAGAATGTGCTTGGCGGCAAAGCAATTTTCTGTTGGTTTTTATTTCAATTTATCATTTAGTTCCCCTTATGTTAAACCGTGTAATAAAGAGGGAGTATGAACTGTTTTGAATGATTTAAAACCGTCGGTTATGGCTTCTCCTGTGCCTCCAAAGTCCATTGAACTCTCGGAAGCATGGCGGCATTTTGATGGTTAGTAATAATAAGGAAGGTCAAAAGGTCGAGTAAGCAATGATGAATAAGGAGATAGTTTAAAAAAAAACACTAACCTCGATGCTACCTCACAAACGTTTGAAATGTAAATGTTTTGTGACAAACTAAAACTCGATAATAAATGTCTACTGAAAGAAAATCATTCTCAAAGTACATAATTTAAAGTATGAAAACATTTTAAAAATAAACTGTACCCCTGACGAATTACGATTCAAATTTCAATAACCTAAATTTGTGGTTTATCAAAACGTATTCAAGAAATATTAGTATTTGAGCCAATGTTATTTAGAGTTAAAATTCGTTTGTTAGATAATGAAGCATTTTATCTTCGAAATGTATGTGATTACATTATTATATAATTACAATGTACTTAGATTAAAATCGGCACGATCGAAATTATCGTCAGTATTAGGATTATAGTAATCTATACATATAAATAAAATTGGAGTGTCTGTTTGTAATATTGAAATAGCCTCTTTTAACTACATGCATATAAATATATATACGGTACCAAAATAACATTTTTTACAATTTTTGTCTGTCTGTCTGTTTGTTCCGGCTAATCTCTGGAACGGCTGTACCGATTTTGACGGGACTTTCACTGATAGGTAGCTGATGATATAAGGAGTAACTTAGGCGACTTTTTTTAGACTATCTTCGCCCCGCGGCTTCACCCACGGTACGACATTAACCGAGGGTAATATCGCGGGACTCAGCTATCATTCAATAATAAAATTGAATGTTTTCGAAGCGAAGCGAGGGCGGGTCGCTAGTTAAAAATAAAAACAGTTCTGTAACTAAATAAAATAAAAAAAGGTTTAATTTTTCAATGCTCTAGATTCTAGATTATTGCTGTCCAATATATCTACGGTTAGTAAGTTGTTATCAATCGTAAAGGGAAACCTAAATTCATAGTATACATAATTATGTTGGCGATACGCCAGAATTTACCTCGTTTCGGTTTGAAAAGTGGGGCAGCCGTTGTAACTATACCGAGACCTTAGAACTCATATCTCAAGGTGGGTGGCGGCATTTACGTTGTAGATGTGTATGGGGTCCAGTAACCACTTAACACCAGGTGCTCGTAATATCTGTTACAATGAAAACACAATTCAATTCTATGAAACATTAACATTGCGCACACAAAGCACTCATAATTAGCCATATTGTGTTGGTTATAGCAACGTCAACTACTCAGTGGTTTTTACGGATGTTCCGTTATAACTACTGAACCATGCATCCGATTGACTTGAAACTTGGTGTCCGTGTAGAAAATACATGTATTTAATGAATAGGCTAATATTTATATGAGTGTTGGACTCCCTGATGATAATGACAATAAATAATAATGTTAATTTTAAATTCCCAACGAAGCGGGCGAGTATGACTAGTTATTCATAAATGTATTAAACATTCAGGCAAAATTAAATACAATCGTTTCCAATTTGCTAAGTGACAAAAAAAAGGCGCTCAAATGAGTTTGTTTGTTATGACTGCCGAAAATAAATAACGGGTCTGTTTAGTATTACTAGATGATGACCGAGCCTTGCTCGGTTTTTTTTTTTTGATAATGCCTTGTTGTTGTGTCTCTAAAGCGGTTAGTTGCCCTCAATTAAGAAAAATAGTATTATTATTCGCCAATAGATGTCGGGAAGAGTTGATTATTGAAAATCGTTGGAGCCGTTTCCGAGATTCAGATATATATATATATACAAGAATTGCTCATTTAAAGATATTAGATAGATTATATTGAATTGTCATCGGTCCTTGATAAGTATGCCAAACATCGAGTTAATGTGACGTTTTGAAGGGGGTCAAAATCATGTTCAAAGATTCTGTTACATACTAACATACGTGATGAAGCTAATAAAACCGTATTAATTAGGTATAATAATCAGCTTAAAGTGATATTAAATAAATCGATAATGCATTTATTAGTTTAGAAATGATGCATCGATTTCGGAGCGAAAACAGCACAATGAACTGATTGATAATCACATCGATAATTATCGAACTTAAGACATTTAATTTTCTGAATTTTAGCAAGCCCATTGACACTAAAAACCGACAAAAATAGAAGATTGTCAGTTTTTCTCTTAAATGTAACCCATACACAGAAGTGTTATCACACGGTTCGAGATATACAGAGGAAATGTTAATGTTTTTTTTCCATACCTAATCTTTGGTTGCATAAGGGTTATTCCAACTACTCACGGATCGCTAGGTAAGTTTACGGGAACCACCAGAGAGAATTTGTTAACACTAGCCCCAGTAAGAGCAATGCTTCGCAGAATTTACCTCCGGATCGGAATCGCGATCCACTGAGACGATCCGTCAAGAAACTCAATGGGCTGTGTTTATGGGCTAGTTTCACTCGTCAAACTTTTCGTCGTAATTGACGAGTTCGACGAGCACGGTGACCGAAGAATGTGTCCGGGGCATCCAACATGCTTTGGACGACGGTAGCTTTACGTTGCTCCGTCGGGCTGAATAAGTAATTAGCGGCGGCCACAATAAGAGGGTTTTCATGTCGCGCCGCTTTGTCGAAGTATCGTTCTGACACTTCCTTAAGTTACATATCGGTGCTAGATTTAGGCCGTAATGAAGATTTACATTCCTCAAATACTATGTTGTTCCGACGGCTATCCTGGAGAAACGGGATTAGATGATGTAGTGAGAGTTGATGTGTGTACGGGCCGCGTGAGCGAACACTAAGCTTGAATAGGTCGTGGTTCATTTTACAGTGCGGAGTATGTTCTCCGTTTGTTCGTAGATCATGCAGCCAATTTGTGAATTGAGTTAATTGTGAATTGTGAGACCAGCTTATTGATTGTATTGTACATGAAGCTACTTAGGAAGCCATAGCAGCGTTGAGCTAATGACTATTAAAAATATCCCGAACTTTCATTGCAACGAATCGGAAATTCTCATACATTGTTCTTGTGATGCTGCTAATATGATAATATTTTAAAATTGGCATCGTAATATAGTATGTCGCAAACGCTTTTTACAGTGCAAGCAATGAAAATCATTAAGAAAATCGGTTAAAGCATGGGGTCAATAGCCTCGTGTGAACGCGGGGAGCGTCTTCTCAATGCGTTTACTTTAGATTGCGGGTCACTTTGCTTAATCTATCAAGTGAATTTAATGTCCCATTTGCGTTAGAGTAGTAGTTATTATAATTCAAGTTTTGGCTTTATTTTTTATTTCATCACAACTTGAAGTACGTAGTTAGTGTCTACCAGTAACGCTGGCAATGCACAGGGCACAATCAATCCACAGTCTATGTAGAACAATCCCTTCACACTCCGCTTGTATCTAATGCTAATCGATTTCCAGTTTCTTGAAGGAGCCCTCGACACTATCAAAGAAATCGGCTATGGTTTTCGGTTTTCCAGTTCTTAGTGATTCAACGATCCTCTTCTTGTTCTCCTCGACGAAATAATCTTCGTTAGTTCGTATTTTTTCTAATGTTTCCTCTGTAAATAAATTTTGAGGTTGCATTTCTTTAATCAAGGTATAAAAACAGCGTGCGTACTCCGGCAAAGAAAATTCACGCAAATAAAACACATCTCTGATGTGAATGACAATTCATATATACCCAACATTAAAACTATATTTATAGGCATTGAATAAATTCCTATAATCGACATATTTATTGTTGCTTTTAAACTTTACTGAACAGCACATTTATATAAAACTAGATGATGACTAGATTTTTTTTGATAACGAAAGAAAAATAGTATTATTATTCGCCAATAGATGTCGGGAAGAGTTGATTATTGAAAACACGAATAAAACAACATTTTCTGAAAATAAATCGTAGCTAGATCGATTTATCGCCCCCGAAATCCCCTGTATACTAAATTTTATGAAAATCGTTGGAGCCGTTTCCGAGAATGAGATTATATATATATTTATATATACAAGAATTGCTCGTTTAAAGGTATTAGATAGATTATATTGAATTGTCATCGGTCCTTGATAAGTATGCCAAATATCGAGTTAATGTGATGTTTTGAAGGGAGTCAAAATCATGTTTAAAGATAGCTATACAATTATTGAGATGTCCGATTTAGGCTGTGGACGATTAACATCTAAGTACATCGTCAGTAAATTGAAAAAAAAAAATTTGGACGCTGTGCAAATAGAAATTGGCAATGCCCTTTGAAATGAGTACTTACGTTGACACTCTTCCAAGCTCTTAAACTTGCCGCCAGCTTCCTTAGGCAAGATGTCAATATCAATGATCTGCTCTAATGTGTTGCTACCGTTTTGATGGACGATAACTTTCTGCATAAACTCATTTTTGTCGAAAGCTTTTGTGAGTGCGTTCAAGCGTCCCATGAACGAGGGCGTATTTATGAAGTGCAGACCATTGAATTTGGCCAATAACGAATCCTGAAAATCGTGAATGATTTACTTTAAAACATAACGCGTTGCTCGTGTGGGTCATTAACTATTGACACGAACTTACAGAGAAATAAGCTACGAACTGTTGTATATTCCGTATATCCAATTTGGACAGTAAGCCCATTCTTATTCCTTGCAAATCGAAGATAAAGATCAGTCCTGGCCACGTTCCTTCTTCGTACTGCCATAGGTCCAGTGCCATCAAGATACCCCTGGTCGGTTAAAGGCATATGAGTTCATTCACTGGTGGTAGGACCTCTTGTGAGTCCGCACGGGTAGGTACCACCGCCCCGCGTATTTCTGCCGTGAAGCAGTAATGCGTTTCGGCTTGAAGGGCGGGGCAGCCGTTGTTACTATACTGAGACCTTAGAATTTATATCTCAAGGCGTGTGGCGCATTTACGTTGTAGATGTCTATGGGCTCCAGTAACCACTTAACACCAGGTGAGCTGTGAGCTCGTCCACACATCTATGCAATAAATAAAAAGAGTTGAAAGGTAGGTTTACATAAATTAGCATATGAATTGTGGTTCACGCAGGATACATCATTTAACAGTATTTCCTTTCAAAGGACAGAAAATTCATGGGACTAGTTTATAATAAATAAGACTTCAATTTTATAAATAAAAGTGGAAAGCTACCTCTGAGTATCCTTTACTTCAGAGACCAAATGAAAGATCTCCACGGGTATTTGATAGGTATAGTTTCATATTTTGTTCTCATAAATCCTATTGCACACTTCGACTATATTATCTCTCATCCCTGGAAGTTTAAAGTCGCGCCTAAAATTTTCAAAAAACCGTCAGCCGCAACAAATTTATATAGAATTCATCGTCTATTTTGGCCTCATAAGACCATAAATGCGTTAAGATAATGCTGCGTTAACTATAAACTCATAAAATACAAAATATAGCTACATAAATGACATGATACGTCGCGTCGTGACTGGAATTTATTTTCATGTTAAGAACACATAGAAAGTTGTTAGAATATTGTGTGACTTAATTTAAATCATTAATGTTAGCTTTCCTTATTATGAAGTTGCCGTTTAGTGTGCATAAAGTTTAAGTAATTTTTTATAAAAAAATATCTTATTTCTTATATCTGTTACCGCCGAATATCGAAGGATCTAGTAGCATCTAGAACGCTCGAGATGTACAACGCCATCTATTTTCAGATAGCGGAAATACAATACTAGAATTGTGTGGAATATTCGCGACGATTTTAGGGATTTCGTCTCGACTATAAAAGCGTTGCAGAGATGGCACGCAGTCAGTCAGTAACCGGAACTACTCGAAGCGAAACAGCGAACGGGTCACCTGAAGCGAAGCGCAAGAAGCGAATTGAGAGTTTTAAAGTGTTTGTTGAGTGTTTTAAGTGTTCTAAGTGTTGAATACAGTTTTGAATTTGTCCTTTGATGGAACTTTTTATTTATCCCGAACCCCAGCGCGTAACATATCATATAGTCTTATAGTATCTATCTTATAGTATCGATGCATCTCTGCCAGTGCAGTGGTAACTTTTCAATACCCCTAGCGATGCACCGGTGTTCGAATCCCGCAGACGGGTATCTATTTTTTCTAATGAAATACGTACCTAATAAATGTTCACGATTGACTTTCACGGTGAAGAAATAACATCGTGTAATAAAATTCAAAACCACATAGGTATAATTTACGTATTTACTGGTGGTAGGGCATCTTGCGAGCCCGCACGGGTAGGTACCACCACTTTGGCTATTTCTGCCGTGAAGCAGTAATTCGTTTCGGTTTGAAGGGTGGAGCAACCGTTGTACTGTAAAAACTGTAAAAACTCATGTTTAAAGGACCACTTAACAGATGGTCCGTGAACTCGTCCACCCATCTAAGTAATAGAATATTCAGATAGAAAATAATCATACTTGATACTGCTGGCAAAGTCGAATTTCTTAACGTCCGAGTCCAACATTCTGCCGTAATATATCGCATCGCCCGCTTTGGATCTTTCCGGCAGGACTGTGACCAGCCTAAAAGAAATATACAAGCTTAAAAGATGAACAGCGATATCGAGTTATAATTGACTTTTGTATGTAGAGATTGGCAAACTTCAAATTAACAGATAGGATGTGTACAGTCGAAAACTGGAAATTTTTCTATGATAGCGCTGATAAGATTAGGTCAATTAGATATTGCTGTTCACTTCTAAAACGATTTTTTATAATCCTAATTTATTATTAGAGTGTATTTATATAATTTTTTTAATTGACTAATCATGGTAAGCTACGATATATTCGTATAATTAAGGGATATCACCAAAACAATTGTGCTGGTAAAAACCCATTTTGGCAATATTTGAGCTCTTTCATACATTTTCCCTCAGCAAAATTTAGGCTATACATGTTTGATAAATGTATTATTTCTAATAAGTCGAATAGTAATATAACTGAATTGTTTTATATATTTCATAAAAAAACAAGAGAAAAAAATTTTTAGTTTTAGTCAATTGAAGTTTGAACAGACCTAGCTCCATTAAGCAATCAGTTTCTATAAGTTACTAGAAGCCCAGTTCGCCTTTTACATATAAAATAATTCGAGGCTCATTGAAATTTAAAAATGAACTAGATGGTGACCGAGCTTTGATCGATTTTTTTTTATAACGCCATCTTGGTTATTTGCCCTCAATTAAGAAAAATAGTATTATTATTCGCCAATAGATGTCGGGAAGAGTTGATTATTTAAAACACGAATAAAACAACATTTTCTGAAAATAAATCGTAGCTAGATCGATTTATCGCCCCTGAAATCCCCTGCATACTAAATTTTATGAAAATCGTTGAAGCCGTTTCCGAGATTCAGATTTTATATATACAAGAATTGCTCGCTTAAAAGATCAATTGAGATGTTCGCGACCTCAGCAATTCCTCATCACATCAGCATATTGGAAATAAAAAAAATTGGCAAATCAATACTTTACGTAGTCTGGAAGAATGTTTCAGTTTCCTTATTTAAGCCTCGGTCCTTGAAGAAGGATGTGAAGAGTGTCCTCAGGGTATACTGATTGTCGATCTCCTGTTTAGAAACTTGGAGGCTGCGATCGCATTTGTGATAGATCAGGATCAGATCTAGATCTGGAAGTTAAAGAAACAGTAGAGTAGTGTTATCTTTTTTATTAAACCATTCTCCTGGGTATTTCCGCAGTAAAATCGTATCTTCTTCTCCAAATGAGGTTGTCAGACTTAAATTTTTATATTTGAGAGTAAGTTGGTTGAAGTAATTTCAACATACCGGTAAGGTTCTTCGGCAGATGCGGTTGAGTGTCCAACCATTGGCGTAGCTTGGCAATGTCATCTGCAGTGATACCAGTCGGCTTACTGTACTCTTCCTCCAAACTAATTCGCTTTCGCGCCGGCATTTTAGTCTGTAAAGTTAGGTATACGGATAAGATAGATTTTCTTATCTTTGCTGTGCTAATATTAAGCCATTCATATTCTTGCTAGTTTTCCATAGTTCATTGTATTCCATGAAGAAGTTTTTTTCTACAACAATAGTATTTATCGTGGAAAAACGGCTTTGCGAATTGGCAACACAACACACATCTGTGTGTTTGAGAGAGAAAGAGAATTTACTTAATTGCACATCAAAACACAATGAACATTAAAAAACAGTGAACAGGCATGGATATTCCGGGACACCAGCGGCATCGTCTCGGTAGCCTGACGGGCCACCGTGCCGCTGACATTGCAGAGCATTCGATTCGCCTTGAAGGCTCTGTTGGCTGGGCGTCCTTGGGGTGAGCTGCGCTGCCTGGCTTAAAGTATTGACCGTGATAACCTCATCTGATCTCGGGGGATCGGACGCTTGAGTGAGATGATAGAGGAGTAATATAATAGGTAGGCCCCTAAATTTCATCACTTAGGTTCACGGTCCGCTTAGAACATTTGCGGACCAGTCCCACAGAACCCATAGGGGGTTGGAGGAATCTCATAGGAGGTTGGCATCCGGTCAGAAAAATAAAAAGGTAAATTTGTACAATAGGCGGTCCTATCGCTGGAATAGATCTCTTCTAGACAAGACAAGAAGGGGTTGTCGTACACCCTTACGGGGGCACGGAGCGGGCCTCGGGGCAAACCCCACTGCCCGGGCAGACGCTCCCTGCCACACTGGGCAGGGGTGATATGGGTGCAGGACGAGTATAAAAGGGGAGTGCTGTTCGCAGCGTATACGGCTACACTACATCGACAAAAATATATACATATACATAATACAATGGGCCTGACTGACTCCGGGAATGACGCCCGGCGGCAGGACCCTCCGGCGTCGCGGAACATACATTGGCGCGTTGCTCTGGATTCGACGAGCAACGTGCCGCCCTCGTCGCGGTCATAGGAGCGGACCTCTCGCTGCTGCGCGTCGTGGCTACGATGCTCGGCAGCGACGCGTCCTGGAAGGCGATGCTCGACTTCTGCGAGTCTACCATCTCGCAGAAGGAGGCGGCGGAGCGAGAGAGGGAGAGCTCTTCCCTTTCCGCACCGATCCGTCGCCGTCGAGCTGGGGGCCGGAGGCGGGAACACGCCCGTACGTCCCGGCCCCTGTAGGTAGCGGCCTCCCCCCGGTGAAGGTCAAGGGGCGACCTGAGGGGGTAGGGGCCGCGTGGCGCGCTACCAGCACTCTAGCGCGCTGACGCGGAGGAATACAGCGACCGGTTGGCGGTTTATCGCGTCCCGACCCGGCAGGCTGGTTCTGGTCCAGTGGGGTATTCCGGGACACCAGCGGCACCGTCTGGGCGGCCTGACGGGCTGCCGTACCGAGACGGCCGACGTTTCAGAGCCTTCGATTCGCCTCTAAGGCTCCGTCGCGCGCCCCTTCTGCGCGGGGACCTCGCAGGAGAATCGGCCCCCGGCACGAAAAAAAAAAAAAAGGACCCTCCAGCGGCGTGTTGTTCTCTGTTTGCGGTTTTTTTTTAACTAACTTTAAACTAACTACAACTAACTAAAACTACACTATACTACTATTTACAAAGCGCGGACAACAGTCAGCGAAACAACGAGGGGCCCGCAATCGGCCCCATGCCACGGCCTCACCTCTACAAAACAGAGGGAGAGCCGCGGCACTAGTTAAGGCGCTCATTTATTTACAGAAATTCTGAAAATGATACAGCAGGTATGTTGCGGTGTACTATTAACAATAACTAAAGTCAAGATAGACCTAGAACAGATAGAATGTGCTTTTGCCATTTGCCATTTGCCATTTGGTGACGCTTTTTGTTAAACCGTGTAATAAAGAGGGAGTACTAAATTCGAATTAAAACCGTCGGTTATGGCTTGTCCGGTGCCTCCAAAGCCCGTTGAACTCTCGGAAGCATCGCGGCATTTTGATGGTTAGTAATAAATAATAAGGAAGGCCAAAAGGTCGAGTAAGCAATGATGAATAAGGAGATAGTTTAAAAAAAAGACCACTTACCTCGATGCTACCTCACGAACGTGTAAAATGTAAATGTTTTGTGACAAACTAAATCTCGATAATAAATATCTACTGAACTAAAATAATTCTCAAAGTACATTTAAAGTATGAAAACATTTTAAAAATAAACTGTACGCCTGACGAATTACGATTCAAATTTCAATAACCTAAATTTGTGGATTATCAAAATGTTTTCAAGAAATATTAGTATTTGAGCTAATGTTATTTAGAGTTAAAATTCCTTTGTTAGATAACGAAGCATTTTATCTTTGAAATGTATGTGATTACATTATTATATAATTACAATGTACTTAGATTAAAATCGGCACGATCGAAATTATCGTCAGTATTAGGATTATTAGTAATTAAAAATTAAAATAGTTCTGTAACTAAATAAACTGTTTTTTTATTGCTTACATGGGTGGACGAGCTCACAGCCCATCTGGTGTTAAGTGGTTACCATGGAGCCCATAGACATCTACGACGTAAATGCGCCACCCACCTTGAGATATCAGTTCTAAGGTCTCAGTATAGTTACTATAAAGGTTTTATTTTTCGTCGCTCTAGATTATGGCTCTCCAATATACGGTTAATAAGTTGTTATCAATCATAAAGGGAAACCTAAATTCATAGTACCTATACATATGTTGGCGATACGCCAGAATTTTTCTCGTTTCGGTTTGAAAGGTGGGGTGGCAGCCGTTGTAACTATACCGAGACCATAGAACTTATATCTCAAGGCGCGTGGCGCATTTACGTTGCAGATATCTATGGGCTCCGGTAATCACTTAACACCAGGTGGGCTGTGAGCTCGTCCACCCATCTATGTAAGAAAAGAAAAAAACAACATCCGACCTATTGCCTCTGTAGACAGGCGAGCGGACGTAGTGGTAGTGAGTGGACGGTGGTGGAGATCAGGCAGGCCAGATGTACTAACAAGCTATGATTTATGTGACGCGGAAGATCTAGCTGTTGAACTTCAGCATGCCCTTTTTTGTTTTTTTTTTTCCTACCTATGCTGATAGCCTTGAGAGGCCATTTCAGCTTCACCCTAACGTGAGTAGGTGAGCTCACGGGGATCAAACCGAAGTGTTGCTAATACTGGCCCTAGCAAGAGCAATGCTTCGCAGAATCTACCACCGGATCGGAAACGCGACCCACTGAGAAGGTCCGGCGACAAAATGAGTGGGCTGTGTCTGTGGGTTATTGTGCTCAACAGGTACTTACTACATGGTAATGGCTATCGTTTGAACATGGCTAGACACCAGTAAAAACCCGTCACTTGCGACGAAGGGCTCGGCGAGTAAATTAACCCATAGACACAGCCCACCGAGTTTCTCGCCGGATCTTCTCAGTGGGTCGCGTTTCCGATGGTAGATTCTGCGAAGATTAGGTTAGCTAAGTTAGTTTTTCACGCCATCTGTTGTTATTTTTATGAAACACAATCATTACTCAATAATGTCTCTGACTTTCGCTAGATGGCAGTAAAAAAATCGTATATTTTGTCCCTTAATTTGCTTGCTACTTTATCCGACTGCAGAATGAGTAAATATTTTTTCAAGCGTGTGTACATATGTACGTCTAATACGCAATACAGCCTAAGCTTTTTGAAATATTTCAACATACCTAGATAATTTTATTTGCGAAAGTATTATAACATATTTTATATGATTTCGATAGGGTGTCCACAATTAAAAGAGAAAAAGGAAATGTCCATTGCGTTATATAATTAAAAATAGAACTTGCTAGACTATACTATAACTAGAATATAATATAACCTTGGAGCATCGGGCGTGGAACAATTTTTTTTATTTTTTATTGCTTAGTCGGATGGACGAGCTCACAGCCCACCTGTTATTAAGTGGTTACTGGAGCCCATAGATATCTACAACGTAAATGCGCCACCCACCTCGAGATAATAATTAAATAGCTAAACATTCTCAAATATGATTACAAAAACAGAAACTAATTGCATTAAAAATACTAAATATAAAGCGAAAAACAAACTATGTTAGTTAGTAATTATGTTTATAATATAAAGAGTGAGTGGGAATCGGCTTTTCTGTTCCTGTCATATTATCCCTCTAACATAATTTAGTTCTTACTGCTGGCAGGACCTCTTGTGACTCCGCGCGGGTGGGTACCACCACCCTGCCTGTTTCTGTTGTGAAGCAGTAATGCGTTTCGGTTTGAAGGGTGGGGCAGCCGTTGTAACTATAATTGAGACCTTAGAACTTATATCTCAAGGTGGGTGGCGCATTTACGTTGTAGATATGTCTATGGGCTCCAGTAACCACTTAACATCAGGTGGGCTGTGAGCTCGTCCACTCATCTAAGCAATAAAAAAAATAAAAAAAAATAGTATAAAAAAGTTGATTTCTGATTAATGAAGAAAGGTTTCAAGTTAAAGACATTTTTTTTTATTTCTTTAATTCTCCCTGGTTAAATTAAAGACGACCTTAGGCGAACAATTAGAACGATAATAAGATCGCATGGGAAATAATTAAAAAAAACTGTATGTATTCAATATCGAGGGGTGAAAGGCTATTTGGTTTAAGCGACATCTAGGGTGATATCGAATTATATACATATACGGAATCAGCGAATTTTTCTCCGTCGAATGATGCCGGATTTATTAAAATCAGAGCACTTTTTTGGCGTTTGAAACAATACTATTTTTGGGTTGTTTCCAAAGTGGCAGTGTATTATCCAACGTTGATTTTGAATTTTTTTTTTAGTAATGTACTTAAACCATACAATGATATTAAGAGACGAGACATAAACCAGTTACCTTTTCGCAGAAAAATAATCCAATAAGAGTTAAAGCGTGTTTCCTGTTTCAATTTTTTATTAAGCAGTAACTTAAATCATTTTGACTTCTACCAATTACATGGTGTGATGTCTCTTAAACCATTTGTCCGTCACCCAATTACGACATGGAGTGACGCTTAAGCTCTTTCAGCTGCATCTATTTTCCATGCAGGGTGCTACTTAAATCAAGTAGTTCTTTTGTTTCAGATATTTTGCTTAGCCGTTAAAACATTTTGGTCCTATTATTTTATTAAATGCATGTCGCTTAATACAGACAATAAAATGAAGTAACGCAATATGAAACATTTTTTCGGTATAAATAAAAATACGGGTCGGTCTTTCAATCATTAAATTTTAATATGATACATTTCATTCATGTCGCATGATACCATATTTATTTCATCTCCCGGGCGTTAAAAATCGTGATCTTTCAACCGGACTGCCGCGCGCAGGCGCTTCAGTCGAACTCCAGAGTGCATCGAAGAGTGACGTGAAGAAATATGAAACCGAATCCTTGCTTAGAAAAAAACTGTCCCTACAAGTGTCAAGAAATAACCTCAGAAAAAAGGAGTGCCATATTTAAACATTTTTGGGAATTATCTCCGGAAATAAAAAAGCAGTGGATAATATCTATGTCCTCTAAGCAATCCATAAAAAGGAAGAGATCCAAAGACTCTAATTACAGGAATAACACATTCTGTTATTTCATAAATGATGGAGAGGGTCGGCGACAAGTTTGTTTAAAGTTCCTCATGAATACTCTTGATGTCACTCAAAGATACATTTATTATACATTAACAACACAGGAACTTGGTATGGCGAAAGAAGATGGAAGAGGAAAATGCATTCCCCCCAACAAAACATCTAACGCAATCAAAGAATCAGTAAAATCTTTTATCAAAAGGTTACCTGCAATACCATCGCACTATTGCCGAAAGGATAGCACAAAACTATATCTGCCTGTTGAATTTAAAAATATAAAAAATGTATACCGCTGTTATAAAGAAGACCTCATTAGTAAAGGAGTCGATGTTGTAAGTGAAAAAGTATTCCGTCAAATATTCACTACTGATTTTAACATTGGGTTTCATGTGCCTAAGAAGGATAAATGCATAAAATGCCTACGTTTTGAAGGACAGAAGCCAGAGGATTGTGCCGAATTTCAAGATCATTTAGAGGAAAAGAAGGCATCAAAGAAGCGGTTAGAATGTCATCGACAGTTAGGTAAAGAAAATCCTTCCATTCTGTGCACATCTTTTGACCTCCAGAAAGTTCTCAATACGCCTCATGGCAATAACATGTTACTATTTTATTCTAAAAAGTATGCTGTTTATAATTTATGTTTTTATGAAAGCATCACAAGGAATGGTTTTTGTTTTATCTGGGGAGAATCTGAAGCAAAGAGGGGTGCAAATGAAATTGCTACTATTATACAGAAATACATAGAGAATGTGGATTCTCGAGGTACCATTACATCTTTGATCTTGTATTCAGATTCTTGCCCTGGACAAAACAAAAATAAAATAGTCCTTGCAACAATACATAATGCTTTGTTGCAATCGAACAATTTACAAGCAATTCAAATGAATTACCTTCTCCCTGGCCACACGGAAATGTCGGTAGACAGCATACACTCTACAATCGAACAATCCGTAAGAAATATTACTGTATGCGCCCCTTCCCCACCGAATGTAGTTCCGCCTTGTCGTGGCGGTGGGGCTTAAGCGTGCGTCCCTAAAATCGCGTGCAGAGGAATCTGTGTGGGACGCCGCGACTAAGAGAACTGCGCCCAGCTCTGCCTTGCGAGGGAGCGAGGGACCTTCTCCCCACGCCCTTTGCACTGACAAAGAGTTCCATTCTGGGGATGAGGGGTTGGTTCTCGGGAGCCTGGTGAGCCAGCGGCACTTTGGTGTCTTCCGGCTGCGGGTTGCCATGTCCCCGGCTTCGGCTACAGGGGAAGGCCTTCCAGATATGGGAGGTACCGGTTCGCCGGCGTGGCTCCGCACCGCGTTGTGGGCGATGGACAGGCTTCGGCCACCGTCGGCCAAACCGTAAACCCCAGTCATGGGGAACGGGGGCTTCTGCCTTTACTGGTCGAAGCCGCGAGGATGCAAACCTCTTCAAAAATACCCTAATCCCAAGCTCGACACCCGGCGATGGGATGTATGGCTGGAGGGTTTCCAGTCCCGAGGGTGTCATAGATCCCAGGGGACCAAACCCCTGGTTAATAAAAAGGCAATATATGATGGCACATTGTAAAAAGTTTGTACCCCAGGAGGGTACCGCCCGCGAGTCGGGCGGAGAATCCCTCCGTGCTTCCACCTCAGTGGAAGCACGCTGCCCCACGTACTCTGGGGGGGGCAACAATTGTCAGGATGAAGGGGGCTGTGCGACGGGCAGCGGAATTCCCGTCGAACCGAGGCGTTCCCCGATCGCCGGCTCGATGCGCTCTGCGCTCGCCAGCGACTCGGGTATAATCAATCCCACCAAACCATCGGCGGGGAAAAAGAGGGGGAGAAGAAAGACGGCATTACCAATTTCCGATGACAGCTGCGCGTCATCCTCCGGCACTGAAGTGCCGGAAAAGACGATGGCCATCGAGGAGGTGACTCCGGTGGTTTCGGGGCCTGCTACGTCGGAAGACGCGATGCCCGCTCCCCAGTGGGTACCAGTGAGGAGGAGGGGCGCTGTGTCACCAGCGACGTCCGTGGAGTCGATGTCGACGTCGGCCGCGTCCCTGGCTAGCGGGGACGAGACGTTCCGGGACCTCGACCTTGCACTGGTCAATTTGGGCAAGCTTCTGTCGACTGTGGCTGCCAAGGGCGCCGAGCCAGGCAGCAGCTACCGGAAACGGCTCCGGGAGGCAGCCGCTATGGTGAGAACAAGGCTGATCCCCACCATGTCCAAGCTTTATGACTTGGTAGAGAGCCGAGAGGTGGAGAGCAAAGATCTTGTCGCTCATTGTGACTCCAGAGAGAGTCGCATCTCGGGAGATACCCCGGCCTTGCGGGGAGGGACTCCCCTGTTGCCGAGGCCGCCGCTGACACGCTCTGGCCCCCCCGCGGGGGCGATGGATATTGACGTGCACTTGCGGTCCGCTGTGAGTGTGACGGCGCAAATGCCAGAGCCCAATCCTGTGGCCCCTGTCCCGCTAGCGCCTAGCCCCGCGCTCCCTCGCCCTCCACGTAGGGTCGAGTTAAGGCCTGCGCCGCCTCCGCGGATATCGGCCGCCCCTGCGTCTACACGGAGAGGAAGGCTAAGCCCTGCGCCAGCGCGGGCTGAAGACATCCGTTCGCCACTGGCGAGGATGGTGGATGAGTGGCCGGCGCTACCGCCGCCTCTTTCGCCCTCGCGTGCTGCGGGGTTGCAGGCTCGCGGGCCACACAACACGGCTGCTGGGATGGTAGAGGTGGACTCCCTCCCAAGCAGAGAGGAAATGGTGGCCTGTATCTCGCGGGCGGTGGCGGTTGAGGTCGGCAAGCACTTTGCCGGCCTCGAGGAGATGCTCCGTTCCTCGATTGGTTCCGGAGATTGCATCCCGGCGCCAACAGCCGCAGCCACCCCAAGGAGCCAGGCCGCCCGGCCGACCTCTATCCCCACTCCATCCGCGAGGTTGGCCCGGCGTAGAGGCCGGGACCAAAACAACAAGGGTACGGGTGCCCAGAATCCTGCCCCAAAATCCCAACCCCGTCCCCTTCCTGCTCCCCCGTCAAGCATGGACGAGGGCTGGACGGAAGTGGTGAAGCGGGGCAAGAAAGCAAGGCAGCAGACAGCGGCTCTGGCAGCTCCCAGAGGGGGTCGAGCGCCGACCGCTGCAGCACGAAGCACAGAGCTGGCGGCCGTAGCTGCTCCTCGTGAGAATCGAGCACTGGCAGCCAGGAAGAAGAACGGCAAAAAGAAGAGGCCGCGCGCAGCGCGGTCGGCTGCCGTCGTAGTGACGTTGCTGCCGGCCGCCGCCGAAAAGGGCCTCACCTATAATGAGGTGATGGCCCGGGCGCGCGCGGCCGTAAGTTTGGATGAAATCGGGGCAGAGGAGGGCCTCCGCTTCCGGCACACAGCCAATGGAGCGAAGCTGCTGGAGTGTCCCGGTGCCGATAGTTCTGGCATCGCAGACAAACTAGTGGCGACGCTCCGCGTGGCACTGCCGGAGGATGAGGTGCGCGTGCACAGGCCGGTGAGGATGGCCGAGATTAGAATCACCGGCCTGGACGACTGTGCTACCAAGGAGGAGGTGGCAGCCGCGATAGCCGCCCAAGGTGGATGTGCCCTGGAGAGCGTGACCGTGGGCGAACTTCGCTCAGGGTACTCTGGAGCCAGGTCGGTGTGGGCGCGCTGCCCTGTGGAGGCAGCCACTTCCTTGGCCACTCCTCCGCCGGGAAGATCGACGGGGGATCCGGGGAGACTGCGCGTGGGCTGGATAGCGGCCCACGTGCGTCTCCAAGAACCACGTGCCTGGCGATGTCTCCGATGTTTTAGCACCGGGCACGGCCTCGCTAGGTGCACTAGCTCGGTTGACCGCAGCGGTCTGTGTTTCCGCTGCGGCCAGCCGGGCCATAAAGCGGCGTCCTGCACAGCCGCCCCGCACTGCGCTCTGTGCGCTGCGGCCGGGCGCAGGGCAAACCACCGGGCGGGAGGCAAGGCGTGCTTCCCGTCCGGTGATAATACCGAACGCAACCGGCGCCGAAAATCAAAGCGCCGACAAAAGAGAAGGTTGGCCAGAGGAGCACTGGCCAACGCTGTAATCCCCGATGCGGCGCCGGTGCCGGAGGGCGGGGGCAGCGGTGAAAGGGAGGGGGCGATGGATGTGGTCCAACAGTAATGGACCGCAGCTATCGCTTCCTCCAAGGAAATCTAAACCACTCCGCCAGAGCTCAGGACATGCTGTCTCAGAGCATGGCAGAGTGGTCCATAGATATGGCTGTGGTCGCCGAGCCGTACTTCGTTCCCCCAGCAAATGATTGCTGGTTTGGGGACGACGACGGCCTGGCGGCCATAGTCATAAGAAGAGACGCGGCGATCCCCCCCCTGGCGATGGTGACCAGGGGTCAAGGGTTCGTCGCGGTGCAGCTGGAAGGGACCGTCGTGATCGGGGCGTACTTCTCTCCGAATAGGCCTACCGTCGAGTTCGGGCATTTCCTGGGCGGGATCGGGGCGATTGCTCGCCGCCTCGCTCCTCGTCCAGTGATTCTCGCGGGGGACCTCAATGCGAAGTCTGTCGCATGGGGCTCCCCCCGCTCGGACGCTCGTGGTAGGCTACTGGAGAGGTGGGCGCACGCGGCCGGCCTCTGTTTGTTGAATAGAGGTTCGGTTGCGACGTGCGTGCGGTGGCAGGGCGAGTCTATTGTGGACGTTACGTTCGCAAGCCCGGCCATCGCACGCCGTATCCGCGACTGGAGAGTTTTGGAGGGGGCGGAGACGCTGTCAGATCACCGATATATTCGGTTTGATCTCTCCGCCCGCTCCGCAGTTGCGGACGTCCACGGGGACCACCCCCGTGGTGCATCCCGGTCATTCCCCAAGTGGGCACTGAAGCGCCTGAATAAGGCGCTCCTGATGGAAGCCTCTACGGTGGCGGCGTGGGCGCCCATGCGTCCACACCCGGTCGAAGTCGAGGGAGAGGCGGGGTGGTTCCGGGACACGATGCGTCGCATCTGTGATGCGTCGATGCCCCGGATCGGCCCTAGACTCCCTAATCGCCAGGCGTACTGGTGGTCGCCCGAAATTGCGCAACTCCGCGTGGAATGCGTTCGGGCGAGGCGCGAGTACGCCAGGCATCGCCGCCGCCGCCTGCCGCGGTGCA
Source organism: Bombyx mandarina (assembly GCF_030267445.1). Classification (NCBI taxonomy): domain Eukaryota; kingdom Metazoa; phylum Arthropoda; class Insecta; order Lepidoptera; family Bombycidae; genus Bombyx; species Bombyx mandarina. The sequence goes on along the minus strand of NC_143222.1, from coordinate 10,918,907 downwards.
ACGATCCGGTTGCGTTCGCGGCGGCAAAGGCCCGGCTGCACGGCGCATTTCGCGTCGCGCAGAGGGCATTGCAGCTGGCCATCAGAAGAGCCAAGAACCAACACATGGAGGGTCTCTTGGAGACGCTGGATGAGGATCCGTGGGGGCGGCCCTATCATATGGTGCGCAATAAAATGCGCCCATGGGCCCCCCCGATCACGGAGCGTCTCCAGCCTCAGCAGCTGCGGGACATCGTCTCGGCGCTGTTCCCGCAGGAGCGGGAGGGATTTTTCGCTCCCGCTATGGACGCGCCGCCGGAATACGACGGCGAAGTCCCTGCTGAGGTGCCCCGTATAACGGGGGCGGAGCTCCGTGTGGCCGTGCGCAAAATGTGCGCGAAAGACACTGCACCCGGCCCGGACGGCGTGCATGGCCGGGTTTGGGCCTTGGCTCTTGGTGCCCTAGGGGACCGACTCTTGAGGCTTTACAACTCCTGCCTCGAGTCGGGACGGTTTCCTTCATCGTGGAGGACGGGCAGACTCGTGCTGTTGAGAAAGGAGGGGCGCCCGGCGGATACTGCCGCCGGGTACCGTCCCATCGTGTTGCTGGATGAGGTGGGCAAGCTGCTGGAACGCATTCTGGCGGCCCGCATCATCCAGCATCTGGTCAGGGTGGGACCCGATCTGTCGGCGGAGCAGTATGGCTTCCGAGAGGGCCGCTCAACGGTAGACGCGATCCTTCGCGTGCGGGCCCTCTCGGAGGAGGCCGTCTCCAGGGGTGGGGTGGCTTTGGCGGTGTCTCTCGACATCGCCAATGCGTTTAACACCCTGCCCTGGTCCGTGATAGGGGGGGCGCTGGAACGGCACGGAGTGCCCCCCTACCTTCGCCGGCTGGTGGGTTCCTACTTGGAGGACAGATCGGTCACGTGTACCGGACACGGTGGGATCGTGCACCGGTTCCCGGTCGTGCGCGGTGTTCCACAGGGGTCGGTGCTTGGCCCCCTTTTGTGGAATATCGGGTATGACTGGGTACTGAGGGGTGCCCTCCTCCCGGGCCTAAGCGTAATCTGTTACGCAGACGACACGTTGGTCGTGGCCCGGGGGGGGAGTTTTGCTGAGTCTGCCCGTCTTGCTACCGCTGGGGTGGCGCATGTCGTCGGCAAAATCAGGAGATTGGGCCTCGACGTGGCACTCAGTAAATCCGAGGCCATGTGGTTCCACAGGCCCCGGAGAGTGCCACCTGTCGATGCCCATATCGTGGTTGGAGGCGTCCGGATTGGGGTCGGGGTGCAGTTGAAGTACCTCGGCCTCATTCTGGACAGTCGTTGGACCTTCCGTGCTCACTTTCAGCACCTGGTCCCTCGTTTGTTGGGGGTGGCCGGCGCATCAAGCCGGCTTCTGCCCAACGTCGGGGGGCCTGACCAGGTGACGCGCCGTCTCTATACGGGGGTGGTGCGATCAATGGCCCTATACGGGGCGCCTGTGTGGGGCCAGTCCCTGGCCGCGGGGGTGGCGAAGCTGCTGCAACGGCCGCAACGCACCATCGCGGTCAGGGTCATCCGTGGTTATCGCACAATCTCCTTTGAGGCGGCGTGTGTACTGGCTGGGACGCCGCCTTGGGCTCTGGAAGCGGAGGCGCTCGCCGCTGACTATCAGTGGCGGGCTGACCTTCGCGCCCGGGGCGTGGCGCGTCCCAGCCACAGTGTGGTCAGAGCGCGGAGGGCCCAATCTCGGCGGTCCGTGCTGGAGTCATGGTCCAGACGGCTGGCTGATCCTTCGGCCGGTCGTAGGACCGTCGAGGCGATTCGCCCGGTCCTTGTGGATTGGGTGAATCGTGACAGAGGACGCCTCACTTTCCGGCTCACGCAGGTGCTCACTGGGCATGGTTGCTTCGGTGAGTTCCTGCACCGGATCAGAGCCGAGCCGACGGCAGAGTGCCACCATTGTGATTGCGACTTGGACACGGCAGAGCATACACTCGTCGCCTGCCCCGCATGGGAGGGGTGGCGCCGTGTCCTCGTCGCAAAAGTAGGAAACGACTTGTCGTTGCCGAGTGTTGTGGCATCGATGCTCGGCGACGACGAGTCGTGGAAGGCGATGCTCGACTTCTGCGAGTGCACCATCTCGCAGAAGGAGGCGGCGGGGCGCGTGAGAGACGCACAATCCCGCCGCCGTCGAGCGGGGGCCAGGGAGGCGGATCTCGCCCAAGCCCTGGCCCTCTAAGTGTTTCGGGTCCCCCTCACATGTCGGTCTGGGGACCGGCGAGGGGGCCTAAGAAGACGACGTGCAAGCTGCTCTGCACGCGTTTTACGCAAGAGCATCCGGGTGATGGAAGGCCGGCTATCCTCGACCCACGCTGGTTCTGGTCCAGCGGGGTATTCCGTAGGATAGCTCACTCTAACCGGCGCCATCTAGGCGGGCTTCGGATAGCCTGCCGACCGAGAGGGCTGGTGGTCGTGGCGCCGACGACCGCCGGTCCGGCGTCCCGAGGGGGAGGGTGATGGGAGAGATGTGCTCCGCACTAAACGCTTCACTTTCCCCCCTTTGCCTCTTCATGAGTTCTGTCTCATGCGAGGTTTGGACGTTGGTTGTTGAGCGACAGGAGGTTTTAGTCAGTTCGACTCTGACATGCCCCGCCCTCTATCCCCAGTGGAGGGCGGAAGTCCGGCGATTTCCTCCTGACCAAAAAAAAAAAAAAAAAAATGCGCCCCTTCGCAATGGGCTACAATAAGCCAGCTAGCAAGAAAAGAACCAGCACCTTATAATGTTGAAAATCTGACACACGAGGATTTCTTAAATTTTGATGATATGTCTGAAAAATATTTTAAGGGTAACCTTTTAGGTAAAATTAGTAAAACCCGTACAGCAACATTTAAAAAATCTCATGAAAATCAAATGAAAGTAAAATTTTCAATGAAAGATAATGCATCCGAAGAGATTATACAAATTATTGCGAAACCTAGAGCTATCAATCGTAGATATAATTCAAGTTTGCCGATTACCAAAGCCAAATACATGGACCTAAAGAAATTGTGTGACACTGGGGTTATACCCAAGATATTTCATAAAGAATACATAAATCTACAACACTGCAATTCCAAAGATGTTCTACTGGATACTGATGTAGAAGATACAGTCGAAGAAAATGATTATTAAATACGTTCTTTCTTATTGCATTATGATTATTATCAAGCATTGGCTGTATTTTATAATTACTACAAGTTTTGTTTATTGATTTGATATTTTTATTTTGTTTTTATTAGTTTAAGTTATAATTAAACAATATTGGTTGTGGTTAATTATACTCTTAGTAAGTTTTATGACAGCCGATCTCAAGTAATACTGAATAAATAATACCTAATTATAGTTGATTTTCCTACATTCAGACTGAATTTACTTGATTAATATCACATCAGTAAAAGTAATAATACTTTATAATGTACAAAATACTAATACGTATTAATACTTTAACTGATGTGATAATAATCAAGTAAAATCAGTCTGAATGTAGGAAAATCATGTATAATGAATTAATTATAGTTGATTTTCCTACACTCAGATTGATTTTACTTGATTATTATACGAAATATGAATACTTTAACTGATGTTGTTAATTAATATGTTGTATATTAATCAAGTAACATCAGTCTGACTGTAGGAAAATCATCTATAATTATAATAATATAATAAATAATTATAGTTGATTTTCCTACATTCAGACTGATTTTACTTGATTATTATACAAAATATTGATAGTTTAACTGATGTTGTTGATTAAGACTAAAAAATAAATAAATATAATTGATGTTCCCACATTGAGACTGATCTACTTAATTATTTTTCTAAATAAATACTTTAACTGTTGTTGTGTTTTGTGTATTTCTTTATTTATTCAATATAAGCACCTGAGATTTTCAGTGATTGCGATATATTTAGGTTGTTTTAACAGCCACTGATAGTATTAGACGTAAAAAAATGTAACATCAAACGGTAAATTTTCAATATTATATGTCACATAAGTAAATTCGCCTGTCAGTCATTTTAATCTAAATTGGTAGTTGAGATAAATAGCTTGCTACTATTAATTTTGGGCTAAGTCACTTCATGCTTTTTGGCTTACTCTGAAAATATATTGCAGCGTCGCTTATTTTTTTTTCCCTATAGCCAATTGTGGTTATGAAGTCACTTAAATCTTTATTCCATACTCTGAAAAATAAGGGCTTAAGGCAATTTGTATTAAGCGACGTTTATCTTTTTAATTAAAGGTCCGTTTTATTCGGTATTAGCATCAACAACTTGATGTTTTTAATTGAATTTCAATTAAGTTTACTCCATTCAAATTGCTGAGGAAGTTTTTTTGTTATGAATTTTTTTCCAAAATTTTAAACTTTAAATGGCTCTCGTGTAAAGTTGCAAAAATGTCGCTTAAACCAAATAGCCTTTCACCCCTCGATATGTTTTTTACGAAAAGCTTTCAAGATTTCCTAATTTTCTTTTCTTTGTTATTATTTATTTTCTTTTAAGAATTTCCTATATTTATTTCGTACCAATTAATTTAATTGTTTCTCTTAAATACTGGAGTGTCGTAGAGTTTCTGTGTCACAGACTTTTTTTTTCGGTCCGGGGGCCGAATCTCCTACGAGATCTCCTACGAGGACTTGACGATCTGCATGGTGTTGGGAGCAGACCGCAGGCCCAAGGAACTTTAGGGCCCACCCACTAAGCGATTCCCCTGCACTCTTACACCCGACGTCCGATCTCCGTCCGGGGTCAGAACCCGGTCAGAGTAGGGGGATTCCCGCGGTCAACACTACAACCAGACACGCGGCGCCACCCCGCTGTGTCACAGCCTACTCTAAATGTCTATATGTTGCGTTTTCTGTTGTTTTGGTTTACAAATAAACAAAGATTTCACACAAAAATATTTAAAGGCTCAATCAAAAACAACTCTATTTGTTTGAAGTTTTTCCTCGAATACAGCAATTATGTTTTTAATTATACGCGCTTTAGTCCGCCAATGGTCGTCAACGGCAGTTACAACTCATCGAGCGAAGGCTTTGTCGAAGAGTTTGTCGGTTTCTTCACGATGCCCAGCACTTGGCGAGAGACCTGAGAGTTTTTTAACGTTCTCGATAGCGTAAAAGTTAACTCAAATTTGTATGCAGTTGGAACAGCGCCCCTGGCGGAAAACGTAGGCAACCGTACTCGTCGAACTTGCCAAAGATTTCGTAATCTAACCCATAACAACAGCTTGCTGAGTTTCTCGCCGGATCTTCTCAGCGGGTCACGATTCCGATCCGGTAGTAGATGCATTAGCGAAGCAGCGATCTTTCAGTTGTATGGTTTCCTTCTGTGGTGCTTCGGCAGGTCCTAGAAAAATCCCACGCCTCCTTGCTGCGCCAGTATTGCCACCTATCTTCGTGAAACTAGAAAGGCTTCACAGTAATCTCACCATCCTAAGAAAGAGATTCCACCATACGTCTTATTATCTCGTTTGTTAATAGATAAGAAAAAGCTGAGCGTTTTTACGTATGCATATATACTGTTTGTTCAATTCATACAAGGGCTTTGTAAGGAGTAGACGTTATGAGTTTCATAAATAAAGTGGTTCTCGTCACCGGGGGCAGCTCGGGTATCGGTGCCTCTGCCGCCGTACACTTCGCTAAGGAAGGTGCCGACGTGGCCATAGTAGCTCGAAACGTTACGAAACTGGACAACGTGGCCCGGGAATGTGCGCAGGTCGGCAAAAAACCGCTCATCATCAAAGCTGACATTTCAAAAGACGAAGAAGCGAAGACCATCGTCCAGCAAACCATTGACGCCTTCGGGAAGCTAGATGTACTCATTAACAACGCTGGAATGAACAAATCCGGGTCCCTGCTCGCTGGCAACCTCCTTGAATCGTACGACGCAGTCACAGCGACTAATCTGAGAGCGGTCATTTTGATAACGAGCCTCGCGGCTCCGCACCTCATCGAGACGAAAGGAAACATCATAAACGTATCCAGTATCGGTGGAACCATGGTACCAATGCCAGGGTTTCTGGCATACTGCATGGGGAAAGCTAGTTTGAATCAGTTTACACGTGGCATTGCCTTGGAGTTAGCTCCTCATGGTGTCAGAGCCAACATTATAAGTCCAGGTCCCGTTTTAACTGATATCCGTGAGAATTCTGATAATGACAATATGTCCTGGGACGATTTTAAGGCTGCCACAGCATTGAAGAAATTAGGCGAACCGTCAGAAATAGCAGAATTGATGTTGTTCCTGGCAAGTGACAAAGCTAGAAGCATAACTGGCTCGAACTACGTCTCCGACAATGGAATGCTGCTACTCAGATGAAGGCCGCATCTAATGATTTGTCTAGAATTGTTTTTCGATTGAATACATTATCTGAACGTAATTTGAACTTTAATTTAAGCGGTTATGACACCTTTGCAGCATAGCTTAGTGATACAACAATTTGTGGGCGGAGTTCCTCCACAAACATCATCCGTCGCTCTCGATGCAATTCTTGGCCTATAAGACCAAAAAGCATGTCGCGACCTCTTCCGCGGACCACGTACCCGCCTGTAGACTTCCCGCGTTGTCCGCCGCGATCCCCACCGCACCCTGTGTCCTCATGCTCTCTAAGTCATCATCACGTGAACCCGTCCGCAGCTTGCCGTCCCCACTTCCTCATCCTCCTCTAGTCCCAAACAGGAAATGGAGGTTTATTTCGCCCCTAGCGACGTGTACATCCCCGTTCTACCCAATGCCAGTATCGTGATCCGCGGCCGCCAACATTTGTAAGTCTGGAAAAGGGGCCAGACCCGTAACGCGAATCTTCTCCCGCGTTAGACGTAGTTTAACTACCCCGATCACCACTTCGGTTAAACAATACCCTGGGCCGAGAACATCGAGAGTCATCGTTTTAATTTTTTGTTTTTAGAGGATTTTGTGGGACATGTGGGACTTGACGGTCTGCAGGTGTTGGGAGCAGACCGCGGGTTCAATCTCAAAGATATCTGTGAGTCATCCTGGATTCACTCATTACATTCTGCCCACTCATAAACACCGACCGCGACCGCGGCGCGTGTATCCTCAAACTTTAGTCCTTGATCCGCAAGCGGCGTAAAATATCCCTTCGTCATAAGGTGACAGAAACTACAAACCTTGCATACCTATAATGATCTATGCGAGCGCAGTATACGCCTACGCAGTCCACACCCATACAGAAATTCTTTAGTGCCTTCAATTTCGTTTTTACAGGATAGCCGTCGGAGCACCTTGGTTCGTGAGGACTGTCGATCTTCACGACGATCTGGGCCTCGAATTGATCGGAAAACACCTGAAATCAGCGTCAGAAATGTACTTCGATAAGGCGTCATGCGCTTACGTCCGCCACTGAATATCCGGTTCACTCAGGAGCTAGGCACCTTCGGCGCCCTAGACGCGACTTTACGAGCCAGAGATGAAGTCATAATCTCCGTTGCGCTTGCAAAACGACTTATTGTAAATTAGTATTTGACTATAGTTTCGCTGGCAGGATCTCATAGTGGTGATGGAGTAGGTTGAAAGTATCCCGTATTATTTTTCAGGATTCGATCTAGTTCTTGGCCTAATTACGTCAATTACACGAATTAATAGTATTTTTATTTTATTTATTAGGCACACAATACACATCACGAGCTAAAAAGATACATAAAAACACTAGTAAAAAGAAACAAAATCTGACTCGCAACATAAGCCATGTGCGCACGACCAAGCAAGACAAAATGCTGAGTTTTTACACAATGGTCCTTACATCTATACGACAAAACAACATGATAACGAAAACCAATCTAACTTATAATGTAAGGAATTTTTTTTATTCACAATATACAATTGAACAATTACACTACTTAACCTATTATTAACGTGGACGATGCCCTTGAACATTTTTATAAACGTAACTAACCTACAAGTAAAAATATCCAACTCAGTTGACGAACTTGCTAGTTCGTTATAGGTGCGACACATTCGGGTAATTGGATTATCTAATATATAAAATTCTCGTGTCACAATGTTCGTTCCCATACTCCTCGGAAACCGCTTGACCGATTCTCATGAAATTTTTTATGCATATTCAGTAAGCCTGAGAATCGGCTACTATCTATTTTTTATACCCCTAAATGATTAGGGTTGTCCACCCCTAACATTTTTTTTTTTATTTGGACATTTTTTTTTTGTTATAATGAGGCGTTATGTGGTTGAATGAGGTTTTGTTATTTTTATTATATATTCCCTCATCGTTCACAGCACTACATACCTCTTTCACTCATTTACCACATCCTTACACACTTACAATAAGTTAGTTTTTTTTCTACACTAGAAAATCCCTAGAAATCTTATATATGGCAAAACAATGTTTGCTGGGTCAGCTAGTATATAAGTATAATAATACTAGCGACCCGCCCTCGCTTCGCTTCGGAAACTGTAATTTATTATTGATTTCTCCACTATTTAATAGTTATTATACATATAAACCTTCCTCTTCAATCACTCTATCTATTAAAAACAACCGCATCAAAATCCGTTGCGTAGTTTTAAAGATTTAAACATACATACTAGGCTGCACTAAAAGTATCGGGAATGGAATATTTCCACTGTTCCTGTCATATTAAAATCTTTTTAATTGAAAACTCCTTGGTTTTAAAAATCGAATACCATTTATTTATTTAAAAAAAGATTCTCGGTCTTGTCACGAGGTTTTGTCAAACTTGTTTAGTCGTTGAGAAAATGGAATTGACTCGAGAAAATTCAAGAGCGATGATTTATTATGACTTTCGAAGTGGTTTAACACAAAAACAGTGGGTTGACCGGAGGATTTCTGCATTTGGTGATGAAGCCCCATCCAAAACCACAATTTATCGCTGGTTTGCTGAGTTTCAATGTGGACGTGTCAAGCTCAGTGATGATCCCCGTCAAGGTCGTCCAAAAACTACAGTCACCCAAGAAAACTTTGATGCTGTGCGTAAGCTGATTGAGGAAGATCGACATGTGACATACCGCGAAATTCAGGCAACTTTAGACATTGGCATGAGTCAAATACAAATAATCTTGCATGAACAATTAGGTGTAAAAAAGTTGTTTTCCCGATGGATATCGCATTCGCTCTGTGAAGAGCAAAAAGCGGCTCGCGTTACTTGGTGCGTCAGAACTCTCAAAAAAATCCACGCAGGATCCTCAAATGCTGTATACAACATTGTATCAGGTGACGAATCCTGGATATACGCGTACGAACCCGAAACAAAAAACCAGTCACGAGTTTGGGTGTTCGAAAATGAGTTAAAGCCAACAAAAATTGTTCGTTCACGGAGTGTTGCAAAAAAATGGTAGCCACGTTTGTCTCCAAAACCGGCCATGTTACGACTATTCCTCTTGAGGGACAAAGAACGGTTAATGCAGAATGGTATGCCAGTATTTGTTTGCCACAGGTCGTTTCTGAACTCCGTAAAGAGAACTGCAACCGCCGCATCATCCTCCATCACGACAATGCGAGTTCTCACACCGCGCACAGAACAAAAGAGTTTTTAGAGCAAGAAAACATAGAATTATTAGACCATCCGCCGTACAGCCCCGACCTAAGCCCTAATGATTTCTATACTTTCCCTAAAATAAAGAATAAATTGCGTGGACAGAGATTTTCATCACCTGAAGAAGCTGTGGACGCCTACAAAACGGCCATTTTGGAGACCCCAACTTCCGAATGGAATGGTTGCTTCAATGATTGGTTCCATCGTATGGAAAAATGTGTCAAATTTCGCGGAGAATACTTCGAAAAGCAATAAATACATTTTTAAATAGTAATGTTGTGTCACTTCGTTAATTCCCGAAATTTTCAGTGCTCGTATGGACAACCAGATATAGGGACAGAGAAAGCGACTTTGTTTACTATGTAGTGATGATATATTGTTTTTGTAAATTAAATAAATTAAAATTTAATTAAAATTAAATTTAAATAAATTAAAATTTGTAAAGCATGGTAAATCTTCGATGATTATTCGGCCGTTACGACAAAATGTGTTTTTTAACAAAAAATTCGCACTCACTGCCAATCTCTGCTATCAAAGGAAGTCATAAATTTAAATAAGGTCTCGTTACATGAATGTAAATTGTTAATAGTTGATCATCGATAAGATTGAATTAGGGATTATTTTGTACTAATCTGTGTGAACGAACTTCAATCAGGTTATTAGAATTTTTGTTTTATGGTTTTTTTTTTAAAACCGCGACCCATTTTTTTTAAAGAGTCCGTCTACTTTGAGAAATGAGGTCGGAGTCTCATTTGCATTCACTCTTCAAAACCGGAACGTTCATTTTGCTGCAGGCTAAGCTGCGCCAATATCATCAGCCCACTGAGTTTCTCGTCGTACCTTCTCAACGGATCGCGATTCCGATCCGATGAACAAACATTCGTGAACCTCCCTCTCTAGCTGACGGATCTCCTTCGGAGGCGCTCGGGCAGCTGTTAGAAAATTCCAACGGTCTTGCCTGGACCCGTGGTCATTGACCTATCCTGACGAAATTGAAAGACCTTCGAACATTATAAAATTACCCTTCCATCCCAAAAAAAGTTCAAGATTTTATTTATTTATTGCTTAGATGGGTGGACGAGCTCACAGCCCGCCTGGTGTTAAGTGGTTACTGGAGCCCATAGACATCTACAACGTAAATGCGCCACCCACCTTGAGATATAAGTTCTAAGATCTCAGTATAGTTACAACGGCTGCCCTACCCTTCAGACCGAAACGCATTACTGCTTCACGGCAGAAATAGGTAAGGCGGTGGTACCTATACGTGCGGACTCACAAGAGGCCCTACGACAAGTGAATTACGCCTAGTACGGCCCATAATTGTCCTTGGCGCCCAATGCCAAGGACAATACGTATTAGAGAAACAACTGTAAACATACTAAATAATAATATGTAAGTACGTAGCGGTGGAGCACTATCACAAGCCTCTTTTAATTAATTTATGTTGTTCTATTTGTTATCTATATATAATAATACGTGAAGCAAAAACATTGTATCACTTTTTACGAAACCACTCTCCACTCTTTTATTTTGAAACACCGGTCTACCCCAGAGCAGTTCGAAACAGTTCGGATTTCTCGAGTAATTATCTATACTAATATTATAAAGCTGAAGATTTTGTTTGTTTGAACGCGCTAATCTCAGGAACTAGTGGTCCGATTTCAAAAATTCTTTCAGTGTTAGATAGCCCATTTATAGAGGAAGACTATAGGCTATATAACATCACGCTAAGAAGGCACGCGGAGCACCAATAAAGAATGTTTCAAAATCGGGTTTTTTTTCCTCTTTTGAGAGCTTCCGCTGCGTGTGCTGCAGAAATGGTTAAAGTTTCGCTGAAATAATGTATGACAGAATTGTTTCCTTTTAAAAGATCTAAAAAAAGTCCACGACAGCATACGTCTATACGTTAAGCTTGGTTCACTATAACGTTTTTTGTGCTAACCAAATTTGTTCTAAAATAAAGCATTATTTGTGAACCATTCCACGCGGACGAAGTCGCGGGCAAAAGCTAGCACAATAATAAAACTACTGTTAGAATTTAATTTTGCTGTTTTTTTGTTGTTATTATATTATGTTATTTCTGACTCTTCGAAGACTTTATTTTTTTCATTGTGATGTAAATATAACTACTAACATACGTCTAAGTCTTATTAACAATTTATATGAGTCATGCAACGGCGGATCCAGGGGGGGGTCATGGGGGTCATGACCCCCCCCTGAGCTAGTTCCAGGACTTGAACTAACTTTGAATTATTTGAAGAACATCATGATTTATTTATTATCTATTGTTATCAAAATTAAATTATAAGTTCTTAACTTGCCCACGACTATGTGACCCCCTCCTGGCGCCAAAGCTGGATCCGCCCTTGGAGTCATGGTTACTTGCAATAAAAACATTATTATTATTATTATTTAAAATCGTCCCGGCCCATGAATACAATACGAGAAATTAAACCGAAAAATATTCTTTTAAATACATATAATACTATTTTAATTTTTAAATATGTATCCTTTTTAAAGATACATAATAATATATCTATAATTTATTTGTTGACCGATTTTTATCTTCCTAGCTTAACTGTCTTTACAGGGTGAGTTATGTATGTTTTATCAATTATCTTGACTGCCCTAGAGGTCAATAAATATGTTACTTTGATTCTTTCAATGCACTGATAGCGCCCAAATGAACACTCGCGCGAGTCGACATTAAACAAAGTGTAAAATGAATATCTTTGTTTCCATATCTGTCTGAAGTTCATTACACTACGACACCAAAAACCCGATATTTGAATCAAAAATAAAACTTTGGGTTGTATGTACTACGAATTTGCTGGACACATCACTATGTACGAAAAATGTCCTGACAGCACAAGTAGCTAAGCCACAATAAGTGTTGTTGTTTTTTTTTTAAATATTTAGTTTTATTTAAAAAAAATAAAACGACGTCAATTATCGTTTTCAGGAAACACCGCCTGACTCAATAAATTTCAATAGCTTTTGTTTTGTATTGTATGACTTATCCCGAAGATTAGATTTTTTTTAATTTATTAAAAATAACAAAAAAGATGATATAAAAAATAACAACAAAAAAAATTATAAAAAATAAAATAATAATTCATTAAAATAATAATTTAAATTTTTTTTTAAGTTTTTTTTTTATTACCCAAACTCAAATAGAAGGGTTTATGTGTGTGTTATAATTATTAATCTTGAAATTTTTGTTAAATACCCGAGCGAAGCCGAGGCGGTCCGCTAGTATACTACAAAATGGAAAACTCAATAAATTCATATTAGTCACGCTCTGTAATTTTGTTTAAGCTCCATACACCTTCTTTATTTTATTGTATACAAGTAATAACAACAAACAACACACCCAGTTCGCGAAATTAATACTTTCCACTTAAATGGGTTTTACTTAAATAAATAAAAAGATGTGTGGTGTTGTGGGACACCGGACAAGAACGAAGTTCCTTATTATAAAAATATTAATTTTAAGTTCTATTCGAGGTATGAGGAAAATAAGACTGGAGATTTCGCATTAACTCACGGTCATTCGATATCGTGCGAACTTATTGTGGTACCTACACTTCATTCCCGATTGTTTGTATTTAATAAGAGTTAGTGTATTGCGCAAAATAACGCTCTGAGATCGTGGTCAATGAATGATAAAAAAATATGTTATTTTTTGTACGTCATTACAAAGTTAAGTCGTACACTGTGTGCATTACTAATAAAAATCTTACGCTACGAACGTTTTTTCCCGGTTAGGGTACCCCTCCGCAACGTCCCATAAGGAACTTTGTACCCAAAAAAAAATGTTTCACACCATTGCTCGCCTCCTCACCCTCAACGGAGGTGATCTGGTGCTAACGACACCACGCGACTCGCTGGTGGGATATCAAAGAACGTTGACCTTAACGAGCAACCTCATTGTCACTTTAGGACCGAAGCCTCGATTTCTACAAGGCTACGAATACGGCTACGTCTTCCGGTTTCCCCCCTGATACAATATCTGAAAGTCTAGAATTCGATTGAAATATGATATTATATTTTCCAAATCTAAATTTTCCTGTTTGTTTTATTTTATTTTATTTTTAATTGCTTAGATGGGTAGACGAGCTCACAGCCCACCTGGCGTTATGTGGTTACTGGAGCCCATAGACATCTACAACGTAAATGCGCCACCAACCTTGATATATAAGTTCTAAGGTCTCAGTATAGTTACAACGGCTACCCCACCCTTCAAAACGAAACGCATTACCACAGATTACTAAATAAAAAATTAGTGGTGAAACCTTAGATCCAATTTTAAAGTAGAGCGCCTTCCTCATCTTTTATACCAAAACGTAATACTGATTCACGGCAGAAATAGACGGGGTGGTGGTACCTACCCGTGCGGACTCACCAGAGGTCCTGCCACCAGTACAAATTTGCTATCAAATAATATTGGTAGGTAGTTATGTTTATGCCCGAATCTACGTGTGTCAGATTAAAACACCAATCACGAGCGAATATTGCATACAAGAACTTTAGCCGTTGTAAAATTTACACATTTAAAAGCATAAAAAATTATTCATTTACTCACTTCATTTGGTTGGGAGTACACGTCTCAACAGTTTGATAATAATTAAAGTTATTATTAGTATTTCAAAAGATTATTGCTAGTGATTCGTATACATTGTCGTAATAGTAAAACAAATAAATTAGTTCCGTAATAATTATTATTTTTTGTTGTCTTCATTTTTTCTCTGTGCGCAAGTTTAGTAATTCGTTATACAGACGAGGTATGTTTTATGTTGTTTTTGCTTGTATACAATAAAATGAATAAGGTGTCTGGAACTTAAACTTACAGAGCGTGACTAATTTAAATTTATTGAGTTAAAAAAATACATTTTATAGTATAGGTAGGTATATGTAAAGAAAAACTTTTTAAAATCTTTGAGACTCATTACTTTAAAATATTTTTTTTTTTAGTTTATAAGACGGATTTAGACGGAATTATTAATCACTCTGTCATTGAGTGAAAAGAGAGTTCAGTTTTGTATAGTATAATTTATAGACTTTAATAAATACTAGAGTTCCTGCAGTAGTCGAAATTCGACTATAATTAATTAGAATTGTAAGTTTGTACACTATTATGATTGTGTTTTATACTTTTATAATCACAAATTTCGCCAAGACTACACTATAAAAAATATTAACAAAGACAAACAATGTTTAATCTATTCTCAATTTGACAACAGACGTCAAGAACAAAAGTTTGACAATAAATAGTATGCATGCGTGTGTACGTCAAATACATGGTATGTAGTGTGCGTAATGTTTTCTTTATTGATTTAATGTATCTTATATGCATTCTTTTTAAAAATTATTAGCATTGTGCACTTCTTCTCTATGTTCTCTATAAGTGTGGAAGTTTTGAACGGCAGAAATAGGCAGGGCGGTGGTACCCACCCGCGCGGACTCACAAGAGGTCCTACCACCAGTAAGGGGTTACTGATATCATTACACTTTGAGAAGGCTTGGCTTGTCGTGGCCGCCGGAAATTACATACCCGATCCTGCAAACCGAATGGTAAACAGTTGACGTCGTCCTAAACACGTCATTACGGATCCTCCCGATCCATTAACGGTGCTTTTACGTACCTCAAGCACCGGTCACTGTCCTCGCCGAACCAGTCGCTTGCGACGAAGGCCCTGACGAGTAAATTACACAGCCAAGCTCATAGACACAGCCCACTGGGTTTCTCGCCGGGTCTTCTCAAGGGATCGCGTTTTCGATCCGGTGGTAGATTCTGCGAATCACTGCTCTTGCTAGGGCCAGTGTTAGCAACACTCTCGGCTTGAGATCTGTGAGCTCACCTACACGTCAAGGAGAAGCTGAAATAGCTTCTCAAGACTATCAGCAGAGGTAAAAAAAAATGATATCATTACAATAATTAATTCTAAAGTAGGTTGAGTGAAATTTGTACAGCTGGTCCGCAGTAAACGATTAGATCGATCATACAAACATAATATATTATTATATTGTATGTGATAGCCATAATAAATTGTAATGGTGTACGTAGGTAGGTATTACTTGTTTTTTTTTTTGTTGTTTTTTTGTTTTTTTTTCTTAATTTAATTTTGCAAAAAAGTCCCATAAACCAAATGCCCTTTCAGCTGTTAGTATAATATGTTCGATCCTTGTTTGTTTGTTTCAAACTCGTATTTCGTCCTGGGGGTCGGGTTGTATATATATGCAAGATCGGAATATAGACATTCAGACTCCTAATATGCTTCACAAGACTGATATGATATCTAATAACGCTGCCTAATAATTCTTCTTTCTGTATTGCTTAGATGAGTCGACGAGCTCACGGCCCTTCTGATGTTAAGTGGTTACCGGAGCCCATAGAAATGAACAAGTTAAATGCCGTCACCCACCTTGAGACATGAGTTGTAAGGTCTCACTTTTAACAGTACAACGGCTGCCTCACCCTTCAAACCGAAACGCATTACTGCTTCACGGCAGAAACAGGCAGGGCGCTGGTACCTACCCGTGCGGACTCACAAGACGTCCTACCACCAAATAAGCTGCTTGGCCCTGGCTCAGGCGTTGCTGAAGTCCATGGGCGACGGTAACCGCTCACCATCAGGCGGGCCGTATACTCGTGTGCTTATTAGGGCAATAAAAAATAAATTAAAAAAAACGACTGGGCATTGAGCACTGTGGGGTTGTTAATTGGAGAGAGAGTCGTTCAACAACCAATCATATCATTGAGGTTTTGACGTGTCTCAAAGCAGGTGCTTGCATTTGTTGTGACGTCTATGGGATCGTAACATGAGGTGGTTGTTAAACACCCATTCTTTAGCCCGTAAATGTAAAACAAAGGGTTTTTCCGTGCTCCTTGGGCTTTCGGTTAGTTATTGAGCGAACGAACGCTTCTGCTAAGTTGTCAAGCAGGACTAACTGAAGTATCAATGTTGACCGTCGTGATTTTCATGCCGTATATTGACGGGCTATGACCCCGGTATTCGCTAGGCCATAGTAGATCGTCGTGCCAACACTTGGGTTGGGTTTTACTAGTTCTATCGCGACAATGACGCTTTAACCGTAGCGAGTGAGTGGGTCAGTTATACCCACTGAATCTAAGTTTAATTGGGCATACACCACCCCACAAACCCAACTCGCCTTGTCTCGCTTGCCCAACGCGTGGGCGGAAGCCCGTGATTTACTCGGGAGACAAAAAAGGGAGGACGAATGTGATCGAAGGACGAATATGAAGTTTTTAATGATCTAAAATGAGAGTCATGAATGCATGATGCGTCTTCCATCAAGTCCGCCACTCGATTTTACAGAACATTCATATCAAATCCAAATATGACTGGAGGACCTCTTGTGAGTCCGCGCGGATAGGTACCACCACCCTGCCTATTTCTGCCGTGAAGTAGTATGTAATGCGTTTCGGTTTGGAGGGCGGGGCAGCCGTTGTAACTATACTGATATCTTAGAACTTATATCTCAAGGTGGGTGGCGCATTTACGTTGTGGATGTCTATGGGCTCCAGTAACCACTTAACACCTCGTCCATCCATCTAAGCATTAAAAAAAACACATCGAAGATATAAGCAGTACATAGGCCACCTCTGGAATTACCGTCGTCTCCACAATTTCCATTAAGAGGCGGTGGATGAGCTCGGAACCTAATCAATATAATTGCATTAATAAAACTTGAATTCATTTTGATTTACTGAATCGTGTAATAAATAATTTCAACACGATAAAGTATTTAAATAAAATGTTACAAACTGATTACGCATTGACGCAGTCTGCGATATAAAAAGTTTACAATGTAGAACTATCTATTATATATAAAAATGAATTGCTGTTGGTTAGTCTCGCTAAAACTCGAGAACGGCTGGACCGATTTGGCTAATTTTGGTCTTGAATTATTTGTGGAAGTCCAGAGAAGGTTTAAAAGGTATATAAATATGAAAATGCTCGAAATTTAATAAAAATAACAATTTTGTTTTACCTTTGATGTGTCCCCCGTCGGACGGATTCCTTTTGTTTGTTTTAAGTTTATTTCATACAAAAGTTTAGGTCTTTTATTTGTCGATTGAGGCACTACAAAGTCTGCCGGGTCAGCAAGTTATTTAATAAAATCTAAGTGTTTGTCTGTGATTTCGTAGCGAAGTTAATTGTTTAAGCGAAATATGCATTTTAATAATCTTTTTTCTTCTTCAGTCTGTGTCTACTCAATGCTGAGTGTAGATCTCTTCATAATAATATGTTCTAGTTTATTTTCAGTCTCATGCGTTCCGCATTCAGTCCTGATCATATATTTTGACTAGGTCGTCGGTTCACCGGATTGTTTTAATCAGAACCCGAGCCAATTTTTCACGTGACCCATTTGACGGAATTTTCATAGGCAGGTAGAGAATTGCTCAAAAAATCTTTCGCACGCTTACCACCCTGCTTATTTCTGCCGTGAAGCAGTAATGCGTTTCGGTTTGAAGAGTGTGGCAGCAGTTCTAACTATACTGAGACCTTAGAACTCATATCTCAAGGTAGGTGGTGGCATCTGAGAAATTGTTCGAGATGATACCGGCATCTCGTTTTTACCATCGCACCGCCCGTCACCGGAGTAGAGTTCATCCGTACTACCTGGAGCCACTGCGGTCATCCACAGTGCGTTTCCAGAGATCTTTTTTGCCACGTACCATCCGGCTATGGAATGAGCTCCCCTCCACGGTGTTTCTCGAGCGCTATGACATGTCCTTCTTCAAACGAGGCTTGTGAAGAGTATTAAGCGGTAGGCAGCGGCTTGGCTCTGCCCCTGGCATTGCTGAAGTCCATGGGCAACGGTAACCACTCACCATCAGGTGGGCCGACAGCTCGTCCACCAAACTATACAATAAAAAAATTAAAAACCTTTTTTTTTTCGTTATAAATTTACATCGAGCTTCATCGCGTCCAAATCTAGTGTTGCAATAATCGTAATTAACTATTTTTTTGGTCTCAACGAACATATTGTGTTTTTTATGACAACAGTTTTTTCTCTAATTAAAATAAAATACATACCTACAGCTTAAATTAACAACACTACAAAATATATGAAAATTACAAATTTTTTGTTAAACATTAATTTGGTCAGAAGGTGACTCGTGATTTGTGATTTTTGATGAAAAGCGATTGCATGCAGCAGAGATGCGATGGATGTGTGGAGTAAAGAGTTTTTTTTTTTTTTTTTCTTATTGCTTAGATGGGTGGACGAGCTCACAGCCCACCTGGTGTTAAGTGGTTACTGGAGCCCATAGACATCTACAACGTAAATGCGCCACCCACGTTGAGATATAAGTTCTAAGGTCTCAAGTATAGGTAGTTACAACGACTGCCCCACCCTTCAAATCGAAACGCATTACTGCTTTACGGCAGAAATAGGCAGGGTGGTGATACCTACCCGCGCAGACTCCCAAGAGGTCCTACAACCAGTAAATATACTTATATATAACCTGAATCTCGGAAACGGCTCCAACGATTTTCGTAAAATTTAGTATACATGGGATTTCGGGGGGCGATAAATCGATCTATTTACGATTTATTTTCAGAAAATGTTGTTTTATTCGTGTTTTCAATAATCAACTCTTCCCGACATCTATTGGCGAATAATAATACTATTTTTCTTAATTGAGGGCAACTAACCAAGATGGCGTTATCAAAAAAAAAAACCTCATCATCTAGTAATTATTATACTAGATGCGGGGGTCGACGGCATTCAGGAAAGCAAAACGCGACTACCTTCGCATTATAAATTAATCGTTCTTTGATTCTTCATTTCTGCATAGTAGTTTTATTCTTATTTCGCCTGAGACACTTCCAGTTTGTTACGTTTTGTTTGAGGTTAGAAAAAAACCAAAAAAAATTACTACCGAGTAATAATTACTAAGTTATTGGTAAGAAAAAAAAATCAACAAACAGTCTAAAATATCGGACTGAAATCTTATGTTGAACGTACCTATGCGAATCATGAATTTCTTGGTTCGCTCCTATGATCTGTGGTTCTTGAATGCCAATTAAATTTTTATTTCAGATAATGTCGGTCAGTACGTCTACTGGGTTTCCACTGGAGGAAGAGTACAAGAAGAACACCGGCATCATGCCTTGGGAAATAGCTGAACTAAGAAGCTGGCTGGAGACACAACCTCATATGCCAAGTGATGTCATTACCGGTACGTCTATGTTGTCAGAAAGGCTTTGGAAATAACTTTATTTATTGCTTAGGTGGGTGGAAGAGCTCACAGCCGACCTGGTTGTTAAGTGCTTACTGGAGCCCATAGACATCTACAATGTAAATGCCGCCACAAATGCATTAACACCATGTTATTCCTTAATGGTGGAAGTCATTAGTGTTAGGGACGTATTTAATAAAATCGGTACATGCATGCGGGATATTGCATTGTACCCTTATATTGTATTCTAGACTCGATAAGAGTTTTGTTTATTACATAGATGGGTGAGCTCAGGACCTACCTGACATTAGATAGTCATGAGCCCATAGCCATCAACAAGGTAAGTGCCGCCACCCACCCAGAGACATGAATTTAAGTCTCAGATTTACAGTTCAACGGCTACCCGACTCTGCGAACCGAAACGCATTACTGCTTCACGGCAGAAATAGACAGGCTAGTGGTACCTACCCGTGCGGACTCACAAGATGCCGCACTAAAAATACATAATATGTTTCGGTTGGTCTTTATAGGACTGTACCTTGATCTGATCAATCAAAAATAACTGCCACTTTTTTTTTTTATTGCTTAAATGGGTGGACGAGCTCACAGCCCACCTGGTTGTTAAGTGATTACTGGAGCTCATAGACATATACAACGTAAATGCGCCACCCGCCTTGAGATATAAGTTCTAAGGTCTCAAGTATAGTTACAACGACTGCCCCCACCCTTCAAACCGAAACGCATTACTGCTTCACGGCAGAAATAGGCAGGGTGGTGGTACCTACCGGTGCTGACTCACAAGACGTCCTACCACCAGTAAAACCAGAACTTTTTTAGAATGATGAATCCGGCTACCTTGAAGAATGAAGTTAAAGTATTGTGGAATGACTATACGACCATTCAAAACGCAATTTATGATGTCTTTGAAACAATGGGAAACGGGGTGATACATATCCCCACGGTCTTAGGCACCATGACTACGCAAATTATCACTTTTGCGGGTCCGATTTTGTTTGTACGTTCAAGGACCAGTGTGCTTAGTGCAAGTTTTTTAACGTTCTCGATAACGTAAAAGTTAACTCTTAATTCGTATGGAGTTGGAAAGTTTGCCTGCGTTAGCCACTAGGGGCGCTGTTCCAACTGCATACATATTTGCAGGGCCGGATTTAATCTTAATGCCGCTCCTGGGCACCGGAAAGAAATCCGCCGCAATACTTGAATCTTACTTAAACTTATAGTTTATATATTTTATTTTTCAAAATTAAAATAACTAATTTATTGCGGAAATTTTGTCATATGATATAAATATTCCAAAAACATATAAATAAATATTTGTTTTTTTTCTAACAATTATAAATTTTGCACTAAGGGTGACTCATAATTATATTACATAAAAAAAACTAATTAAATTTCTTTAATTACAGAAAATAGAAAAATCGATTATTATTTTAAATCTCCCAGGAAATAAATTGATTAAATCATTTTGATTATTAACATTTAAGTGTGCCAAAATTATATAATAATTCACAAATAATGGATGAATTGAATTTCTTGAATTATCAATTAAAAAGAAAATTATTACGTAATTAATTATATTGAGTAATCTTAATATGACTAAAAAAAAATCTTGTTACAGATATGGATTTGATCTTAGCCCATCACAGCTGCAAGAGGAATTCGGAGCAAACGAAGCAAGTGCTGGAGCTACACTACACGCTGAAGACTCAGTACTCGTTTTTCCAAAATCGAACCCTCGATGATGAAGTGGAACTCACATTGAAAAGAATGTAAGTTTTCAATCGACTCCAAAAAAAGAAGAGGAGGTTATAAATTTTTATTTATTTTATTTATTACGCTTCATGTAAAATTTACATTGGCGGACTTAATGCCTAAGGCATTCTATACCAGTCAACCAAAGGTAGTGCAGAGTAAATAGTGGTAGGTGCAATGAAATTTATATTAAGGTACAAATACATATACAAAAAAGTATATAGGTATATACACAATCACATATACATACATACATATATATAATAGTTTATACAGTATTAAAAGGAATATATTAATAAATTTTCTTTACAAATAACTTCAACTTAATAAATTCATGACGATTCCGCCAACTTTCTCAACAGCATTCGCCGAACCCTTAGCTTAAATTGGACTTTATTCCTTTATATATGTGTTACCTGAGAACTATTTGCTATGCGAACCAATTTAGAAGTAGAAGTCGGTCTTCTTTTGACGTGATAACGTCTTATAAATCGATGAACAGCGGCTGTACGCACGAAAAAGTGTCACGTTCAAGCGAGAGCGCGAAATTAGCAATAGAGAGCGACGATCGGCCCAAGCGTTGGCTTGTGACACATTTATCTCTCTTCTTATGAGACGTCAGAGCTAGCAGTTCGAATAGCTCTGCTACTGACGTTATTACATAAACTAGCGTCCGAATTCTTATTTTCCTACCTATGCTGATAGCCTTGAGAGGCTATATCAGCTTTGCCCTAACGTGTAGGTCGGCTCACGGGTCTCAAACCGGAGTGGTGCTAGCACTGGCCCTAGCAAGAGCAGTGCAGTAAAGTCGTTTTACGGACGATACACGTTATTACGGATCCTCCTGATCCATTAACAGTTCTTTTAGGTACCACAAGCACCGGTCACCGTCCTCGTCGAACCCGTCGCTTGCGACGAAGGCCTCGACGAGTAAATTGCACAAGCTAATAGACACAGCCCACTGAGTTTCTCGCCGGATCTTCTCAGTAGGTCGTGTTTCCGATCCGGTGGTAGATTCTGCGAAGCGCTGCTCTTGCTAGGGCCAGCAAGAGCTATTTACTGGTGGTAGGACCTCTTGTGAATCCGTGCGGGTAGGTACCACCACCGTTCCTATTTCTGCGTGAAGCCTTTCGGTTTGAAGGGCGGGGCAGCCGTTGTAACTATACTTGAGACCTTAGAACTTATATCTCTAGGTGGGTGGCGCATTTACGTTGTGGATGTCTATGGGCTCCAGTAACCACTTAACACCAGGTGGGCTGTGAGCTCGTCCACCCATCTAAGCAATAAAAAAAATAAAAAAAGTGTTAGCAACACCTCCAGTTTGAGCCGTGAGAGCTCACCTACACACTAGGGCAACGCTGATATAGCTTCTCAAGGCTCATCAGCATAGGTAGGATTAAAAAAAAACCTCTTCGTTACAGGTTGCTCAAACCCCTACCAGCACGCACTAAAGACGGTTACGCCGTGTTCTATTCGCGACTGCTCGACTTTGAACCAAAACATCTCATCTTGCAAGAAGCACTAAGGTAAGTTGTATTTATGGTATGTTGTAAGTAAACGCCAAACCGTGGGAGTTTCCCGGAGCGAGGTCGTCTTATTTTTAGACTGAGCTAATCTTTCCGGTTGCGACTTGTGCGTGGAAAATCCTGATGCTTATTAATTGAATACAAAAAAAAAAACTATAATATGTTTTGTACTCATAGTTGTTTCAGTCTTAGTTAAAAGCCAGTTTTCCGTAATTTTCGAACGAGTTAATAAACAAATCATGCTACCACAAAATAGACATTAATAAAAAAGGTCACAAGATTACTGGCGGTAGGAACTCTTGTGAGTCCGCGCGGGTAGGTACCACCACCCCTGCCTATTTCTGCGGTGAAGCAGTAATGCGTTTCGGTTTGAAGAGTGGGGCAGCCGTTCTAATTATACTTGAGACTTTGGAACTTATATCTCAAGGTGGGTGGCGCATTTACGTCGTAGATGTCTATGGGCTCCAGTAACTACTTAACACCAGGTGGACTGTGAGCTCGTCCACCCATCTAAACAATAAAAAAAAAATTGTAACCTATTTCGTGAATGTCGTTTTGTTTTTCTATTCTATGCTGTTAACCTTAGAGGATTATAGCAGCGTAACCTGACGAGTGGGTGAGCTCACGCGGCTCTAACCAGAGGACGTTGACTATTCCCTTTTTTGATACTCACTGTGCTTAGTGCGAGTTTTTTAACGTTCTCGATAGCGTAAAAGTTAGCTCATATTTGTGTGGAGTGGGATCGTTTGCCTACGTTTGCCGCTAGGGGCGCTGTTCCAACTGCATACAAAATTGGATTAACTTTTACGCTGTCGAGAACGTTAAAAAACTCGCGCTAAGCACACAGAGCTCGCAACGACCGAACGTCTAACGGAATCTCCGTAGATTGTTTTAAAGGACACGTGAGCTATTTTTATTTCACTAAGTGCGCAATTTTTTTATTGTTTGTATTCTTGTGGTTACGTGACTATTATATGTGTTTAACATGTAATTTTTATTGTTTGTGGCTGTATTAAACGAATTCCTTTTCGTGCTATTTTTTTTTAATGGATTCCACTTCTGAACCTAAAACTATCTACTCAACTACCTTCTCACTGGGTCAGTGCTTGCCACCGGTACTCAAATTTGAACATAGACGCAGCCCACTGAGTTTCTCGCCGGATCTTCTCAGTGGGTCGCGGTTCGGATCCGGTGGTAGATTCTGCGAAGCACTGCTCTTGCTAGGGCTAGTGTTAGCAAATTCGCCAGGCTGAGCCCCGTGAGCCCGTCTACTCGTTCGCTGAAATATAACCCCTCGAGGTTACTAGATGAAGTAAGATATATAATGCAAAAAAAAAATACTTCTGCAAATATTCAAGTTAATCGGAATTCTTGAAGCCAAAGATTTCGTTACATATGTACATGCAATGTACCCTTCTAATAATAGCATTATAAAAATCGAAAACATTTTGAATGCCGGTAAACTATTTTATTTCCATACTTAACGTTTTGTTTTTAGGTCAGTATTAATGGTTCTCGACCTATGGCAGTATCTCGAAGGCACATGGCCCGGTTTAGTCATTATCTTCGACTTGGAGGGTTTCAGATTAAGCCACATGTTCCGGCTTGAATTGCAAATTGTTCAGCAATTCTTACACTATTTAGAGGTATGATTTTATTTGTTCACTCGCGAAGTTCGGTCGCGTTTTGTTGTAACTACACTTAATTATATGAAATGTATTGATTTCTTGTAATTCTATGTTACTGCGTAGGATATATTCCCTAGAGCGGAGTTTTCCAAAGTGGGTCCCACGCCCCACAAGGGGGCAATTTAATAATTAAGGGAGGCAATCTCACTAAATTAATATAGAAAATACGTATTAGAATTATTTTGAATTTGAATTTGTATTATAATATAAAATATGTTTGAAATATTACTCACTGTGTTCTGATAACAATTTCATAGTGATTTCTTCCTAAATACCTATCATTATGTTTCATAAGTGAAGAAATCAATTTATTAATGTTAAAAATTATGTATGGCGTCATAAAAGTTTTAGAAATGTTACAGTGGGACGTGGCACAAAAAAGGTTGGGAAGCACTGCTCTAGAACGTCAACATCAACTGTAATAAGTTCTAATGCATAAAAAACAAAGGAGCTGATGCATACTGTACATAAATATTATGCATTTAATTAAATAAATTCACGATTTTATACACACGTATGACAGATGCGTTACCGTATTAATTGCATTTTTTTATTGTTTAGAATTGCGTTATTGAGCTTTTATTGCGTTAGGTTACCGGAGCCCATAGATGTGAACGGCGTAAATATTGCCACCTTGAGTTGAGAGTTCTAAATTTCAGCTGTTTATCACAACAAGCTGCTTCACCCTTCAAACCGAAACGCATCACTGCTTCACGGCAGAAATAAGCAGGGCGTTGGTACTGTTACATATCGACGCTCGAAAGGCAAACGTGACTAAGCGACAATAACTGCTTTGTACATAAATGATAGGCAATAACCATATTCGATGCGCAAAAAAAAATATATTTCTAGGTCTATTAAAATTATTTCAATCCTACAGCTAGATTCGTTAAAATAGAATTTTTTTCGGGTATTTCAACTTTAAATTAGTCTACTGTAAAGATCACGCATTGTCGCTTAGTCACGTTTGCCTTTCAAGCGTCGATATGCTCCTCAATAATAATGCAATATAAATAGGTAAATAATGCAGACTAAGGCATTCTTGATCGTTTCTATATAGAGACGATTTATTGCTAAAGCGCGGCAGAACAGATTTGGCTTGAGTAGCAAAAACGCACATCGTTTGTACTACAGTCAAACCTGGATAAGCGAGAGTTCAAGGGAGCACAATCTCATTCTCGATTATAGAGGTTTCTCACTAACCCGAGTTTCTCGCTAATGCGCCCTCTGAATTTAATTTCGCGATTTTCCGGATTCAAACGCATTCACTATTTTTAGTTTATCACTTAATGGCAGTACTTTGATTTTCCGTTTTAACATGATGCAGAACAGAACTTTCCTTCGCAATTGATTAACGATAAACTGAGTAAGTCCGACGAAGAGGACGGTACACAGGGACACGTGTCCATTCGAAAAGAAATCGAATAAATAACAACGTTATTTAGTTCCACGAAATAGAATAGGTTCAATATTGACGAGAAAACAATACAAAAACAATGTTAAGAAGTTCCACGAAAGTTAAGAATGGGTCATAAAATAGCAGATGTTAAATTTGTAATTTGTTTTGTTCCTCCTAAATAATATAAATAAATAAAGCTCGACTGTCGCTTATAGAGGTATAGATAAGTAGCAGTCTCACTCACGGAGGTCCATGAGCCAAAAACGACTCTCTTTTACAGAGGTTTCTGTTTCTCGCTAATAGAGGTTTTAGGAGCTAAAAATGACGGGTCCTGGCTATTACTCTTACTTATAGAGTTTTCTCACTTATCCAGGTTTGACTGTATTTCTTTTATAAAATAAACTCAGTGTCAATCACAGTTTCCTTAATTTTTTAAAAAGAGCTCCTGGATCCTCCCCGTAACAGTACCAGCAAAAAAGTTGTTTGTTTTTAATTTAACTTGAAATGGATTAAATTTCAAATAATAAAGAAAATTCCTTCTAAATTACACGCTTTGCAATACCAGGAAAAGGGTAAATAAATCACACGGATTCATATTAAAACATCTTGATTTTTGATTTCAAGACAACGTATGAGCATGTATTTCTTTTATTACAGCACGCGATGCTGGTACAATTAAAGGGCATACACTTAATGAATGCGCCCTTTTTCGCCAACCGACTTCTAATGATCTTGAAGAGGTTCGCTGGGTCTGAAATGACGCATTTGGTGAACACCCATACCGCTGGGTCTAACACGCTGGCCGAATATGTCGACGTGGAGATTCTGCCTAAAGAGGCCGGTGGAAGTTTTAGAAGTGTAGAGGAGTGCAGGGGTATATTATTAAACTTTATAATTTTTAACTAAATATATTTAATCTATTTTCATTTTAATTAGCATAGAACGTAGAAGAGCGTACGTCACACCGAATTGTAGGTGGTGGTGTTGTCTATGAACATCACCGATGCCAGGTGCGTGGTCGAGCGAGGTTTCAAGGACTAATAAGGAAACACATGGTATTCAAAGTCAAACAGAGACAACATAAAATGGTAGTAAAAGTATTGCAATAATTGACTGACTCGTTGGTGTAGTTGCGGACGTGATTGTGGCGCCGAGGGTCGTTGGTTGAATTCTCATATCGGGCAAACATTGTATGATGAACTGTCACTGTACGTCAAGCACGAAAATCTATCGAATTCGTAAGAAGTACAGAGTAACAGAGGTTCCCAAACTTATTTTGTCTACTGCCCAATTCGAGGATAAATTATTTTCTAGCGCCCCCATTTTTTCACCTACTTATAACCTACTACAGCGAGAGCTCAGTCGGTGTCTAAGAGTCCTCCTAGATGAAATTACAAATTGCCTCCCACGCCTCTACACAACGCCCCCATTTTTTTTTCTGGGTTTCTTACCGTCCCCCTTTAGGCCTGCAGTGCCCACAAGGGGGCGTTTTGGGAAAGGCTGTGTTAATGTATCGAGTCCTCGACACGAAAACGAGTCATTACATTAGATGCTAGTACTCGACAGCCAGCCTTCGAGATTTACGTTACCGTATGTCAAAACAATTTTCGTGCTGTCGATTATGAGTATAAGTTTCGAGTTTCGTGACATATACACTTATAAGAATAATTAATAAATAAATAAATATTTACTAACAATCACGCCACGTTAACTGGTCCCGTGATAAGTTCGTGAAGAACTTGTGTTACAGGTACCAGATAACGGAAATTATTAGTTATAAATAAAACATTCGAAAATATTATTTTCCGCTGTAATTCTTATTACTAAGTACGTTTTTTTACAGATGACACTATTGCCATAATGAAAGAAAATAAAGATTTTTTCCTTCAAGAAAACAAAAAACGTGTGACGGAATCCCTTCGACCTAAGAAAAGTGAAAATAAAAAAAAAGCGGAGAAGTGTCATAATATTGATTAAATAGCTTAAGGTTAAATAATTATTTGTAAAGATGATTTTGAAGTCTTAAAAACAAACCAAAAACTATTTGGTAATTTGATTTAAATTTCTCCTTGATTTAGGTCGAGACAAAGTTTTTTGTTGACAATTTTTTTGTAAATAACGACATCTACTGACAATGTATTGAAACCAAGTTTAAGTTTTAAAATTGTTTCATCGTATTGAATGCAGATGGCGTTAAATCTACGCCACAAATTAACTAGGAAACCATTGAACGTAGGTAGGTACCTACCTGTGGAATAAATTTTCACGTTATAAAATTTGTTTTCTTTAATTGCTAAGTTTATGTTGAAAATACTATGCCTACAGACTGATTAAGCCTAACTCACATTACCCACTTTCATTTCCTTTTAATTATGACTTGACCGGTAAATAAGTCCAAAACGATTTTAAGTGAATATCGGATTCAATCACACCTTGAGGTGTTTACATGTATGGTTTTACGTAAAATATATTTTTTTTAGTTTAAATACATAGACGATGTTCTTCCTTCACCGCGGAAGTCATTTATGAATACGAACGAGTTTTGTTTCTTTAGGAAAATTGGAACCAGTTTGCACTGTCCTTAGTTTTTTAACGTTCTCGATAGCGTAAAAGTTAACTCATATTTGTATGGAATGGGATCGTTTGCCTAAGCTTGCCGCTAGGGGCGCTGTTCCAACTGCATACAAAATTAACTTTTAGGCTATCGAGAACTTAAAAAAACTTGCATTAAGCACACTGCTTATACACCACCAGTCGCGGCACTCGGTAAAAGTATGCAGACGTCATAATCTATATATTATTACGTGAAGCAAAAACTTTGTAGGTACCCCTTTTTAAGAAAATTGCGCAGACGAAGGAGTATGAAATTTCCCACACTTATAAAATGTAGAGGAGTGCAGAATGTTAATATTTTTTTTAAATTATGAAAAATACATTAAATCAATAATAAAAAATACCATGTATTTAACACCCACGCATGAATACTATTTGTGTATTGTTTAGTCTGGTCAAATTATCTTTATTAATATTTGTCTGGGCGAAATCTGTGATTATAGAAGTATATTAATCTTTGACAATAGAATCATAATATGTAGTTTACAAACTTATAATTTCAATTCATTATAGTCGAATTTCGACTACCAGAGAACCATGAGTCTTTATTCAACCTTTAAATATGGTGGTATATGGTGCGTTCGCACGATTACAGGTCGCTTTCGAGCCGGTGGGCTCTTATTATTTCACACGCAGCGCGTTCAAGAATTCTTTAGACAAAAAAATTGGACATGCTAAAATAAACTTTACTACAATTACTTAAAAGTCCGTTTCCAACGTGATAAAAATCTCTCCTCTCCGAGCGCCGGTCTGTGTGGACGGCCCCTTTACCTAGGATGCACGGTGTAGACTCAACGTTAGGACCAGGGGGGTGCAACTCCCATACAAAGGAAAATAACATACAACTAGCGTCATCTTTAGGAACCGGCGAGGTCATTTTTGAAACGTTTTGGCCTTAATGAACTAATAAACTCACTAGATGGCAGATACGAGTTCTGACTCAATAAAAAAGGTTAGCATACTTTGAAGCAGTGCTTCCATTTTTAGGGAATTCTCCCTTTTTTAGGGAAAAATAGCTGATATTTTGGATGATAAAGACAATTTAAAAAATATAAAAAGCAAAGCCTATACTAGTAACTGTTGTGAATTTTAAAATAAACGGTTTTTAAAGTAAAACAATGAACATTTTATTTTATGGAGAGAGAATGACATTAAGTCGAGTTGACAAGTAAAAGAATAAAACAGAGTTGTGTATAAAAACTATTAAGAAGGTTTGATTCAACAGTAACCCTCTAGTAAAGTAAATCATAGATTAAGCCACTGCTTTTTTCTTAGGGATTCCCCAGAATCCCAATAAGTATAATCCGCCAAACTTTTATTTACCTATTTTCGTTGATGTCACCAGAACTTACTTGTATTGTAATATACAGGTACTTCATGTACCATGAAAGATTATCATGGTAATTTCATTTACGAAAACCTTGTGATTGTCATTTCACTTTTGCTAGCAGTTCCTTCTTCAAAGACTGAGGTGGAAAGATTATTCAGTGTTCTCAAATGTAAAAACTGACAAAAGAAACAGGCTTTCTAATGAAACCCTGAACGGCTTGCTTCATAGAAAGTTCCCAACTTTGCCAGCAAACAATTGCTCAATTTTAGAACCGAACAGTGTTAGGTTGCGTGCAGCAAAAGAATATAAAAGAAATGCGTCGACTTCCTTGAAAATTCTAATCCTATAGATCTATGATCTTCTGGGGGCGTTTATATTATATATACCTACATTAAATAATATGCTGTGGTTTATTTTCTGTATTTTATTTATGCTTTCTATATAAAGGATTTATGAAAGTTGTCTAGGAAATTTTAGGGATAAATTCAAAAGAAACTAGGGTAAAATGTGTTAAAAAAAACTTAAGTGGAAACACTGCTTTGAAGTTTTCAAAATTCCAGGGCCGTAAAACAATCTCAAAAAAAAAAAAAAGTTTTCAAAATGTCGTAACGATTTAATTTTTTAAATCGTTTTTTTTTTGTCTTGGTGTGAGTTATTTTACGTTGTAGTATTAATTTAGAGCATCTTTTAGCTTTATGAGAATATTAGACGATTAGACATTGAGAAACTCTGTTTTGAATTCTCTTTAGACATAACTTGGTTCCAATACTTTTTTCTTCGTTAGCGTTTCGTAAGCCTGTGTAACTATTTTCGTTTCTTACAGAAAGTTTATTATTAAAAATCAGCATGCCTCGAAGATCGAAAATGAAATGCTATTTCGGATGCCTTGATAACGGTGAGTTTACACTATTTTCCCGGTATATTATTTGCTAACAGAATTATTATTCATAATATAATTAAATGAATTAGCACCAACTAATGGTCCTTCCTATTTCTGCTGCCTAGCTATCATATATGTTAAGTTTGATTAAAACAGTCGGTGTTAAGTCTCGTACTATCACACACACAACTCAGATAATAAAATTGTCTCGAGTGGGTGGAAGTATTTATGTTTTGCAACTCAGCGTATTATATGCTTATTGTCAAGTGGGCCCGAACTAGTTTTTTGGAATGATCAATCAGTCATGCTTTCCTGTTTAAATAAAATACAGCACAATTGATCTCACATCCAAAGTTAGATGATGGCATTCACATTTTGTTTCCTGGTGTTTGATAACCAAGTTACATCAAGTGGCCTGTGACCACGTTCATCCTTCTACCCAATATAAAATAATGTTTTTATTTTTGTAGACAAAGGTTTGATAATGACAAAATTTTATGGAAAAATTATAAGGAGCACTAAAATGTCTGAAACATGAAAAGATTGATGCACTATATTTGAACCAGAACGTGTTATGTAATATATTAATTTGTAAGTATGATTACATTAACACTAAATTTTTCATGGTCGTATTTTTTCAATATTTGTTACATACTTAAGATACTTTGTTTCTCCGTTTCAGAAGAGAAACTGATTCAGCAAGGAATGTGAACTCACAAGGGATCTTAATTTTTTTGAAATATGTTTATAATTTATAAATTAATAGATGAAATAGTTCATAAGAACTAAATTGATGCCAATTTTGTTTTAAAATAGGTTGTTTAGTTCTTATAGTTATACTATTACGTTTGAATAGTTGTAATTAGTAAGTTAGTAATATATGAAAATACTGATATAAATTTTTGTAAATGAGCTTTTGTAAATTCTACGAGAAGATGATTTTAATTAATGATCAAAAGTCAACGATCTTCAAAAGCATTATTTGCAATTATTTAGATTAACTGTGGAATATATTTGCTAACTTGTGTTTTCTGTATGAGCAGATATAAATGAAAATGCCCAAACATGATTATGTTTCTTACATTTTCATTATGTGAAATCAATATGCTTGTGACTGAGTGTATTAATAATTTATTAAAACTTAAGTGATAGACAGCAACCCCTATGACACTGCTGAAGTTTAT
Source organism: Bombyx mandarina (assembly GCF_030267445.1). Lineage (NCBI taxonomy): Eukaryota > Metazoa > Arthropoda > Insecta > Lepidoptera > Bombycidae > Bombyx > Bombyx mandarina. The sequence continues at coordinate 10,886,769 of NC_143222.1, read as the reverse complement.
AAGCACTGGTGACCACTTATCATGAGCCGGGTTGTGTGCTCGTCTGCTGTTGAGTGCAATAAAAATTTTCGAGACCCTTTCTATTATTTAGATGTAATATTAATGTACATTTAATTTGGATTAAAAGATAAATTTACATTTTATGTTTGCATGTGTATGTTTATAATTCATTTGCATGTAACGAACATCAGTTTCTTTTGTAACAAAATGCAAACTAATGGTTTGTAATGAATGTAATTAACTTTAAGATGATTTTCTTTCAATCTGATGTTTGTTTCATCTAGTATTACCAAAGCTAAAGCATCAGAAACGTCAGAATAGAAATAATTTAGTTAAAGAATTAAAGTATAACTATTGTAATCATGTCTAAGATTACTATAAGTGTCATTAAGTACAAACTATCAATATTTAACAGTACTTTAAATCATCATTACATTTTTTAAACATTTTTTGTTTTTTTTGTTTTTCAAATCATGTAACAAAACGTTTGTGCAGAACAAAATGTCACATGTTATGAACATGATTGTGGGTTAATCGTTTCTTAAATTTCTAAATGTTTATAAGAAAGCTAAGAATAATTTAGTATTCACTTTAGTGTGTGTATTATCTCTACAATGCTAGTTTAAATGACAATTATTGTATGATGAAGCATAGGTAGTGTTTATAGATGTAATATTTTCATACAAGGTCATGATCTGTCACGATCAACTTTAAGCAAGAACTGCTATCATTAAGAAACAAATTTATTAAATTTAATTCAAATTGTCTACTATGTTTATAATGGAAAGCTGACATGTTTATATTTCGCACAAATGACTTAATTGACATTGAATGATTTGATTATCTAGACTTAATTAACTTTTAGATAACTTTCGATTTAATGTTAATAAGTACGCTAGTAGGATTAATCTAGAGGAGTTATTGTTATTCGAAGTTTTATACAATTGTACGTTCATACAATCTTTTAACCGAAAATTGTTTGTAATATAGGGAAATTAAATAGCTTACAGAGAATTACAGCTTTTTATTTTAAAAAACTGTTTTCTCTCTGTATGAAAAGATCTTATCGATTAGAATGCTGAACACAATCAAACATTCCTTAATATCTCATAAGTACTACCGGGAATTCCAGCGATTCTAAACGATAAGATTTTTTCATAAAGAGAGTTATTAAAAATATTAAAATTACTAAAAAAGCCACCTGGTGGGGGGTAGGGAGACTAATAATCGACCGTAGCGACGCCTGCTGGACCGGGCTTTAACTAAAGCAAAAATAAAAACGAGAGTTGCGCATCTATCTCTAATATATTAAGTGTATAATCTATGGTTAGGACACCGGCTTCGGTATTTCTGATGAATCCATTAATTTAAGGCCTCGAACTTACTAGACCGCGCTACATTACCTGGAGATGCCTTTGGTGTAGGTATCAATATGTATACTGGGTGTCAGGAGATCGCTTCCGAAAACGAAGATAGATATCGATCCTGATTAAAAATCATATTTATAAAACTTTTATTACCATTATATACGCTCCATCATGTTAGTACAGCTAAATGAAGCGATAGTTTCATAAAAAGTACCTTAATAAAAAAACCCAGCAATGGAATTCTTTTTCTGTCCCATCATCAGTGTCATTAGTACTATCGTCTGTCTTCCTTTTCGGTCTTCTCACACCCAGTATATTTAGGAAATTTTAACATTAATAAAAGGTAAATAAAATAACTTTTTGTAGCCAAATATATTTCATAGAAACACACTCGCCATCATGTTACTCTTAAAACGTAAACTGGAATAGCGACCAGCGCCGCGTACTCTGCAAACAAAAAATACGCAAAGTTAATGAATGACATTTGTCATTTTGTTTAATTCTTAATTGCATAGATGAGTGAAAGGCGTCATCTAAGTTATGGGACTGAAAGACCTGACTTAATAAATAATCAATATCCTATCTTTTGAATAACTTTCAGGTGTTGAATCACTTAATTCTCAAATCATGTATTCCAATAAAGTTCAAAATTGTTATCTATTAAAAAGCCGCTTTTTTTGTAGTTTTTCAAGACGTTCAAATCATAATGTTGACTCCTTATTTAAAGATATAAACCACACAACCACCTTACCAACTAATTAACCCTAACGTTATAGAAGCACACAGGTGATCATACATTGAGCAGGTTCACTTGGTAGACCAACAGCTCAAAGTTACTGAGCTTCTTGTACAACATGATTTTCAAATTAAATTATTTGTTTATGGATATTTAAAAAAACTTGCGTTTGCCGTAACTATTGCTTTGTCTGAATGAATACTAATTTTTTGAGAGGTCTACCATTTCATAAAGTCCCAATATGAAGCTCAATTGGAAAAAGAATCCACAAAGTGCAGTAAGAACATGAACCATCAATCATTCATATATAAAAATATCATCTAATATTTGTATAAATGTATAAAAGTAACTTATATACTCACTTTGTAAAGTTTAGTCAAAGAGACCGAAGCCCATGTCATCGTCAGATTCAGAGTCTTCTTTCTTCTCCTCTTTCTTGTCCTCTGTAATTCAAAGTCGAAGGATTAGACAGAGAATTCAAAATTGGTATAATTTACTATTGTTTTCAAAACATCAGATAATAAGAATGCAGCACTGTTTGATCAGTCGAAAGATGGTGTTGATTTGAAATTCATCACAACGAATTTTCTATTGCTAATAAAATTGACGTTGAGACTTCATATAACCTTTTATTACATTTGAAGCTAAATAAAATAGTTTAAAATTACTCATAGGTGTCATAGACCTGTAGTAGTTACTGTGGTCTAAAGACCACATTTGGTTATGAACATCGTCAGTCACAAATTATATTCCAGCTATTTTAATCAGAATATGCAACTGATTCTCCACCAAAATAGGTGAAATAGTACATAATTACAGAAATTATCTACACAGTTTCAGTATTGAAATAGTCCTGTCATTAACGATGTTACATTGTTTATCTTGATTTTGAAATTACCTTTCTTCTCCTCAGCAGCAGCAGCAGCTGGGGCAGCTGCAGCAGCCGCTGCAGGTGCTCCGCCTCCTACTGGCATTGACGACAGCTTCTCACGTCCTAAGCACATAAACAACATCAGATATGCACAACAATCAACCTCTTTAGAGTTATAAAAAAGGAATATCAGAATAGTAGATAGCATCAAAGTCATTCAGACGAAAGATGGTGTTATTATTATTATTTCATCATTATAATCAATATAATCATATTACAACCACAATTAAGTTACAATTACAATAGGTGTAGGTACTAGGTCACTAGTACTGAATTAGAAAGATCGTGGATTAGATGTAATTAATGTACATGATTTAGAAAATTCAGTGCTTATCATTGTCCTTTCTTTTGATATTTTTTTGTAGTTTTAATTTTCAGTTCTTTTAACAGATGGGTGGCAATAACCCTATCTAGTAACCACCAGAACTAACAGATAGATATGAAATCATTACACCCACCTCTTGAAATCAAGGTGCTATTATATATTTTCATAAATCATTGATTAAATTAAGAAAACTCTTAGTTCTGCGGACTATTTTCTGTTTCTAACTTTAATGGCTAAAATATTCAAGGTAGGTAGAGTGCTTTTAATAACTATTAAACTTAAAAAATTAAAAATTACACTACAGGAATAAAAATTACATTGAAACTCTTTAAATCCGTACCAAAATTAAATGTGAATGTGTGCTTGTTTGTCCTTATTTGAAGTCAAAACGAAAGCATCAGATTAACTGGATTGTTTTTGACAGTATTGGGTCAGGAGTTAAATATGTTCTTTTTTTATCCCAAATAAACATAATATATTATTATATTATTCCCACGAGTAGCTACACTTACATTTTCTTTACTGTGACCACGCGGGCTAAGGTGCAAGTAACAACTATTACAGTTAGTATTCCGGTGGTACATTCTGCGAAGCACTGCTCTTGCTAGGGTCAGTGTTAGCGATACTCCGGTTTGAGCCCCGTGAGCTCATTTACACATGTTAGGGCGAAGCTGAAACGGCCTCTCAAGGCTAACAGCATAGGTTTAAAAAAAAAAGTAGTAAATTATATATTTGACTTACCGGCCGCAATAAGTTGTTCAACATCCTTGCCGTTGAGCTCAGTGATTACTTTCTTAAGCTTCTCAGCGTCAGCTTCGATACCGACGGAGCTGAGGATCTTCTCAACGTCAGCGGCAGCTGGCGTGGTCTTGCCACCCAGCACAGCCAGTAAATACGCGGCCACGTAACGCATTCTACAACACAATAGATTTTAAACATATTATTGCTTAGAAAATAAGATTTGTAGTTGTATTTTTGTTGGACATCGTTAGAGCCTAAGAAGTTAATGGGTAGTTTGTCGTCTTTGACTATGTACGATATTACTAATAAATAAATTAACTTAGGGTGCAAAACTATGTTTATCTTCGTTTGATGGATTGGAGTATGCACGATAACCGTAAGTTAGTTTTACCTTTACATTCATACACAACATAACCTCAACAAAACTAAACAGCAAAGCCCGCGTTTTCAATCTTTTTAAATCACTATCAAGATCACAGAATTCATACGATAATCAGGAAACGCACACCGCTCATATTAATTTCGTTGAAATAAAAACAGTATTTTGCTATTCAAACTTACTTTTAAGTCCTAATTGACACGAAACGTGTAATGCCGAAAGAATAACGTTCGTCTTGAACAAACGTCAACAAGAAAGAAAGAACGGTCCACAAGGTTTCATTTGAGAGTTACGTTGTCTATGACAGCGTAGCGATTTGGACCTGATTTTCAAAACAATCGATTCTTAAATCGATCTTTACAACAAAAAAACAGTGATTTTATTTGAAACAGTTTATAATTGAGATTAGAATGGAGTAATACTTTTTCTTATGTATATATCTTCTATATACTTCTACTTGTATATATGAATATAATACGAAGGAAAGTGCTGGATTCCTATTAGTCGTGTAGCCATTATTAAGTTTTTATTAAGGATGAGAAATAATTCTTTTTCTAACTCTCTGAAGGCGTTCAACTAATTTTAAAATTATTTCATAATTCAATAAGAAACCAAAAAGCTTGTTTGTTTGTTAAATTGTTATGTGTTACGTTAACTGAAATTTAAATATTTGCGCCCTGATAAATTAACTCTTGTGTGATGTGAGTTATTGACTCGTGTGTAAGTAATTTAATGTTTTCCTGGTAAATAAAAGTTCAAACTGTTCGAATAAATTCTTCACCCGTCTCAAGCATAATTTTAATGTGAATCGGTTCAAATCGATTTAAAGATCAATCGTTTTTGGAAAGAATCAGCATTCCTAGTTCGTCAGCTGTCATTTCTCAAAACATATTTTTTTTATTCTTTTACCCATGTACAAGCAAAGGGCACATATTGCATACATCCAATCCAGTCAACATTTATTTTATCTGACAGTCATACGAAACCAGATCTGTTTACAGATGTTGAATACTCACTATTATTACAAATTTAAATGAGAACAAATTCAAAAAAGTACTATATCTTTTGTGTTCATTTTTAAAGCACTGATTTCTTTAATATTACTGGCCATACCAATTTTAGTAAAATCGACACTCAACGGCTCTAATAGAATATTATGTTATTGCAAAATGTAACGTTTTACAAATAGTTTCTCAGTTTACCAAAAGGTGCCGCTATATGAAAATATTTTGTTAGGCCAGGGTGAAGCCTTTGATAATGCTAAAAAGTGAAAATGATTGCAGTAGGATGAAACTCGTTATAAAAAGACGAGAATATAACAAAAATGAAAGGAAAAATAATTTACGGGTGATCTGAGGTCGAGAAGGGGGGGGGGGTGAGTTTTAAGGGTAAAAACGGTTTATCTCGATTTCCGGAAAAACTACAATTCCTATGGAACAAAATTAAATGACAAAGTTGCAAATAATAAAGAGACCTAAAACTTTTGTGATTACACTTTTTCATATAACCTCAAAATTTATGTGAAAAATTCAAGAAATCGTATTAATAGGTTGGGAAAAAAGACTTTTCGCATTGTAGTATGTATGAACTTGTAATAAAATCTCTTTGGCTATATTAATTGTATCTGGCTGGTTTTGCTATCATTAAAAGATTAAATTTTAAAGAGGATAATTACAAAATCAAATTAGGAAAATGTGTGATTTATATTTATTTTTCGTACTGTCAAGATGAGTGAATGTAATGAAGAATTTCGATACATTTTAAAATTTTATTTCAAAAAAGGTAATAATGCAACGCAAGCCGCGAAAAAAATTTGCCATGCTTATGGACCTAGTGCAGTGTCTGTGAGAGTAGCACTTTGGTTTAGAGCGCTTTCAGTCCCGAAACTTTGATGTCAAAGATGCACGTCACTCTGGTCGCCCTATTACCTACGGATAAAATGGATGCCATTTTTTAAAAAGTGGAGCAAGATCGGCATATCAGTAGTTATGATGTAGCTGAAAAATTGAGAATTGACCACAAAACAGCTTTGGCGCATTTGAAAAAAACTGGGTGCACAAAAAACCTCGTTATTGGGGTACCTCACGAGCTCACTTAAAGAAACCTAATGGACAGTATACTCATTTGTGAATCTTTATTACGACGTAATGAAACCGAACCATTTTTGAAAAAGCTGATAGCTGGTGACGAAAAGTGGATCACGTACGACAAGAACGTGCGAAAAAGGTTGTGGTCAAAGGCCGGTCAGGCCTCACAGACTGTGGCGAAGCCCGGGTTAACTCGCAACAAGCTGATGCTGTGTGTGTGGTGGGATTGGAAGGGCATTATTCATTGTGAGCTGTTACCACCAGGCAGGACCATCGATTCTGAACTCTACTGCGAGATTACAACTGATGAGATTAAAGGAAGAAGTTGAGAGAAAGCGGCTGGAATTAATCAACAGAACGGGTGTGGTTTTTTATCATGATAACGCTAGACCTCACACATCTTTAGCCACTCAGCAAAAATTAAGAGAGCTTGGCTGGGAGGTTTTAATGCATCCGCCGTATAGTCCTGACCTTGCACCTTCACATTTCCACCTGTTTCGGTCTCTTCAGAATTATTTAGGCAGTGTCAGGCTAACATCACGAGAGGACTGCCATCAAAACCAATTGTCGCGGTATTTTGATCAGAAGCCCCAAAACTTCTATAGCCATGGGATCATGTCCCTACCTACAAGATGGCAAAAAGTTATCGAACAAAATGGTACCTTCATACTTTAGTTAAAATATGTAATTAAAGTATATTAAAAAATTTTGTGATTTTTTTTAAAATGCGAAGAAACTTTTTCCTTAACCTATTATATCGGATACCTAGTATATTTTTTATTATTACAATTCGAAAAATATGATTTATATATGTACTGTATTTCTTAACATTATAAACTTCTTGATATTTTAGAGGCTTGATTTTAGAGACATAGCTTGATTTTTACCCAATCGAAAATTATTTTAATTTGCTAAGTAGGCAAACGACAAAATGACGTACAGGCTGGTCATCATATAGCAGCTATGCCTCCCATAACACTCATATCACTGTTCTTGTATAATGTTCCTTGAATTAGTTCCAGAAATACATCGCGCTCGCGCCTTACAATAAAAACCCAAAACTGATACGCAACCAGCCGACGTCGCATGCGCAACTATTAATAGACCGTGCAAATCAAAGATTAATACATAAAAATTTAGTAGGTCGAAAATGAAATTAAAATTAAAATCTAGATTACTTTTTTATTATAATTTCACAAAAAATACATATAACATTAATGTAGGTTAAAATACACTATTTATATCAAACGTGGGCATTAGCTAAGTTGTGGAAGTAAATTGAAAATGTGTAGTTCTTGAGAATTCGAATGTACAGTGGATAAAACGTGCATTCTATGTCAAATAATCTTTGTTCACGTCTAAACTGGAAATGGTGCCTTCATCTTATTGGTTAGTCGGCGCGTGAGCTTGTCAATTTCAGTGCTCGAGTTTTAAAAAAGTATACTACATACATAAAGTGGCACGAAAAAAAAAACTTGAAAAATAAAGTGGCGTCATAATATACGTTCGAAATTCAAATTAGTGTTTGTAAAAAAAATCAAGCGAATCTTGTTTTATTTGTGATGTTAATGTGGATTTGTGAGATAATCAAGAAGTTTTATTTTTAATTTTTGTGAAAAAGTTAACCACTTAAATTTTTATATTTGTTTTAGAAATTTCATGTTCGTTATTTTAATATTGTTAAAGATTTTCACTCAACGTACGGGTCACACTACAATCAATATATCTCTGAACACGAAAAAAAAATTGATTGAAATCTAATTTAATAAGGTATGTATTTACCTGCATTTATAACATCGATAAGCTAAAATAATTTAAGAAATCAAATTATTTAAGCCGTATAATAACATCACTATATAATGTTTATAAGTTTTATGGATATTTCAATTGTGTTTCACCAAAAAAGATTTAGTGTACATAGTTCACAACTTAAAAAAAAATTAAAAATTATACTGCTTTAAGCGTGCCTTGTAAACACGTCGTCTCGGAGTGTTAGATCGCTTAACAATTCCACAATGAAATTGATTGAACGCGATGTAAATTTTACGTTTTTCTTACATAAAACTTCAGTCTCTATTCTCCCATTTAAGGGTAGATTTTTATAATAGATATCCTTATGACTTTTTGGCGAGAACGCGAGGAGTGAAGTTTTGTGATTTGTTTTATTTTGTCTATTTAGTGTTTCTTCAGGTTTAAATATGTAATAACGGTGGCTTATTAACTGTTTAATATCTGTGAAAGTGCACAAATGTCGGAAAATGAAACAGAGTCGCTGGACGTAACTTCTCGGGATCCTCCAAAAAGTCCACTGAAAAAATCTCAGTTTTTATTATATTTCATCCCATATCATCTCATCTCATTTAATTTTAGATCATTTCATCCCAGTTGATTAATGTCTCAAATTAATCATCTTCGTTTCATTTAACTCCATATTATCATTTTTCATAAAAATAAGAATATAAATTAAAATAAGACGACCTAAAGGTGTTAGTTACCAGGTCATAAAATCTCTTAAAAAATATATATCCTTATAGTTAAAAAAGGAATACTCATACAGGAATATTTATGCTGTCTCAGGCGCCATGTTTAAGTGTGGCTTTACTGGATGTAAGACCAGTTCCTTTCTTTTCCTGGTTTATCTTGAAAGACGACTAAAGGTTCGTCCGAGAATGGGCTGGGCGACAGCGTTCTCTGAGTAGGTACAATACGTACTGCGATTATCAACTCAAATGTACTTGTCGTAAGGCGTATTCTAATTATTGTTTTCTGGCACGAAACTGTCTTGCCTTCAGGTTGAAAGGTGTGACAACCGTTATACAGCTGAAGCTTCGGCTGGATGAGTCTACAGCCTCCTGTATGCTTAGTGCGAGTTAACGTTCTCGATAGCGTAAAAGTTAACTCGAATTTGTATGGAGTTGGAACGTTTGCCTACGTCTGCCGCTAGGGGCGCTGTTCCAACTGCATACAAATTCGAGTTAACTTTTACGCTATCGAGAACGTTAAAAATCTCGAACTAAGCACACTGTAACAACGTTACAACGGGTGGGCTACGGACTCATTCACACATCTAAGCATTAAAAAAAAACATAATAATATGGATTTTAAGAAATGTAAAATCACAAAAAGGTTCATCAGTTTTGGTTTTGACTTGAATATTTACTTTCTAACCCGAAGCTTCTGAGGACTATAATAATAATAATAATGTTTTTATTGCAAGTAACCATGACTCATATAAATTGTTAATAAGACTTAGACCTATGTTAGTAGTTATATTTACATCACAATGAATTACTGTGGTAACATCCCATGGGAGATGGCACCACAGCGACCCATGTATACACAGTCCAGCCTGCTTGCGATCATGCTCAGGATACTGTTGGAGCTGGCCCTCACTCTGCTTACCAGAGATGCACACCTCTTACGCATGGTAGCGTACAAATTATGAATAAAAAATATGAATAAAACTATGAATCAGATACATTGCACATCGTAGTAGGTAAATCAAAGGCGGGTTGTAAAATTCCTGCCCGATTTCGAATAAAACTAAACACAGCACATTTTCATTAGATGCAATTAGAATTTGGAAATGTTTGTCGAATTGTTAACATTCAAAGTCTTGAGCGGCGGTGGAACACGGAATAATGTATACGGATAAACACGGGTGAAGTCAAGTAAATAAACTTATTAAGGAGTTTAACTTTCGGAGTGTTCTTTTGTCGTTAATTTTTCACTGTAACACATCTAAACTCTATTTTATGAAAACATTAATTTATTTAAATTATTTAAAAAAAAAAGAACATAATATTCCTAACCTAAAAGTAGGTACATGTTATTATCCGCAACATGCTTCGTCAGATTACAGAAGTGGAGTTATCAGCAACATGCTTCGTCAAAAAGTACAATATTTACATTCAGTTACAGGCGTCGTCATAAGTAACTTAATTGTGTAAACTCTATTTTATTGTCTCAATGGGTAAAAAGTTTTATCACCAATCTTCGAAAATATGTATATAGGTACTTGGTAATACATCATGTTTTTTTTTATTTTTTTTATTGCTTAGTTGGGTGGACGAGCTCACCGCCCACCTGGTGTTAAGTGGTTACTGGAGCCCATAGACATCTACAATGCAAATGCGCCACCCATCTTGAGGTATAAGTCCTAAGGTCTCAGTATAGTTACAACGGCTGCCCCACCCTTCAAGCCGAAACGCATTACTGCTTCACGGCAGAAATGGGCAGGGTGGTGGTACCTACCCGCGCGGACTCACAAGAGGTCCTACCACCAGTAATATTTGCCGCCAGTAACATAAATTTACATTATATTTTTATACTACCGGATGTAACAGGCTTGAAAATAGTTTATTAAAAAAAAAACTACGAAAAAAAAATCGATGGAGATCATAATTTAACGATACATGCACATCGGATGTGGTCTTGGCATTTACGATGGTTTATTATCAGTTGATTCGGATTAACACGACACATCCCTGATATTTTTAAAGATATTATTTTTTCTTGGCCAAATGTTTACATTAATCATTTTCGAATACGGACCCGATGATGCTTGCCACCGTTACTCAAAGTTGAACATAGACGCAGCCCACTGAGTTTCTCGCCGGATCTTTTCAGTGGGTAGATACTGTGAAGCTCTTGTTAGAGCTAGTGTTAGCAAATTATCTCAGGTTGAGTCCCTGAGCTCACTTACCCGTCCGGGCGTAACTGAAATAGCCTCTTAGTCTACCAGTTAATAATTAAGGGAAAAGAAGTTGAATTAGGGGGAAAGTAGTAGGAGTATCCTGATCACGCAGGAGCCAATCACCGTCGACGCCCTAGACACGTCCTTACGGATACATCAGATCCAATAACTCTTACATTAGACGTTTTTAGCTCTAACACTAGGTGCAGGTTCTGGGACTCCGGTAACAGTACTCGTCGCACTCTCCAAAGAGTTCGACGTGCAACCTAACCCATGAATCAGCCCACTGAGTTTCTCGCCGGATCTTCTCGGCGGGTCGGAATTCCGATCCGGTAGTAGATTCATTCGCGAAGCAGCTGCTCTCGAGACGTTAGGTCTCTATCGGAGGCGCTCGGACAGCTGTTAGCTAATCCCACCCCTCCTGGCTGAGCGTTTGCTCGCCCACCTGTCCTGGTGAAACTGGAAAGGCCTCCGGGCCACCAGTAATGCTTCGATCATTAAAAAGAAAGTGGAAGTTACGTAGGTCATCAAGAACCGGTCACTGCGACCAGGGAACTCTAAATATCTGTTATATGCCGTTGTAATTCGAGCCTATGAATAGAATTAGATAAAGTACCCTGACTATGGCTTCATATAGTGTACTTAAATGACGCATCTGAGTGATCGGATGCCGTTGCAAATATTACTTAAATATTCGTGTTTACCGGTAGATTTCTGACGTGCGTCCGAAAGTCCTTTTGCAAATATGTTTATTAGAGTTTAGATTAGTATGTATCCGGAATTTTAATTAATTTTTTATCTTAGAGGAAGAGATTAGATAGAGAAAGCAGACAGGTAGGGACAGGCGGAAAATGGAGACTGTTTAATTTTTTCTGTTACACATTTCTTTTCTTACTGGGACTGGGACGTGTTGTGAGTCCGCACGGGTAGATATCATCGCCCTGCCTATTTCTGCCGTGAAGCACTAGTGCGCTTCGATTTGAAGGTGGAGCAGCCATTGTACTATAAAACTTAGACACTTATAACTTATGTTTCAAAGTGGTTCTGGTAATCACATAACACAAGGCAGGATGTGGGCTCGTCCGCGCACAAAAGAAAAAAAATATTCACCTTCCGTTTCCATCAACGCGTTGACAACCCTTGCCGTTGTGGAATATCAATGTCTAAGCGAAGTTTACGAATAGCAAAACAACGATCAGCTTTTGATGATAGAATCGTAAAACCAGTGACGATTCTGCGGCGGCCCTACACCGCTGTATGCGCCGGTACCGTTTTTACGTCCACAATAATAAATTCGGTACGGAGCCTTGATGTCCGCCGCATAAATCTAAACTTACGATAATGTCTACGTATGCACACGTCACTGTTACTATGGATACAACGTTGGGCCATCAAACGGACTGTTGGCAAACACCAATCGGGATTGAAGCTTATTATATTGTGTTCGGTAATAGAAGTGTATTTGAAGTTTGATATCGTAAAATTGATTTTAAAGTTAGAGTTAATAATAAGAATTAGATAGGAAAGAGATGTTTTGTCTCAAAAATTCTAAAAAAAAAAAAACGCTTGTTGATGCGATTCACCGTTCTCTTTTAGCATTAAAATTATGTTAATAATAGCTGATTTTATTGTGGTTTTTTTTCTTATTTATTTGACTAGTCTGAGGCGCTTCTTTTGCAGATGCACTAGATCGAAACTTCCACAATAACATGCAATTTTGTTTGAATTTCACAAACCTTATATACGTTTGAAACTTTACACCCACGTGTTTCTTGTTATCGTAATATAAAATAATTTTTGTGGTCCCGTACTAATTGCTAGGTAAAGCTGCAAATTCATAACATAAAGACCGTTAATTAAAAAAATATAGCTGAAACTCCTTGCGATATTTCAAAATAGTTTTATACGCATCAATGTTCATAGCAAGTATGTTAGTTGTATTTCTAGCTTCGGTAAATTAAAAATGTGTTAAAAAGTAATGTAGCGTTATTAAATTAATGTTTTGTAAGTACCGAAAATTATCTTTTCATCTCATTTTAGGTCTGTTCTTTATTAGTTTCTTCACGCCATGATCTTGCAATAAGATAATAGTTAATTTCGGTATTAATCACAAACAAAAGTGGATTCTAGTTGCCCAGAAATTACAGTGGTAGGATTTACTTGTACACGATTTTTTTATTATTTTTTTATTGCCCTTGTAGGCAGACGAGCATACGGTCCACCTGATGGTAAGTGGTTACCGTCGCCCATGGACTACAGCAATGCCAGAGGCAGAGCCAAGCCGCTGCCTACCGCTTAATACTCTCCACATGCTTTTTTGAAGTGAAAACTTCTTTAGAATCGTTGTGATTTCAAACCGGATGCAACGGAAAAAACGACAGGTAAGAGACACAAATACAAAAATGTGTAGGATGAAGCCAGCAAAGAATGAGACAGAAATATACATACTATTTAATACAGCGCCATCTGTGAGATTTTTTAATACTAACGTGTGTATGAAAGCTCTTGTAGTGAATTTTAATTTAGGATTATACGTGAAATTAAAATATCAATTCATAGAGGGCGCTACCTTATAATTATTTACTAATTACAACATTTTACATATACTTAAGACGTTTAGGATAATTGTATTTTAATTTTGGAAGATTTCACTTCTACCACGTGTGAATTGCACACATTTTGTTTTTTGAAGAAGGACATGTCATAGTGCTCGGGAAACACCGTGGAGGGGAGGGATTAATAGACAGCTGTTAATCTCTCATTTGTATTTAAAGATATATTTTTTTCAAACAAAAAATAATCCGCTAATTTCGGTGCCCGACTACGCTGGCTAATCATAATAAGCATAGAGCGTGGGCGAACAATGACGTTGCACATCAAAAGCTGCCCTGATTTAATTTCGCAACATATAAGTAATACACGTTACTTCATATGCGTGAACTATTAAATATTTGGCACCGTTAAATCTCTACGTAGCTGGATAAGTCTTTTTTTTTAATTGCTATAAACGCGAAGACGGCTTTGAACGTTTGCCTGGAGCATCGTTTGTCTGATAAAAAAGTCAAGGCGGTATAACATCTGAATATTTATCTGCACACAATCCCTTTTACTGCTGTTGGTGTGCTCGCTAACCTTCGTATTACGATTTTACAAAAGAATACATCAGTACATCGGTGAAAATGGTCTCAATAAGTGCCGGAATGACTTTGTTCCCTTGGAATTATCAACTACAATGAGCGACGGTAATTAGGTATTCACCGTGGTGCGATCAATGGCCCTATACGGGGCGCCCGTGTGGGGCCAGTCCCTGGCCGTGGGGGTAGCGAAGCTGCTGCAACGGCCGCAACGCACCATCGCGGTCAGGGTCATCCGTGGTTATCGCACCATCTCTTTCGAGGCGGCGTGTGTACTGGCTGGGACGCCGCCTTGGGTCCTGGAGGCGGAGGCGCTCGCTGCTGACTATCAGTGTCGGGCTGACCTTCGTATCCGGGGCGTGGCACGTCCCAGCCCCAGTGTGGTCAGAGCGCGGAGGGCCCAATCTCGGCGGTCCGTGCTGGAAGCATGGTCCAGACGGCTGGCCGATCCTTCGGCTGGTCGTAGGACCGTCGAGGCGATTCACCCGGTTCTTGTGAATTGGGTGAATCGTGACAGAGGACGCCTCACTTTCCGGCTCACGCAGGTGCTCACTGGACATGGTTGCTTCGGTGAGTTCCTGCACCGGATCGGAGCCGAGCCGACGGCAGAGTGCCACCATTGTGGTTGCGACTTGGACACGGCGGAGCACACGCTCGTCGCCTGCCCCGCATGGGAGGGGTGGCGCCGTGTCCTCGTCGCAAAAATAGGAAACGACTTGTCGTTGCCGAGTGTTGTGGCATCGATGCTCGGCGACGACGAGTCGTGGAAGGCGATGCTCGACTTCTGCGAGTGCACCATCTCGCAGAAGGAGGCGGCGGGGCGCGTGAGAGACACGCAAGCCCGCCGCCGTCGAGCGGGGGCCAGGGAGGCGGATCTCGTCCAAGCCCTGGCCCTCTAAGTGTTTCGGGTCCCCTTCATATTTCGGTCTGGGGACAGGCGAAGGGGGCCTAAGAAGACGACGTGCAAGCTGCTCTGCACGCGCAAGAGCATCCGGGTGATGGAAGGCCGGCTATCCTCGACCCACGCTGGTTCTGACCCAGCGGGGTATTCCGTAGGATAGACCATTCTAACCGGCGCCATCTAGGCGGGCTCCGGATAGCCTGCCGACCGAGAGGGCTGGTGGTCGTGGCGCCGACGACCGCCGGTCCGGCGTCCCGAGGGGGAGGGTGATGGGAGAGATGTGCTCCGCACTAAACGCTTCACTTTCCCCCCTTTGCCTTTTCATGGGTTCTGTCTCATGCGAGGTTCGGACGCGGGTTGTTGAGCGACAGGAGGTTTTAGTCAGTTCGACTCCGACATGCCCCGCCTTCCATCCCCAGGGGAGTGCGGAAGTCCGGCGATTTCCTCCTGACCAACAAAAAAAAAAAAAAAAAGGTGTTCACCGTCAGATTGGCAGTATTGTTTTTCAACATTGAGTGTATTAAAGTGATAAAACTCCTCATAAATAAAAGCTTGTGTAGCCTAGGAATGGTTACTACATTTAACATAGAATTGGTTAACTCATTAATTAGTTTTCTCCCAGCAAACTCCATACTTAGCTAGCTAAGATATCGAAGAAGAAGAAAAAATTACAATGAGTAATTTCAATTTGATTTTATTATTATTATCAATAAGAGTGTCACTAATATAAGTAAATTATTATATTATACATAGAAACAAATATTGCATTATATGTATTACTTAGCATAATTGACAAATCCATTTATTTA
This sequence comes from Bombyx mandarina, assembly GCF_030267445.1. Taxonomy (NCBI): domain Eukaryota; kingdom Metazoa; phylum Arthropoda; class Insecta; order Lepidoptera; family Bombycidae; genus Bombyx; species Bombyx mandarina. Next base: position 10,870,663 of record NC_143222.1, on the reverse strand, counting down.
TATATTATACTTTACATACATGTGTTTTGATTTAAAGGCGGGAGCTGGGACAGCGCTTATAAATTGAACTTTTATGTTTTAAATAATTCCTGGAACCACATCATCAGGTCGGCACCGAAATTAAAAGTCAAAGTGAGAAAAAATATAAAAGTATATAATTTACTCTATTATATAGCTAGGCAATATTAATGTTAATGCCAATCAGTTTTGACAGACAGTACACAAGCGCTCTTCATGATTAGAATGCCTCGTTAAAATATGATTAATTATTTATTCTTAGAATTCACAGCGAAACAAGTGAATAGCGTTACAGCTGACTCTTTGAGAATTTTCAATAGGGGGTGTCAAATGTCTGAATTTTAATTTTTGTTTACAGCCGTCTTGTGTTGCTAATATAATGCGAACGATTAATTCAAAATCTTTCCGATATTCTTTTTTCAACTACGTCAATCCTATATTCCGGCATAAATTATTATAGCGATTTTAAAATATTTAAGTCTATATTTTTTTTTGTTGTAATAGCACAATCATAATATGTTAAGGGTGTTAAGTTAGAAATTATATAAATAAACATCTTATGAATTGATGTCTGGAAAATAAGATAACATTATTATAGTGCATGCTCGAACTTATTTTCAATTCATTTCATTTCACTCCATATTATCATTTTTCATAAAAATAAGAATATACAATATTATAATAAGACATGACTTAAAGGTCTTAGTTACCAGGTCATAAAATAACTTTAAAAAAGTGCTCGAACGTCAGCTTGTGGGACAGCTGTCAAAGTGTCTAATTGCCCCCGCTACGACGCGATCAACATAAGGCACCGCCATCTTTGAATTAAATCACAATGTTTGACAGAACTCGTGTTGCTTAATGACGGATCATTTAGATTAAATTATGATTGTCAGCTTCGTTTAAATTTCATTAATTAGATGGGTAATTTGTGTTAAATTGCCACTTTAGGTAATTTCAAGTGATGCTATATTTTAGAGTAGATTTTCGGGAGGCTTTTGCGTTCTTATTGAAGACTTTTTAGTTTTTGCTTTTTTTAGTTTTTGAGAAAACCTTTAAAGAGTGAATGCGCGCATTAGCTAACGTTGTGTGTGTTATTTAGAGATAAATCTTTTGATGTGCCAATATGGCGTGGCACAGTGGTATATTTATGCGTGCTAAGTAACCATTTAATTTATGTATTTGTTTATTAACATTTACGTTTCTTTGCACGCAGAAAGAGTTAACATTATTCTGAGGTTTGGCAGTTTTATTTATTTCTTTTTTATTGCCCTTGTAGGCAGACGAGCACACGGCCCACTTGATGGTGAGTGGTTACCGTCGCCCATGGACTGCCACGCCACGGACAGAGCCAAGCCGCTGCCTACAGAACTACTGCCTACAGCCTATTCGACTTGAGGGTTCATGTTCACATTAAGAATATCCCAAGGGTTAAATCTACTGGTAAGTAAAGCCGAAGGAAAGACTATAACACAAATGAAGTCCTGGAATGCAAATAATTTACATGTTTTTATTTCCTATGAATTTAGGAAGTCCTATGAAGTTCTATGTTCTAGGAATTCCTATGAATTCGTCTATACCAGAGTTCCCCAAACTTTTTTGTGTCGTAGAACCCTTGCCATGTTTTTCCGTGTTGGGTACTTACCCGATATTGATTTCCTGTAAATTTATAACTGGTAAAGTTTAGTGTTAAAAACTTAAAGTAAAAATACATGTTAATTTATACATTTATTAATTGAATATAAATTAAAACTACTCAAAATAAAATTTTGTATCTGTTATGTAAAATATACGTAACATAAAATAAACTATAAATAAACTATAAATAAAATAACATAAGCAATAAGTCAATATTTTTAGTGAGAAGCATGAACCTGATGCTTTAATAATAAATTATCAACGTTTGGCGTCAATTTTGTAAGGGTTCCTCCTCGGCTAATGATGTCTTGATATTATAAGATAGTATGATGTAAGTAAATAGGTACATTCAGTGTATGTGTTGAGATCCACTATCGTGGACCCCCAAATTTTTTTCCGCTGACGTAGACCCCTTGCAGGTGGTCATAGTCCCCTAGGGGTCGATATAGACCACTTTGGGAATCACTGGTCTATACGAAAGCGGCACATTACGCGATCAGGAGAGTCATTATCAGACATTGATTATTTCAGCTCTCTGTTATCAGAAGTAACTCGGATACCTACCCCGAGCGCACACAGAAAAGCGTCTAACGTAACGTAATCGTATCAAAATTATTAAAATCAATGATATCACGAATCCTTAAGCGTTTGCCAACGTTTTACACAACAATAAACCTAATAATAAATAAACCGCGTCGGAAACAGACAGTCAAAGTTGATTGGCTTTAAAACATTGGCGAAACACATGATGCTGTATTAGCGGTGTTCTCGACGGGTCGCCAGCCGTAAATCATTGGGCTATATAAAATATTTGGGCCAAGTTCATCGTTAAACTTGTGCAAGAGCTTGGCACTCTTTTTGTGGTTTTACATTGTTAATGACACAGGCAGCGTTTTGTTAATAATAGTTAAGCGGTTTGGTATACTCAACACTCATGTGGTAATGCCGCAGTTCGACTGGTGGTAGGACCTTTTGTGAGTTCGTGCGGGTCGGTACCACCACCCTGCCTATTTCTGCCGTGAAGCAGTAATGCGTTTCGGTTTGAAGGATGGGGCAGCCGTTGTAACTATACTTGAGACCTTAGAACTTTTATCTCAAGACAGGTGGCGCATTTACATTGTAGATGTCTATGGGCTCCAGTAACCGCTTAACTCCAGATGAACTGTGAGCTCGTCCACCCATCCAAGCAATAAAAAAAAATCTAAGGAAAGCAGTTTTCTCAAATACTTTAAGTATAAAAAAAAAACATTATATCGAGAGGTTGTCTCGTCGGTGAAATAAAATAATACACGAATTTTATTTTAATGTACTTAAATGAATTACAAGAATTGAATTAATTATTCATAATAATAAAAAAATTGATACCTCCACAATCGTAACTAGGAGATTTTATGGCTGATCAAGCAAATTATCTTTAATCAACAATCGACCACCTGGAATGGCTGAGAACATCCAAATTATCCATAAATTTAATATTATAAATCTGAAAGTGTCTTTGTTTGTCTTTCTTATTCGTCGAAAACACGAATCAACGTTGACATGATTTTTAAAGTGATAGCTAAGTCAAGAGAGTGGCATAGGCTATCTTTTATTCCAAACAAACATCTCTTTTTCACGGGAAACTATACCTACTGACGTTTTTCCTTGACGACGCCAGGGAAGCCACGGGTAACATATTGTTTCTGTATAAAATAGAAAAGAACCTTGAACGAAGATTTTTGGCTTTCCATGAAGCTATTATAATTAGAAATCTAGCCGATTTTATTGCTTTGACGTTTAGCGCTGATTTATATTTAGGCGGTCAAATTTAAAAGCTTTATCTAAAACTAGATCGAGAGAACACTGGACACGTCAAAATCATGATATAAGGAAACTGTTAAGTTCGAATAAATAGTCATGTTTTTAGAAATCTAAATTCTTAAAAAAAAAGTAAATAAATATGTATTGTAAATATAGGTAGTTTTTTATTTATTGCTTAGTTGGGTGAACGATCTCACGGTCCACAACAATGATGTTATAGTAAAAAGACTTATATATCTACTTTTACTATAACATCATTGGTCCACAAGGTGTTAAGTGGTTACCGTAGCCCATAGACATCTAGAACTTAAATGTCGCTACCCATCTTGACATATAAATCCTAAGGTCTCGTTATAGTTACAACGGCTGCCCCACTCTTCAAACCGAAATGCATTACTGCTTCACGGCAAAAATAGGTAGGGTGGTGGTACCTACCCGTGCGGACTCACAAGAGGCCTACCACCAGTAGTTACGCAAATTACTTTAATTTTGCGGGTTTGATTTTACCTACACGATGTTATTCCTTCACCGTGGAAGTCAATCGTGAACATTTGTTAATACGTATTTCATTAGAAAAATTGGTAACCGTCTGCGGGATTCGAACACCGGTGCATCGCTAGATACGAATGCACCGGACGTCTTATCCTTTAGGCCACGACGACGACAAAAATTTTATTATGTAAATATAGTATGTACCGTTCGTACCGTATATATGTTTTCATGTTTACATAACGTGTGAGGCAGCGGCTGGGCTGTGCCCCCTGAAATTGTTGACGACAACGAGCAACTGTGGCCCCTTATCATCGGGTGAGCCGTACGTTCGTTTGCCTACAAAGGCAATATACATTTTGTGGATATCAATGTTCTAATTTTTTTTATGTGATTACATAAAACATATATTATTAGGTGTTCACATAATTAGGTAAAATACAGACAAAACAGTTCAGTATTTGTTTAATATCTATTGACGAGATTTAGGGTTGTTAATAAGAAACCAGTTTGGATGCAGTTATTTTATTTTTCCTATAGCGGTCGGTAGTTACAATCGGGTTGTTACAACTGAATGTTTTGGAATATCAATCAATGAAACTATTCTAGAAGACACACAACCTTTGAACGTTTTTGATCGTTGTCATTCGAGTCGACGGGCTGACTAAAATAACCTGGTCCACGGTCGTGAAACAAATTATTTATTAACATGTCAAGATCGTATCTATTATGTCATGTAAATTTCGTTCCAAAGTATTATATTCATATACTGCTACGCCGGTAAGAGCAACGCCATCTATCGTCGAATAGCAGAAACGAATATCAAAAGAACCAGTATAATCTAGAACGCTCAAGAAGTACAGCGCCATCTATTGTCAAACGCATACCGAAAATACTCGACTTGTGAGGAATGTTCTCGATAACTCCAGGGATGTCGTGTTAAATATAAAAGCGTTGCAGTGATGACACGGAGGCAGTTAGTGATCAGAGCTACTCGAACCGAAACAGCGATTGAACCATCTGAAGCGAAGCGGATGAAGTGAATTGAGAATTTTAAAGTGTTCGTTAAGTTGAATAGAGTTTCAATTTGCACTTGGGTAGAATTTTTATTTATCCCGAACCCCAGTGCGTAGCAATACGTAGCTTTAAAGTCGTTAGTCAGTATTTAAGAAACCCCCGCTCCGGGTTAGAATTCTGATTGCAGTCAGTAGCTTTATTCGGGTTCTGTTTTTAATTTTGTCTCATGTGTGCTACCTGCAGTAGACTATACAACCCAGATTGGGCTTTTCGTTGCGCCATATTCCCTCACTGTCCAGTCAAAATCAGCTCACGGGCCGTTTGGAACAACCAGGGCTATTTTATGGTTCGACCCTTTTTAATTAAATGGCCATAATAATATCGGGGTTGATAAGCTATTTGGTTTAAGCGACATTTATCTTTGTAATTAAAGTTACATTTTTAATTTTAATTTTTTTATTGCATATATATGCGGACGAGCTCACACCCCACCTGATGTTATGTGGTTACCGGAGCCCATAGACATCTACAAGACCTTAGAACTTATATCTCATGTCTCAAGGTGGGTGGCACATTTACGTTATACGTCTATGGGCTCCAGTAACCACTTAACACCAGGTGGCCTGTGAGCTCGTCCACCCATCTAAGCAATAAAAAAAATAAAGAATACAATGATATCTACTCAATATATTATGTATGTTTCAATTATTTGTGGTAGGCTTTTGAGATAGACGAGAGAGATAGAGATAGCTAAGGTCTGTCGCGAATCGATCTTACGTACTGATTTGAAGGCTACTGATAAAATACGGTTGGGAAACAATCTTTACACAGCGGATTTCCTTTCGTTGTCTATAAGCCCCAGTATTTATTTAATTTTAGGTTGGGCGTAATGTAGGCTTGTCTCGATTGATAAAAGTATAATTCAATTGCGACTCTTAGATATTTTTTTTTTGCTGTTTAAGACAAGAGCTTGCGGCTAATTGATATTGAGTGGTAATTGTGGTCTAGACAACCCTCAGACACAGCCCATTGAGTTTCTCGCCGGATCTTCTCAGTGGGTCGCGTTTCCGATCCGGTGGTTAGATTCTGCGAAGCACTGCTCTTGCTAGGGTTCGTGTTAGCAATATCGTCAGGTTTGAGCCCCGTGAGCTCACCTACTAGTTAAGGTTACGCTGAAATGGTCTCTCAAGACCATCAGATTAGGTAGGAAAAAAAAAATGGTCTAGAAATACCAAGAGCACATCCAGGCCTCGACTGTCTACCTTAAGCCTTGTTTTAAGAAAGATTTGTCGTGGTGTTGACGGAATACTTACTCGCATCCCTTAACAACATCGGAATCAAATCTTAAAAAAAAATGTGTGTGTGTGTGTGCAATAGACATGTGTAAGTAATGCGAGTGATATTACTCGGGTAATATTACTCTACGATGTAATGCAACATCACACATTACGCGAAGGAAACAAACATCACACCATCACCCAACATGTTTCTTTCTTTGTCGTGTAATGTTGCTTAATACACGAACGGAACCGAGCGAGCGAGACAGACCGATCGACGCAAAATAAATGAGCAAGCGACACGGAATTATTCCTAGTGATTTGGAACCGTATGTCCTGGCCGCTAGGTACATTTTTATACCTATGGTATAGTAATCGGCAAACTTCTTGAGCAAATGACCTTGACTGCGCAGAACCGAATTTTAGATCACTTTGGTGGTGAGGGTGAGGCGCGACGGCAGGGGAAATCGTATCGAGCGCGTTATTGGTAGATCAGTCGAACCTTGCGTCCCGCACCGCGCCCTCATTCCGCTTGCTCCCAAAAGTACGCTTGCGTACAGTGGAAAGTCTATCGTTATTAATCGTTAAGTTATTTGTTATAATTGCTTGTGGACTTTGTTGCCATTGCTATTTGATGAGTGTTTGTTGATTTTTTATAAAACATACACTATGCCGTGCAAACTGGTGTAGTACTTAAAAGAAAGGGTAGAAAATTTGTGTACGACGTATATTGCTTCATTATAAAACAGGGGAAGAATGATATGGAAAAATTAAAACAGACTTCGGAAGCAACAAAAACATCAGTGAGTACTGTTAGGTGCATTATTAACGAAGCTAAAGGCTCTGGCTTGCTCGCCGTGTTTCGGACTCCGGGTAAGAAAAGATCAGGGAAGAAGAAAGTTACCGGAATGGATAGTTTCGTTCAATCTGTAATAAAAAGATGTAATCATAATAACTACGTAACAAGCAGCGAAACTCCGTATCGTAGAAAGGCTTCGAAAAATTTAAAGAAGATATAAATTTTAATGGCTCGGAATGAAGCTTACGACAAATTATGAAAGAGCTAGGCTTCAGATGGAAAAAAAGAACAGAAAATAATCGGAAGCTGGTAAATGAAAAAAGTAAGATTCGATTACTACGAATCGAATATCTTCAAAAAATAATTAATTATAGACAAAAAAGAAGACCGAATCGACCGAGTTGTAAACTACGCCGATGAGCCCTATGTCGACTCATCACGATGATAGCGACTCGGGTGATGAAAACAGTGATGATGATGATGGTCAAGATTATGATAACGAAAAAAAAATTACAAATACCAGCTTCGCTTCAACTGAACGAAGACCTGGCAACAGCTCTAGTTTTGACTTAATAGAAGGAATATCTATTTTACCCCAAGATTAAATTATTACAATTATTAACCTATATGTTTTGTTGATGTTCTAATAAATATATAAATAAATACATATGTTGATTTTAATAATTTAATAGCATTATGACGCAAAGTAAATAATGTTTTTGCACGTGAGTGTACCATGCGCAAACTTACCCCCACTACGTCAACAAATGCTCAAGAAGTTTGCCGGTTATTATACGTCTGAATTTTAATATAGGTATTTGTGTTTATATTTTTCATGCGGCCAGCCGGTAGTTTCCCGCAAGTACTTACTTAATTTTTTATTCGCAACTTTTGTAAAATCGCTAGTCGCTCGTAATTGTTTAGTAATATTTCATATTAATTTTTGTGTTTGATTTGAATTACTTAAGCACTTGTTTGAAGATAGTTTTATTATTTGTTTTAATGCGTGTTTAATAAGTGAAAGAAATAACGGCGTCTAAATGAAAGTACAGTCCTCCTTGGATGCACTTTGAGGATATCGCGCCGAAACAATGCATCTACTGCTCTCGTATATTAACATTATTGTCGAGCTCAATTTGCAGTCTAAGTCGCCATATGAAATCCGTTCATCCCACAATAAATTATATTAAGTAAAAAATAAAATTATTATATTATTAAGTAAGTCAATCTCTGTCAAGTAATATAACAGTGTATTACAATACAAAGTTCATACTTTGTATTGTAATACACTACTGTAATGACACACCCGAATCATTACCTAAGTGATGTGTATCAACACATATATAGATACAATGTATTCGTCGTCACAGTATCTATTGAACGCACCGAGTAATGTTAAGAGTGATGTGTAATGTTTTCGAGTAATATCACCTGTCTGTAAAAGTGATGTCATATCACATTACATTGGGAAGTGATGTTTTGCGCAAGTCTAGTGTGCAAGTCACATACGGCATGGTAGAAGTAAAACTTATAAAAAATAAGAATAATCGCGTGAGTCACCCAACAACCACTACGCAGTACTATGGAGCAGCTCCACCCTGGGGAACCACCTGCACGATCACAGTATCTTTCCACCAGGTAAGTATGATTTAGCATGAGAAATATAAGAACGTTTATCAACTGTGTAACATCTCGTCATTGCGATTCAGGAGTTGTTGAATTTACATGCAGCGACATCTGTTGATAACAAACTAAATAGAAATAATTGTAAATCATCTTTTATAGTATGAGGTAGCGCCCTCTGTGAATTGATATTTTAACTTCACGTTTCATTTTTTCGTTTCATCGAGTTTGAAATCACACCCAAATATTCTTTTTTTTTATTGCTTAGATGGGTGGACGAGCTCACAGCCCACCTGGTATTAAGTGGTTACTGGAGCCTATAGACATCTACAACGTAAATGCGCCACCCACCTTAAGATATAAGTTCTAAGGTCTCAAGTATAGTTACAACGGCTGCCCCACCCTTCAAACCGAAACGCAATACTGCTTCACGACAGAAATAGGCAGGGTGGTGGTACCTACCCGTGCGGACTCACAAGAGATCCTACCACCAGTAATTACGCAAATTATAATTTTGTGGGTTTCATTTTTATTACACGATGTTATTCCTTCACCGTGGAAATCAATCGCGAACATTTGTTGAGTGCGTATTTCATTAGAAAAATTGGTACCCGCCTGCGGGATTCGAACACCGGCGCATCGCTCAACACGAATGCACCGAACGTCTTATCCGTTAGGCCACGACGACTTCATTCGATTCTAAAGAAGTTTCACTTCAAAAACCCGGGACAATTTAAGCGTAAACATGTTTAAAGTGTTTTATATAAAATTTATTATGTTTATTTAAGTTCGGAGTGCTCCGTTTAGTTAACAATAATATTTGTTTAACCCCGGGATTCCGTTCTGGTGAACGTGATTTCATTCGTCGAATCCAAGAAACATTGTGGGTGATTGTATCGAAAACTGTGTAAACAATGACGTAGTATAATATTATTTTAATAGTTATTTTCGTAATATTGTTTGTTGATATTTTCACTGGCTAAGAATGACGGCCTATTTAATAAATGTATCTAAAGCATTTTTTTTTATTGCTTAGATGGGTGTACGAGCTCACAGCCCGCCTGGTGTTAAGTGGTTACTGGAGCCCATAGACATCTACAACGTAAATACGCCATCCACCTTGAGATATAAGTTATACGGTCTCAAGTATAGCTACAACGGCTGCCCCACCCTTCAAACTGAAACGCATTACTGCTTCAAGGCAGAAAGAGGCAGGGTGGTGGTACCTACCCACGCGGACTCACAAGAAGTCCTAACACCAGTAAAATTATTAGTGTATATTATGTATAAAATAAATGTAAATTATTTTAGAATGGATTCAACGATTTTGATCTTTTCCATTATTTTCACAATTTTTTGGACGAGATTAGAAAGAAAGCATTTGGAAATCTGAAAATACATAGAAAAACGTCTATGCAAATAATTGTAGTCGCTAGTTTTATTTATGAATGGATTGATTCATTTTTGTAGCCAAATAGTAGACGCAAATTAGCTACGTTCTTTTTTAATACATTGATCAGCTGGTACGACTCGGCCATGAGATGGCTCATTGTGTTTTAATTGCTTTATTACATATTTTGGTGTTATCAAATAGTATACTTTAGTGAAAATCTTCTTTGTTGTGGGATACATTGTGGAAAAAGTGAAGTCAATCTATTAAATTATCAATATCAAAACGACATACGAAGACTGTTCAGATTGTCAATAATCCTGGTCTTACGGATCGTTTGAAATGTGACTACTGAGAGATTTTCTTATCATTTGAAATTCGCTCTATCGTCTCGCCGCGCCGTACCAAAGATTATCGCTGTCAACTAAAACCACTATTGTCATTGATAGCACGCCTTGATTTTTGCGAGAAACGTATTATCTTAAGCTGTTCTAAAAAGCTGTTTACTCTAGCCTACGCTTGGTTGTGCCTCTGGTTTATGGTCTACTAGCGACCCGCCCTCGCTTCGCTTCGGAAGCATTAAATTTTATTATTGATAGCTGAGTCCCACGATGTTACCCGCGGTTATTGTCGTACCGCGGGTGACGCCGCGGAGCGAAGCTAGTCTAAGAAAAGTAGCCTACGTAGTAGTAAAGTAGTTACTCCTTATATCATCAGCTACCTGTCAGTGAAAGTCCCGTCAAAATCGGTCCAGCCGTTCCAGAGATTAGCCGGAACAAACAGACAGACAAAAATTAAAAAAAAATCTTATTTTGGTGTATGTACCGTATATACCTAGTCAGGTCATAAGTATTGTCACACAGTAAAAACTTTTCTTTTAGAATGCTGGCCACAAAAAAGTTTATTGAATTCGAATTTCGAATTGTTCATGAAAATAAAAATGTATACTTTTTCGAATTTTACTCATTTTTAAATATGGAGTGGACGCTTAAAGAAGACCGTGTTGCAGTTATTGCGTTACATCGTTGCGGTTACGCGCCAATTCAAATTTTTAACATACTGAAAAATTTGAATATAACCAAAAGATTTGTTTATCGTACCATCAAACGATACAATGAAGACTCCAATGTAGATGACAGGTCAAGAAGTGGTCGCCCTCGATCTGTTAGGACTCCAGCAGTGATAAAAGCTGTGAAGGCGCGAATTCAAATAAATCCCAAACGTAAGCAGAAACTGTTGGCCCTTCAGATGGGGTTAAGCAGAACCACGGTGAAAAGGGTGTTAAATGAAGACTTAGGGCTTCGGGCATATCGAAGAAAAACAGGACATCGTTTGAATGCTCGTCTAATGGACCTGAGACTGAAGAGATGCCGCGCTTTGTTGAAGCGGTACGCGGGAAAAAAATATCGGGAAATTCTTTTTTCGGATGAAAAAATTTTTACCGTAGAAGAGAGCTACAACAAACAAAATGATAAGGTGTACGCACACAGTAGTGAAGAAGCGAGCAACCGTATTCCGCGTGTCCAACGAGGTCATTTTCCATCCTCGCTCATGGTATGGTTGGGAGTTTCTTATTGGGGCTTAACAGAGGTACATTTTTGTGAGAAAGGTGTAAAAACGAATGCAGTTGTGTATCAAAATACAGTCCAGACGAACCTTGTGGAACCTGTTTCTCATACCATGTTCAATAACAGGCACTGGGTATTCCTACAAGATTCGGCGCCAGCTCATAGAGCGAATAGCACACAAGACTGGCTGGCGGCGCGTGAAATCGACTTCATCCGGCACGAAGACTGGCCCTCCTACAGTCCAGATTTGAATCCGTTAGATTACAAGATATGGCAACACTTGGAGGAAAAGGCGTGGTCAAAGCCTCATCCCAATTTGGAGTCACTCAAGACATCCTTGATTAAGGCAGCCGCCGATATTGACATGGACCTCGTTCGTGCTGCGATAGACGACTGGCCGCGTAGATTGAAGACCTGTATTCAAAATCACGGAGGTCATTTTGAATAAACTTTAGTGTCATAAGAATCTATGTTTTGTTAAGTTCATTTTGGTATATGAATGGTTACATAATGAATAAATTTGTTTCAATTATTTTACATTAAACATGTGACAGAATTTATGACCTGACTAGGTATATTCATATGCATGCAGTAAAAAGCGGTTATTTCAATATTACAAACAGACACTCCAATTTTATTTATATGTATAGATTACAGTCGCGTATAGGAAAACTAGGAAAATCTTTCCTATACAATGTTTACAATGATGATGTTCCAAAATCGATTCATTCGTAACATTAATCTAGTAACGCTAAGTCCTTTAACCCATCGCATTGATTGATCGCCGTAACTTCTCTGAACGGTTAATCAAACGCTAACCCGTCAGTTAACATTGATTTATTGTAATTGCCGTGATCGTTTTAGAACAGATCAATTCTGAATCGTACTGTTAATGTTACACATTTTAATGGTTTTAAATGTTTTACTTTTTTTTTTTGTTTTTCTCAACCAATTATTTACACGTACAGTGGCCAGATGGTGCGAGTTTAAAGAGTACTCCAATGAGGTACAATAATATTTGCGAACGTTAAAATTAAATGTATCGACACGAGTTCTCTTCGTATTTACAACTAGCGGACCGCTCCGGCTCCGCTCGGGTGTTTAACAAAAATTTCAACGATAATTGACGTTGTTTTATTTTTTTAAATAAAAGAACACTTATTGCGGCATATCTATAATAGTTAGGCATATCGTGTCGCGACGCTTTTGGTAAATAATAATGTGTTCTACAAAGTCGTAGTACATTATTTTATTCTATCATCAATAATTTGCGCAGGGCATGCGATGTAAAGAATGTTTTAGGTAATTTTTTTTACGCCTTGGGTTACATTAATGGAGTTTTAGTAAGGTTCCCTAATTTTTTTTCAAAAAAGATTATAGCCCATGTCACTCGGGAATAGTGTAGCTTCCAAACAGTGAAAGATTTTTTTAAATCGGTTCAGTAGTTTCGGAGCCTATTCAATACAAACAAACAAACAAATCTTTTCTCTATATAATATTAGTATAGAAGTATAGATAATAATTGATTTACATTAATAACACGGACCCAATGCTATTTCAATTTTAAGATCTGGTTAGAATGAATAGCAATTCTATTGACTGTGTACTTAATTTTTTTTTTTTTGCTTAGATGGGTGGGCGAGCTCACAGCCCACCTGGTGTTAAGTGGTTACTGGAGCCCATAAACATCCACAACGTAAATGCGCCACCCACCTTGAGATATAAGTTCTAAGGTCTCAGTATAGTTACTTGCGATACGCATGCTATGAAAATGAAAGCCATAAATCAAATTAAAAAACAATGTCTGGAAAGTTCTTTAGAATGCATAATGTATTTTAGTTTATGAAACTCTCAAAAATAGGGTTTCTTTTGAATTATTTATTTAATCTGGCGTTAGGTAAATAGCGAACACAGCGGTTTTTAAACTTTCAGCTTTTCAAAGGTCAAAGTCTTTTGATGTTAACTTAGGATTAAATTTGTTTTAAAATGTATTCAGTTTTTGAGGGTAGTCGATTATTTCATATCTTAATTATGTTTTAACAGTTTTTTTATTACTTAGATGGGTGGACGAGCTCACAGCCCACCTGGTGTTAAGTGGTTACTGAAGCCCATAGACATCTACAACGTAAATGCCGCCACCTACCTTGAGATATAAGTTCTAAGGTCTCAGTATAGTTACAACGGCTGCCCCTGCCTTCAAACCGAAACTCATTACTGCTTCACGGCAGAAACAGGCAGGGTGGTGGTACCTACCCGTGCGGACTCACAAGAGGTCCTACCACCAGTAAAAAATATTATTGTATATTATGTATAAAATAAATGTGAAATATTCTAACATGGATTCAACGATTTTGATCTTTTCAATTATTTTCACAATTTTTTGGACGAGATTAGAAAGAAAGCATTTTGAAACCTGAAAATACACAGAAAAACGTCTATGCCAATAACTATAGTCACTATAGTTTTATTTATGAATGTTTTGATTCATTTTAGTAACCACCAGTAAAGCCTCTTAATGCTTCTCTAAGGTACTTATTTATTTTCAGAAGTCTTCCGGATGACATGAGAGGTGCAGCGATGCGTGTGGGTGCGAGCGACGCGCGGCCGCGGTCGTCACGATGAGAAGCTATGCCCCGTCGAAAGCGCAGGCTCGCGTCGCGTATTAGAGCCTACATACGCGGTCTCCTGTCATTCCTCTTCAGCAATGTCGGGGTCATTGTACTCGTCGTCGCTTATACTATAGCTGGTGAGTTTTGGCTACATTCTATATTTATTATAGGAAAGCAAGTTTCATCCGCAGTAGTTTTCTGATTGCTGGGCCCAGAGTCGCTTGGTTAAAGGGAATCGTAGTTTTGGGTAATTCATCATCATCAGTCTATAGCAGTCCACTGCTGGAGATAGACCTCTTCAATTGCGCGCTATAGGCACTGCTATAAGCTCTTCTTACTGCTGGGCCCATGGTTGCGGGTTGCTTGGTTAAAGGGAATCCTAGTTTGGGGTAATTCATCATCATGATCATCATCATCATCAGTCTATAGTAGTTCACTGCTGGAGATATACTTCTCCAATTGCACGCTATAGGCACTGCTATAAGCGCTTCTTACTGCTGGGCCTATGGTTGCGGGTGGCTTGGTTAAAGGGAACCCTAGTTTGGGCTGATTCGTCATCATGATCATCATCACCATCAGTCTATAGCACTCCACTGCTAGAGATAGACTTCTCCAATTGCACGCTATAGGCACTGCTATAAGCGCTTCTTTCTGCTGGGCCCATGGTTGCGGGTTGCTTGGTTAAAGGAAATCCTAGTTAGGGGCAATTCATCATCATCATCAGCCAAGGCAGTCCACTGCTGGAGATAGGCCTTTCCAATTGCACGCTATAGGCACTGCTATACGCTGATGATGATATGATAAGCCACAAGAAGAGATGGGGGTATTAATGCAGGCCGTGAATTAAAACAAATCCAAGTTTCATTTCAGTAGCGTGGTATAGTTATTTAATTTGTCGTCGTAGCCTAAGGGATAGGACATCCAGTGCATTCGTGTTAAGCGATGCACCCGGTGTTCGAATCCCAGGCGGGTACCAATTTTTCTAATGAAATACGTACTCAACAAATGTTAACGATTGATTTCCACGGTGAAGGAATAACATCGTGTAATAAAAATCAAACCCGCAAAAATTATAATTTGCGTAATTACTGGTGGTAGGACCTCTTGTGAGTCTGCGCGGGTGGGTACCACCACCCTGCCTATTTCTGCAGTGAAGCAGTAATGCGTTTCTTGAAGGGTGGGGCAGCCGTTGTAACTTACTTGAGACATTAGAACTTATATCTCAAGGTGGGTGGCGCATTTACGTTGTGGATGTCTATGGGCTCCAGTAACCACTTAACACAGATGGGCTGTGAGCTCGTCCACCGATCTAAGCAATAAAAAAAAATTCTTCATGGGACAAATTTCGTTATGCCTATTCCTAGACAAGGTTGAGTATTTGAACATAAAAACAGCCGTTATTTCGATCCTATTCTATTTGTTGTACTAGAATCAATCTTATATAAGCCGTGGGCCCTTCGAATTCCTTGTCGGTAAGTGCAACGACAGGGTTTTTTAAAATTCATCTGTCATTATTTTTAAACAGGAGTTTAAGCAAAAATCTATATATATAAAAGAAAGTCGTGTTAGTTACACTATTTATAACTCAAGAATAGCTGAACTGATTTGGCTGAAAATTGGTGAGGGGGTAGCTTAGAACCAGGAGAAGGACATAGGACTTTTTATCACGTTCCCGTGGGACGTGATATAAAACGTGATATAACAAAACGCAACTGATATGGAATAACAAAACGCAACTGACAGCTAAACGTAATATAATCTATGGTTAATTATAAATTATCGTAGAATTTGACTTTTTGGCGGGAACGCGTGGAGTGAAGTTGTGTGATTTGTTTTATTTTGTCTATTTAGTGTTTCTTCGGGTTTAAATGTGTAATAATGGTGGTTTATTAACCGTTTAATATCTGTGAAAGTGCACAAATGTGGGAAAATGAAACAAAGGCGCTGGACGTAACTTCTCGGGATCCTCCAAAAAGTCCACTGAAAAAATCTTAGTAAATGACCACCATTTTACTGAGATTAGATTTCATCTTATATCATCTCATTTAATTTCATCCCAGTTGATTAATGTCTCAAATTAATCATTTTCATTTCATTTCACTCCATAACATCATTTTTCATAAAATTAAGAATATACATTAAAATAAGACATGACTTAAAGGTCTCAGTTACCAGGTCATAAAATATCTTTAAAAAAAATCGTAGAATTTTGAAGTTGACGTGTTTAAAACAAACAGTGTAGCGAAACAAAGTTCACCGGGTCCGCTATTATGAATAAATTGCAAGAGAGTGTTAAGAATGTTCTTTTACAATAATGAGATTAGGACTCGTTACACGTCATTAGATAGGTTGAAAAGCCGCGAGTCACGGTCCGCTGGGTCCTTTTAACTTTAACACCCTGCTTCATGGGGTGGTTTTCTTTGTAATTCTTTAGGGGAGGCTGAATAATTGAGCCGCAAACAGCCTTTTGATATCACAATCGTAAGGCCGGCTACACGCAATAAAAACTTTATTACTTTTTAAATATATTTTTTCATTTTACTAATTCCGCGTATGTACAGTGTGTTCCAATTATGATAATATCTGTTTTTTTTTTTCTCCCGACAAACTTCTAAATGAATAGTCTTTAAGGTTGTTTATATTGAAAGTTTAGTTCAAATATCTATATCCGCACCTCGATTTCAGAATTTTCCACTTGTTAGTTCAATAATTAAAGACTATTTATGATTTTAGACTATTACGTGCTTGGGATGCTTCTTCATAAGTAGTTGTTTTCGTAATTTTTGTTTTGTAGAAATTCTATTTTTTTACCGTGTCTTAGAATTGCGAAATCATGTTCTTCGGTGTTACTGCTGTATTCCGACCCTATACCCAGGTAAAACTTAGAGATTGATAGATGAGTAGATAGTACCGATCCCTAATCCACCGATCTCTAAGTTTTTTTTAAGGTAGGTAGGTTTTTTTTAGGTAGTGGCTAGACAGTAGCTTGTGCCACGCGGCTCGCTGGACCGACGGTCTTTTCGAAGGTAGAACCCACATATAGAGCACAGGGACGTCTTAAACTAGGCTGGGGCCTTGGGCACACAAGAATTTGAGGCCCTTTTGGAAAGTAAAAAAAGCGAATTATAATTTAAAAAAATTACTGAGTATGACCATTTATTATAGGTAATCAAATACAATATGATATAATAATATTAATTATATTAGAATACTGCCGGTTTTTTGGTTACGATTACAATAATGGTTTCTTTCGGGATTTCTGTTGAGCAAAATATTCCATTATATCTTTAAAGTCAATTTTTTTAAGGACATCACTTTCTATGCCCATAATTGACAAATTACTCAGCCGTTCTTGTAAAATTGTTGTTCGCAATTCATTTTTTATTCTCTTAAGCTGCAAAAATGACCGCTATCGACTACAATTGGTAACCAAATTGTCGGTCCTTCGGGGCCCCTGGGCACGGGCCCCGTGTGCCCTTATGGTAAAGACGGTATTGATAGAGCGCTGGTATACCAAAGTTCCACGTAGCATCTATTACTGCCTCCGAGTGAACTGATAGAATAATAAGGATTTCGTGCTCAATCATACCTGATTTTAGTGATCTGATCTTACACAAAAACGTATACAGTCATGTCGAAACATTCGGACACATTTCATGTTTTTGATACAGAATATCTTGTTTGCCTTCATACAATTTGATAAAGGTCAGACAAGATGGGTAATATTGAAACGTGAGACGAAAAAAAAATCAACTTTCAGACAAATCTAAAAATGTTTATACGTCTCGTAAGAATGTGAGGAGATAATCGAAGAATTTGTTTGCTTAAAAAACAATCTTTACACGATCTTTTGCCTTACAAAGAGCCTTATGTAGTCGTCGTGGCCTAAAGGATAAAACGTCCGGTGCATTCGTATGTAGCGATACACCGGTGTTCGAATCCCGCAGGCAGGGTACCAATTTTTCTAATGAAATACGTACTCAACAAATGTTCACGATTGTCTTCCACGGTGAAGGAATAACATCGTGTAATAAAAATCAAACCCGCAAAATTATAATTTGCGTAATTACTGGTGGTAGGACCTCTTGGGAGTCCGCACGGGTAGGTACCACCACCCCGCCTATTTCCGCCGTGAAGCAGTAATGCGTTTCGGTTCGAAGGGTGGGGTAGCCGTTGTAATTATACTGAGACCTTAGAACTTATATCTCAAGATGGGTGGCGCATTTACGTTGTAGATGTCTATGGGCCCCAGGAACCACTTAACATCAGGTGGGCTGTGAGCTCGTCCATCCATCTAAGCAATAAAAATAAAATATATAAATGAACGAAATTTATGTGGTACATTCAAGTTTTATAGAAGACCATATCTTAGTATGTTGAGATTAAATTCAAAATATTAACCTCAGTTTTTTACTGGTCGTAGGGCCTCTTGTGAGTCCGCGCGCGGGTAGGTACCACCACACTGCCTATTTCTGCCGTGAAGCAGTAACGCGTTTACATTTGAAGGGCAGGGCAGCCGTTGTAACTATACTAGAGACCTTAGAACGGATATCTCAAGGTGGGTGGCGCATTTACGTCGTAGATGTCTGGGCTCCATTAGCCACCTAACACCAGGTGGGTTGTGTGCTCGTCCATCCATCTAAGCAATACAAAATTTCTATGGATAATAATTGAATTTTATTAAGGTATATTATTATAAAAATGAAATTACTGCTCGTTTTTATTATATTTTTATTAATAGATTCGATTTTAGCCTTTATATGGACCCATAAATTGAAATTTATACACACGATGTCGCAGATTAGGCTGCGGGCTCCTAATTATTTGTCAAGGCTAAGCTTATAAAGCTTTGTGTTTTTTTTTGTTATAATTTTTTATTGCCCTTGTAGGCAGACGAGCATACGGCTCACCTGATGGTGAGTGGTTACCGTCGCCCATGGACTTCAGCAATGCCAGGGGCAGAGCCAAGCCGCTGCCTACCGTTAGCTGTTTCGACACTATTATAATTTTATACGAGTTTTTTCTATATAATGCCCCTATGTACTGTTAAAATACGACTGTATACGCCGATCCTTAAATCCGACATCAAGTAATCTTCTGGATGGAAATTAAAATTATGTTATTCTGGCGACATTAAGTGTGACGTTGAGTTGTTTAGTTTTGCGCCGTAAACGGCCTAAATTAAAAATGTAATATTCTTAATACATTTTCTCTGGTAGACGGGCCAATTTAAAAGATGCTGCTAGTCAGATTGCTTTTTGACGACATTATTGTCTTCTTTTTGTAGACGAAGAGACGAGCAGGTATTCCTCACCTTAAGTGATTTTGAAATATAGGTATATAAGATATATCTCTATATATAAAAATGAATTGCTGTTCGTTAGTCTCGCTAAAACTAGAGAACGGCTTTTTTTTTTATTGCTAAGATGGGTGGACGAGCTCACAGCCCACCTGGTGTTAAGTGATTACTGGAGCCCATAGACATCCACAACGTAAATGCGCCACCCACCTTGAGATACAAGCTCTGAGGTCTCAAGTAGAACGGCTGCCCCACCCTTCAAACCGAAACGCATTACTGCTTCACGGCAGAAATAGGCAGGGTGGTGGTACCCACCCGCGCGGACTCACAAGAGGTCCTACCACCAGTAATTACGCAAATTATAATTTTGCGGGTTTCATTTTTATTACACGATGTTATTCCTTCACCGTGGAAGTCAATCGTGAACATTATTGTTGAGTACGTATTTCATTAGAAAAATTGGTACCCGCCTGCGGGATTCGAACACCGGTGCATCGCTTCAACACGAATGCACCGGACGTCTTATCCGTTAGGCCACGACGACTACGACTACGGCTGAACCGATTTGGCTAATTTTGGTCTTGAATTATTCGTGGAAGTCCAGAGAAGGTTTAAAATCTAGATAAATATGGAAATGCTCGGAATGAAATAAAAATAACGATTTTGTTTTCCCTTTGATGTGGCCCCCGTCGAACGGATTCCTTTTGGTTGTTTTAAGTTTATTTTATTACACAAAAGTTTAGGTCTTTTATTTATCGATTGAGGCACTACGAAGTCTGCCGGGTCAGCTAGTACTTATTAAATATATTATTTATTTTTTGTTGTATAGCCTATGTCTCAATTGTGCAGTAATTACGCAAATTATTATGTTTGTGGGTTTGATTTTTACCACATGATGCTATTCCTACATAGTGGAATTCTTGGTCTTGCCTGCGGGATTCGAACATCGACGTAACCGCATCGCTCTATCTTAGTAAATTAAGCTCCGTATGCTTTAGGAAACGATGACTTCAAATATAATATATTTTTTGAATAAATGATTCTCTCTTTGCTGTTCATTCTCGCTAAGTTCTTCTTTTCCGTGATATTACTTACATATTATCTACGTATATTTTAAATTTTGACGTCTATACGAAGAAATGGTATATGATAGAAGAGTATGGAAGGAGAAAACATGTTGCGCCGACCCCAGGTAACTGGGAGAAGGGCAGGATAATGATGATGATGATACTGGGTGTTAGGAGACTGCTTTCGAAAATGAAGACAGACGATAGCATTGTGGCGGGTAGCCATCATACAACGCAAGATAATTGACAGATGCCGGAATCTTGCTTACGACATTTTCAAGATAAAGCGCATATATACAAGTTCCGAACAACAACACCTGGACCGTCGGTCTACCGAGCAAATATCACCCGCTCGGTGGAAGATCTTCCCTTTGTCGTTAAGACTCCCAAACTGGTGACCTGCGACAGAACAACTGCAGCCTCCATAATCAGCGCAACAAGAACTTCGGCTACCATAATCGGAGGGGAGTGATGTGGCAGGTAGCCATCATACAACGCAAGATAATTGACAGATGCCTGAATCTCGAACAACAACATTCGGAACTTGTATAAATATATGCGCTTTATCTTGAAAATGTCGGAAAATGTCGAAAATGAAATGGCCACAGCACTAATGACACTATTGATGATGGTACAGAAACAAAACTCAATCCTGAATTAAAAAAATAATCATTTTTTAAAACGTTTTATTAGCATTATTTACGCTCCATAATGTTAGTACAGCTAAATGAGACGATAGTTTCATAAAAAAATACATTACTCTACTTAAAAAAAAAACCGGCGATGAATTTTTTTTTCCGTCCCATCATCAAAGGTGTCATTAGTACTATCATCTGTCCTCGTTTTCGGAAGCGGTCTCCTGACACTCAGTATACATCAAAATGCGGTTTAGTTATTTTTGTCTCTGGTTATAAAAAGGGTTTTAAATAGCTCTCTTCGACATTGGAATTTGATTGTTGGAATTGCTGATTTATTAACGGAACAGTACTTTAGTTTAAGTATAATGCTGTATAAAAGACTAGTTTTTTTCAATTTGTCTGTGATAATTTGTTTACTTTGACTGTGTTTTACGCTCCGTAGATCATGTAGTTTAAAGATTTAATCATAGATAATACACATAAATTAGTTATAGATAAGGAACTCAAGCACTCAAAAAAAAAGTTTACGGGCGTCGGCCACTAGATGGCTTCGTTTCGATTAGTTTCTCATTGCCCCTGTAGCCGCCAGTAAAATATTACCTATCCTATATTTTATTTATAATGAAGTATTTTGTAAATTTGTCTATTTCAAATAAAGACTTGTATGATTTATTAATTTAATATTTTCTGTGTTTAGTTATACAATAAGTAAATGCCTTAACTTTAACAAATATAGGTTTAGGGGCAGCCGACACAAGATGTCGCTAGATGCCATACAAAAAAAAAGTCTTAAAGTATCGCAGTTTCAGGGCCCTGGATTGAATGAAAATACTTTCACTGAAGACTATGTCAAGCTTCATGTTAATGTTTTGAAAAGAATATCTATCTAATCTTCATTATACTTTCAGATTGTCATCTAAAATGAACTGGGAGTCTAGACTAAAATGATAAATTACATACGTATACAAAACGTTTCAGTTTAAGGGTACTTTATATTATTTTTACTGTTGGACGTATATTTCTTTTCGTAAACTTGAATTAGAATTTAATTTTTTATTTATTTAAATTATTGTGCACTTAAATACCTACTATTTTTTGTATTAAATTTATTGTTCCTTTATTCGTAGTATGCTTGATATAGTTTATATTTTTATATATTACACGCCAGTGTGGAATTTACCATGCAGTTTCGTCAATTCAATGCGGTTTAGAGATAGCACGATACCTTTACACTTGTACTTACCACGATGGTCGAAAAATACCACACGAATCTCTACATCAGAGTAAAGAAAGTGGCTCCGGTTCAAGATACTTGAAACTTGAAGAACTAATAATTCCTCTTGCAGGTGCGTTTATGTTCCAAGCTATAGAAGGCGAGAGCGAGATGGAAAGAATGACACACATGGCATTAGAAAGGAACAACACAGCTGAGAACCTTTGGCAGAACGTTACTCTAGCACTCAACTTGTTCAACGAGACTGCTATGAAAGAGAGGTGATTTCCACAAAATTCGTCAATTTTTCTTTAAATAGTCTATATCGTGTGTGCATTTTATATTTCATTAAAAAGTTCTCGATTCGAAGTATTTATAGTTCTTTAGTTTATTTTTGTTTCTTACCAAAGCATAGTATAGTTTTTGGAACGAAGTTCCTTATGGGACGATGCGGAGGGGTACCCTAACCGGGAAAAAACGTCCGTAACGTAAGATTTTTATTAGTAATGCACACAGTGTACGACTTAACTTTGTAATAACGTACAAAAAATAACATATTTTTTTATCATTAATTGATCACGATCTCAGAGCGTTCGTTTGCGCAATACGCTAACTCTAATGCAAACAACCGTGAATGAAGTGTACCACAATAAGTTCGCACGTTACCGAATGACCGTGGGTTGTTGCGAAACCTCCAGTTTTATTTTCTTTATACCTCGAATAAAACTTAAAATTAATATTTTTATAATCAGGAACTTCGTTCCTATCCGGTGTCCCACGACACCACATACCTTTTTTTGTTTACCTACGTAATTTGCCTATTGATATGCTTAAGTTGCATTTTGTCTAATTCTAAAATCATATTTAAAAAAGAAAATTGTAAATTTTCAAAGTTTTATGTTTTCTATGATAATTTTCAGGATAACTATAGAACTAATACATTATCAAAAGAAAATCGTGTTCGCTGTGCGTCACGGTTGGGACGGAGGCCGATCGTCGAGGCAATGGAGTTTCTCCTCAGCTTTCCTGTACTCCCTCACTGTTATCACAACTATAGGTTCGGGCACAGATGAACGATTCACATCTGCTACTTTTTGTGTTATCTCGCTTAAAGTAAAACCAATTTAATTAATGTGTTCTCCTCCCATTTTAAGCAAGTTCATTTTTTTCGGTTCAAAGTTACGGTTTTGTTTTATCAATTAGCACATGCAATTTTTTATTTATTTTGGTAATCAATGTTTGGGATTATCAAAACACAGTTTAAATTTCAGGATACGGTCATTTATCGCCCAGAACGAATTGGGGTAAAGTGGTAACAATATTGTACACGCTTCTTGGGATGCCTCTGTTCCTCCTGTATTTAACTAATCTAGGTAAGTTAATTCATTTGTTGTTTCTATCTCTTCCCGCCCTCATTCTCCTACAAGGGCTTGGCGTAGCATGCCCTCTTATCTGATTTATATAGTTTTTATAACTGGTTTATTTAACTAATTTGTGACAGGATTAATATTAAGATTACGCGTGATTATCGGTGTTAAAATAAGGCCAATATGCCAGTTAATGATTTTTTAATAGGACGTATTAAGCAAAGACACTCACTTTCATAATATTATTCTTCCACCAAACAATTACGGATTTGATTCGTAGGGTGGCCTAAATTACAAAAACTTGTCAAATAAACAGAACTAGCCTACGGGTAATGGTATTTCAGGAGAGCTCCTAGCTCGGTGGTTCAAATGTATCTATGCATTGGTCTGCCACTGCAGGGGATGTCCAGGATTCACCAAAAGACGTGCTGCCAGATTTAGACAGCAGGTATTTAGTACAAACAGATTTCCATAGTCACAACCTTTTGACTTTAGAATTGTTGTAAAAATATA
The DNA here is from genome assembly GCF_030267445.1 of Bombyx mandarina. Classification (NCBI taxonomy): domain Eukaryota; kingdom Metazoa; phylum Arthropoda; class Insecta; order Lepidoptera; family Bombycidae; genus Bombyx; species Bombyx mandarina. The sequence continues at coordinate 10,846,338 of NC_143222.1, read as the reverse complement.
TTTTGACTTTGCAGTTGGATATAAGTGACGCTGAAAGTATTGAGCGACCTCCACACTGGAGGTCTGGGTATTTAGATTCTGATTGCACTCCAGAATACAGAATTCCTCCGAATGCTAGGGATTTTCAAAGGTAGAGTATTAATTTAGAGCGTCCAAAAACAAACACATACAAATTGAAATCAAAAGTACCTCCTTAGATTATTTAACATAATTGACATTTTGAATGATAACTTTTTATGATTTGTTGTTCTAAAACAGAGAAGGCTTTAAAAATATCCACTTTTAGCATACGTTTATTAGCTTATTATGTGTATGTAAGTTTCCGAATTGAAGACGCCCGATTAACTTGAAAATTGTACTCGCATCAAGTTTCGATAACAACACAATAATTATTTATTAACTTTAACACTAACTTCGCTCTGTAATCCAACATCAACAGGTAAAAAAATAAAGATGAAATTAATTGTTACTTTGGTTTGAGATTTAAGCGTTTTTTTTTTATAAAAGTTTTTAAACCCTAATCATACCTCTAATACCTTATAAATCTATAATAATTACGAACTCGCCAAACTTTTCGGTTTGTTCGCGAGAAGACTCCTTATTCTTAATGACTAATTAATTAACAATTACTTATAAATTTTGAGATCAAATTAATGAGAAGCGGATTTCAATATCGGTACATTAAATACATTTGGACCAGAGATATTGCATTTTTGTTTGTAAGCCTGTAAATTTACTCTGGCTATTCCTTCTCTAGAAGGCCAGATTACTTCCGCAGTGCTTCAATGCCTCAGCCCTGGGAGAGGCGGGAGGCGCTCCCGGCACAGCCGCGGGGCTGGTCGGAACCCCTCGCCTTCAGGACGGACTCGGAAGGCACCAGCGAATTTAGCTATGTCACTTTCGATGCTCAAACGATCACCGTACCGATCAGCGTCTGCGTATGTATTATGGTTGGGTAAGTCAGTCTCTTGGCAGGAATTATATTGGAATTAGAATTATTACGATGATTTACTGACCATAGGTCGAAAATATTAATATTATAATTTTCCAAATATTTTTTTATTGCTTATCTAGCTGGACGACCTCGGAGCCCACCTGGTGTGAAGTGGTTACTGGAGCCCATAGACATCTACAATGCAAATGCGCCACCTATCTTGAGATATAAGTTTTCAGGTCTCAGTATAGTTACAACGGCTGCTCTACCCTTCAAACCGAAACGCATTACTGCTCACGGTAGAAATAGGCAGTATGGTGGTACCTACCCGTGCGGACTCACAAGAGGTCCTACCACCAGTAAAATATAAAATATAAAGTTTTCCAAAATATTAATATTAATTTTGGACCTAACGTCAGTAATCATCGGCCAGATCCAGACAACTGTATCAATATATCAGTGCAAATGGTACATGGCAAAATATCTTCTAAAATGTACTGTTAAGGCAGCAAACCCTATTGGCAGAAGCCAACACTGCTTTGGTGGGGTATGGGCAATTGGTATAATCGTAATATCTGAAATATTAAATGAGAAGTTTTGGTGATTTTGATCATTACACATATAGGTTTGGTAAGAACGGAATGCATGAAAAGAGTGTGGAACGGATCGTTAAGATGTGAGTGAGAGAAAAGGATAGGAAAAGGAAAAGAGAATGACAGACAGAACGGCAGAGAAAAGGAAGATGGCGAAAACAATAAAATTAGCAAGGCGTAAAGGCATGTCAGTTGATTTTTAATTATTATAATAAAGAAGATTTAGGAAAAGATGAGTAAACAAAATTATTTTATGTGCCACGATCCCAATTCTACAAACATTTTTGTCTAGGATATATGGGAACGCGAGTGCGACAACATCGACTTTCTTTTTTATCAAAAAACTGTGGTGTCAGTCCGTAATATGTATAATAGTTGCTTAAAGAACTTAGCCATTAAACTTTTTGCAGTAGTAAACGCCACTAGAAGTTTCTTTCAGAAGTCTAGTGTTTACAGGTATATAATATTCGGCTCAATGCTGTTCGGTATGTGGGAGAATTGGGACCAGCTGGACGGCGCGTACTTCTGTTTCATATCGCTCAGTAGGTAAGTTCTATTTGTTGATTGAATCACATATTTGTTTATGAGAATTTGCAGAGATAAAATAATTAAGGAGCACTGTTGTTTTTTGTTCAGTATTCATTAAGGGATATTAAGACTTTTTCTTGGATTCCCTCTTATTTTTTTAATGTCATTAGTCGTGGTAGTACCCTACCATTGTGAGGTCGCAAACACTTAAACACTATCTAGCCTATTTCCGCAGCGAGGCATGGAGATCGCAAAGCTAAACAAAAAAATGACTAAACTTCTCTTTATAGTAAGTAATATCCGTGTATTACGGTTATAAGTGTGACAATTTTTACGTCTGGTTTGTTATACAATCACGCCTATATTGCAGAACGGGATTTTGAAGGAATTTTGCACAAAGATACTTTATAACCTGTATTAAAGCATAAACTACTAGTATGTTATTCGCTTTTCGTCAGTCAAATACCTAATTAAAACTACTTTTACGTGACCAACAAAACTGTGCAGTATTCGAAGCTTCGCAAGTAATATGATGTAAGCAAAAACACGCGAGATCAAACTGTAAAAGTAGTTATAATTGGATACTCCACTTTTGACAATCGACCAGCAGTTTATCGGATACAGAGAGTGACCCAAGCAACTCTTCGCTTTCGGGTTATATAGCGACTTTGACCAGCTCCAAAGAGATTCAAAGTATACATGCATGAATCAAACATGAATGCGTCTCGTTATTCCAGTATCGGTTTTGGCGACTTTGTGCCCGGCGAAAGGGTCTACACGCCTCGCATTGAGACGTCGTTCATTGCGTGCTCCATGTACCTCATGCTGGGCATGGCCCTGGTCGCGATGTGCTTTAATTTAATGCAGGTACGGTTATATAAGATTTTGAAAATATTTGTTTTTGAAGTGAAACTTCTAATGCGACTTCCAACAAGGTTGCGTTAAACGTTTAACGCTATCGTACTAGAAAGAGACAGAGCGAGAGTGAATGCGTGGCACTCGAACGAATGCGAGTAGTTTAATAGCCGGCAAACTTCTTGAGCATTTGTCGACGTAGTGGGGGTAAGTTCGCGCATGGTACACTCACGTGCAAAAACATTATTTACTCTGCGTCATAATGCTATTAAATTATGAAAATCAACATATTATGTATTTATTTATATATTTATTAGAACATCAAAAAAAAAATATAGGTTAATAATTGTAATAATTTAATCTTGGGGTAAAATAGATATTCCTTCTATTAAGTCAAAACTAGAGCTGTTGCCAGGTGTTGGTTCAGTTGAAGCGAAGCTGGTATTTGTAATTTTTTTTTCGTTATCGTAATCTTGACCATCATCATCATCACTGTTTTCATCACCCGAGTCGCTATCATCGTGATGAGTCGACATAGGGCTCATTGGTGTAGTTTACAACTCGGTCGGTTCGGTCTTCTTTTTTGTCTATAATTAATGATTTTTTGGAGATATTCGATTCGTAGTAATCGAATGTTACTTTTTTCAATTACCAGCTTCCGATTACTTTCTGTTTTTTTTTCCATCTGAAGCCTAGTCATAATTCGTCGTAAGCTTCATTCCGAGCCATTAAAATTTATATCTTCTTTAGATTTTTCGAAGCCTTTCTACGATACGGAGTTTCGCTGCTTGATAAGTAGTTATTATGATTACATCTTTTTATTACAGATTGAACGAAACTATCCATTCCGGTAACTTTCTTCTTCCCTGATCTTTTCTTACCCGGAGGCCGAAACACGGCGAGAAAGCTAGAGCCTTTAGCTTCGTTAATAATGCACTTAACAGTACTCACTGGTATTTTTCTTGCTTCCGAAGTCTGTTTTACTTTTTCCATATCATTCTTCCCCTGTTTTGTAATGAAGCAATATACGTCGTACACAATTTTTCTACCCTTTCTTTTGAATACTACGCCATAGTGTATTTTTTATAAAAAATCAACAAACACTCAACATATAGCAATGGCAACAAAGTCAACAAGCAATTATAACAAATAACTTAACGATGAATAACGATAGACTTTTCACTGTACGCAAGCGTACTTTTGGGAGCAAGCGGAACGAGGGCGCGGTGCGGGACGCAAGGTTTGATTGATCTACCAATAACGTGCTCGATACGATTTCCCCTGCCGTCGCGCCTCACCCTCACCACCAAAGTGATCTAAAATTCGGTTCTGCGCAGTCAAGGTCATTTGCTCAAGAAGTTTGCCGGTTACTATATACCTGTTACAGGCCAGCGCGAGCGTTAGCAACGAATAGCGTCCAATATTTTAATGAAATATTTCATAAAATATATATTTATATTTATTTTTCTATCTATAATTTAAAATATATTACTATATAATATAAATGTTAAAGATGTCGCATCTCTTGTACACAACATTCCCTATTACAATCTGATTTAAGGATTAAAAATGTCTAAAACCACAATACTACATACACATCGAAAAAGAAGTTTCACTTCATTCACGTGCACCAAGTTGCACGCACACTGTTTTTTTTTTATTTTTAACAACTTTAAGCCTTAAGACCTATAGGACAAAAACTGCCCCAACCTTCGAACGGCGTCTGGGTAGTTGCCACCTACCCTTGATCACAAGCTATCTAACACTATCGCTTGGTCTCCGAGACTTTGTTCTCGTGCCAAAGGAAATAAAATTTTCAGGAGCAAGTGATACATTACTTTGCTGGTCTGAAGAGGGTTCTGAAGCGGGTTTCTCGCTGCAAGAGATGACGTCACACCAGTCTTCAGCACCCCGACGTATACGATGTTGCCACGAATTTGTCAGTAAACAATAAAGACGTTTGTTACTGTGTCTCGTTTCATTCTCCTCACCTGTTGTGATGAATTTTAATGGTGTAATGTTTCAATAGTCAAGCTTTATATTGGTATTCTAATTCGATGGATTAGGGGTGAATTATAATGAAGATTGGGAAGGATCATATGATAGATGAAGACACTTGGCGCTGGTACATAACAACATAAATACAATTAAATATGTTAAAACATTAAAAAATAATCCAATCCTCTGAGGAATTGTTTGAGATGATCCCATCATCTCGTTTTTACCATCGCACCGTTTGCCACCGGAGTAGAGTTCATCCATACTACCTGGAGCCACTGCGGTCATCCACGGTGCGTTGCCAGGGATCTTTTTTGCCACGTATCATCCGGCTTTGGAATGAGCTGTTCTCCACGGTGTTTCCTGAGCGCTATAGCTTGTTCATTCAATGTAAAATTGTAAGTACTCTTAATAATGGTACTTAGCCCCTTAATCCACTCACGTCTTCATTTACTCTGACTTATGAATTTGTAATCCCAAAAATTTATATAAATCTAATTTACATTCTCTAAGAGCAAGATACCTCTTAAAAATCGTACCTATCGTAAATTCCTGAAACCCAATTTCGAATTCAGACGAGCACAGGGTAATTGTGTTAAAAACTATTCTCGGTGCACTCTAGGTGGCACTTACGGGCGCTAGTTAAAAATGCATTGCGCTACGTACCTAAAAGAAGGCAAACATTATAACTTTGTAAGCTTTCTAGTTTAATGGCGTTTCAGGCCAATAAACCTGATTAGTTCTCTTGCTTGCAACATTCCTTGTTTAAACAGAGTATAATGAAAGTAATAAATATATTATTCACACTACCTATAATGGATACTATTTTAACATGATTTGTCAAGATAGGTAGGTAGTAGGCAGGCAGACGATCATACGGCCCACCTGATGGGGAATGGTTACCGTCGCCCATGGACGTCAGCAATGCCATGGGCAGAGCCAAGCCGCTGCCCACCGTAAAGCTATTACTGAAACCTATGCGGTGGACTCATTAAGTCTGTTGATGGACGCATCAGATTAATACACAATTTACATTACTTACACATATAAAATTTTATTGTATTCGATCACAATCTTTTATGTATACTAAACTCGTTAAATGTAAGAGTAAGTAAGAGAGTAAGAGCTCTATAAATATGAGTGTGTTTGATCTACGTTCATCTAATTTCACAATAATCCATCAGATTGTCTGACAGCACTAGCCGTTGGCAATGACATTGCAGTGAGGCCAACGACCATAGATTATACACTTAATATATTTGAGATAGATGCGCAACTCTCATTTTTATTTTTGCTTTAGTTAGAGCCCAGGACAGCAGGCGTCGCTGCTGTCGATTATTAATCTCCCTACCCCCCACCAGGTGGCTTTTTTAGTAATTTTAATATTTTTTATAATTAACTCTCTTTATGAAAAAAACTTATCGTTTAGAATCGCTGAAATTCCCGGTAGTACTTATGAAATATTAAAGAACGTTTGATTGTGTTCAGCATTCTAATCGATAAGACCTTTTCATACAGAGAGAAAACAGTTTTTTTAAATAAAAAGCTGTAATTCTCTGTAAGCTATTTAATTTCCCTATATTACAAACAATTTACTGTTAAAAGATAGTATGAACGTACAATTGTATAAAATTTCGAATAACAATAACTCCTCTAGATTAATCCTACTAGAGTACTTAATAACATTAAATCGAAAGTTATCTAAAAGTTAATTAAGTCTAGATAATCAAATCATTCAATGTCACTTAAGTCATTTGTGCGAAATATAAACATGTCAGCTTTCCATTACAAACATAGTAGACAATTTGAATTAAATTTAATAAATTTGTTTCTTAACTATAGCAGTTCTTGCTTAAAGTTGATCGTGACAGATCATGACCTTGTATGAAAATATTACATCTATAAACACTACCTATGCTTCGTCATACAATAATTGTCATTTATACTAGCATTGTAGAGATAATACACACACTAAAGTGAATACTAAATTATTCTTAGCATTCTTATAAACATTTAGAAATTTAAGAAACGATTAACCCACAATCATGTTCATAACATGTGACATTTTGTTCTGCACAAACGTTTTATTACATGATTTGAAAAACAAAAAATGTTTAAAAAATGTAATGATGATTTAAAGTACTCTTAAATATTGATAGTTTGTACTTAATGACGCTTATAGTAATCTTAGACATGATTACATTAGTTATACTTTTATTCCCTATCTAAATTATTTCTATTCTGACGTTTCTGATGCTTTAGCTTTGGTAATACTAGATGAAACAAACAGCAGATTGAAAGAAAACCATCTTAAAGTTAATTACATTCATTACAAACCATTAGTTTACATTTTGTTAAAAAAGAAACTGGTGTTCGTTACATGCAAATGAATTATAAACATACACATGCAAACATAAAATGTAAATTTATCTTTTAATCCAAATTAAATGTACACTAATATTACATCTAAATAATAGAAAGGGTTTCGAAAAATTTTATTGCACTCAACAGCAGACGAGCACGCAACCCGGCCCGTGATAAGTGGTCACCAGTGCTTATAAACTTCAGCAGTGCCATAGGGGTTGCTGTCTATCACTTAAGTTTTAATAAATTATTAATATACTCAGTCACAAGCATATTGATTTCACATAATGAAAATGTAAGAAACATAATCATGTTTGGGCATTTTCATTTATATCTGCTCATACAGAAAACACAACTTAGCAAATATATTCCACAGTAAATCTAAATAATTGCAAATAATGCTTTTAAAGACCGTTGACTTTTGATCATTAATTAAAATCATCTTCTCGTAGAATTTACAAAAGGTTATTTACAAAAATTTATATCAGTATTTTCATATATTACTAACTTACTAATTACAACTATTCAAACGTAATACTATAACTATAAGAACTAAACAACCTATTTTAAAACAAAATTGGCATCAATTTAGTTCTTATGAACTATTTCAATTATTAATTTATCAATTATAAACATATTTAAAAAAAATTAAGATCCCTTGAGAGTTCACGTTCCTTGCTGAATCAGTTTCTCTTCTGAAACGGAGAAACAAAGTATCTTAAGTATGTAACAAATATTAAAAAATACGACCATGAAAAATTTAGTGTTAATGTAATCTTACTTACAAATTAATATATTACATAACACGTTCTGGTTCAAATATAGTGCATCAATATTTTCATGTTTCAGACATTTTAGTGCTCCTTATAATTTTTCCATAAAATTTTGTCATTATCAAACCTTTGTCTACAAAAATAAAAACATTATTTTATATTGGGTAGAAGGATGAACGTGGTCACAGGCCACTTGGTGTAACTTAGTTATCAAACACCAGGAAACAAAACGTGAATGCCATCATCTAACTTTGGATGTGAGATCAATTGTGCTGTATTTTATTTAAACAGGAAAGCATGACTGATTGATCATTCCAAAAAACTAGTTCGGGCCCACTTGACAATAAGCATATAATACGCTGAGTTGCAAAACATAAATACTTCCACCCACTCGAGACAATTTTATTATCTGAGGTGTGTGTGTGATAGTACGAGACTTAATACCGACTGTTTTGATCAAAACTTAACATATATGATAGCTAGGCAGCAGAAATAGGAAGGACCATTAGTTGGTGCTAATTCATTTAATTATATTATGAATAATAATTATGTTAGCAAATAATATACCGGGAAAATAGTGTAAACTCACCGTTATCAAGGCATCCGAAATAGCATTTCATTTTCGATCTTCGAGGCATGCTGATTTTTAATAATAAACATTCTGTAAGAAATGAAAATAGTTACACAGGCTTACGAAACGCTAACGAAGAAAAAAGTATTGGAGCCAAGTTATGTCTAAAGAGAATTCAAAACAGAGTTTCTCAATGTCTAATCGTCTAATATTCTCATAAAGCTAAAAGTTGCTCTAAATTAATACTACAACGTAAAATAACTCACACCAAGACCAAAAAAAAACGATTTAAAAAATTAAATCGTTACGACATTTTGAAAACTTTTTTTTTTTTTTGAGATTGTTTTACGGCCCTGGAATTTTGAAAACTTCAAAGCAGTGTTTCCACTTACGTTTTTTTTAACACATTTTACCCTAGTTTCTTTTGAATTTACCCTAAAATTTCCTAGACAACTTTCATAAATCCTTTATATGAGTCGACTATTATCAAAGCCGGCAATCTGACTTTTGGACAATGATTGGTAAATCAGAAAAACGAATTATTGACTTTATATTCCATTGGCAGTCACAAAACTCTTCGGAACGACATCTTAGATAAATAACAGGTTAACTATTAACCTTTATTTAATGCAGGTTTTGAACCGTATTCTTTGAAGGAGACGATTATATTCAAATAAATCTGTATTGACATATCAATAATTTTTTTTTGTCCAAATGCACAGATTGCCACCTTTGATAATAGATGACTCATATAGAAAGCGTAAATAAAATACAGAAAATAAACCACAGCATATTATTTAATGTAGGTATATATAATATAAACGCCCCCAGAAGATCATAGATCTATAGGATTAGAATTTTCAAGGAAGTCGACGCATTGCTTTTATATTCTTTTGCTGCACAACCTAACACTGTTCGGTTCTAAAATTGAGCAATTGTTTGCTGGCAAAGTTGGGAACTTTCTATGAAGCAAGCCGTTCAGGGTTTCATTAGAAAGCCTGTTTCTTTTGTCAGTTTTTAAATTTGAGAACACTGAATAATCTTTCCACCTCAGTCTTTGAAGAAGGAACTGCTAGCAAAAGTGAAATGACAATTACAAGGTTTTCGTAAATGAAATTACCATGATAATCTTTCATGGTACATGAAGTACCTGTATATTACAATACAAGTAAGTTCTGGTGACATCAATGAAAATAGGTAAATAAAAATTTGGCGGATTATACTTATTGGGATTCTGGGGAATCCCTAAGAAAAAGCAGTGGCTTAATCTATGATTTACTTTACTAGAGGGTTACTGTTGAATCAAACCTTTATAGTTTTTATACACAACTCTGTTTTATTCTTTTACTTGTCAACTCGACTTAATGTCATTCTCTCTCCATAAAATAAAATGTTCATTGTTTTACTTTAATTATCGTTTATTTTAAAATTCACAACAGTTACTAGTATAGGCTTTGCTTTTTACCCCGAAATATCCTAAATCCTGGTATTTTTTAAATTGTCTTTATCATCCAAAATATCAGCTATTTTTCCCTAAAAAAGGGAGAATTCCCTAAAAGTGGAAGCACTGCTTCAAAGTACGCTACATTTTTTATTGAGTCAGAACTCATATCTGCCATCTAGTGAGTTTATTAGATCATTAATGCCTAAAAGTTACAAAAATGACGTCGCCACAGGAGTAAGATGACGCTAGTTGTATGTTATTTTCCTTTGTATGGGAGTTGCACCCCCCTGCCAACGACTGAGAAGAGATCAATGAAGTAGGAAACTTATGGAAATGAAACGTCAACCAAAATTTCGTGCCACTGTGACGTCATCTGGCCACAAAACATGGCGGCTTTAGTGCTGTACAAAAGATTTCAATGTTATCAGGTTTTATCGATAAACGTTCTTGGCTCATTTTATTTTAAATATTGTTGAGTATTATTTATTTGTAGAATTTATACTTTAATGGGAAGTAAGTAGGTATATTGTTATGTGCAAATATGATATGATTTAGATGGGTGAAATCTAAGACTAGTTCGTTCTTCGAATTTCCCAAGTAAACGATATGATGATTTTTAAAAGTTGCTACACTGATTTTATAAGGTTGTCGTTTGTCGCAAAACATAAAGATATGGCGTAGTTCAAAGCCATCAGCCCATTTCTAGCATGCTAAATGTTATCGTATTTTGAGTACGTGTTTTTCTTAGACTGTAACAATCTATTTTAATTGTTTTGCTGACTCTAAAGTCCGTAACATACTACCGCAGCGCACCCCAAGGAAGGTGCGCCGCAACATTTGAATCACTTTCGCTTGAGAGTGATTAAAATTTTAAACTTATCAAGGGACCGCGTGAAAAAAAAACACCTACAGAACATTTATTCATTAATTACAAACGTCATTCCTTGTGACTTCCTCTCTAAAATCACTTAATTATTAAATATTTAACAAATTTACAATAGTGTTTTACTCACTGCGGAATAAAACTATTTTATTTAAATAGTTCCGAAGAGATTTTGTCGGTAGCCTTTTTCCCGAAATATCTAAACAGAATGTCTAAATATGTTTTGATGACATATTTTAAAGTGGTATTTATGATTAGTGTCATGATCAATAGATTCCGACCGAAAAATGGATTTTTCGGATGAGGGCTCCATAATGAATTTAAATACATATAGATAATAGTTTTAGGGCATTGACTTTCTTGAGATCCTATAAAATACGTTTTAATTATTATTTTTGTATGTTTTAAGCATGATAAATTATGAAATTTTAAATAATCAATCATATTAAATCGATATCAAAGTCAATAAATAATGTACAACCCAAAACAGACGGCCGAACTGACGTGACAATGACATTTGGCGCGCTAAACATGGCGGATTTTCGGCCTCATTAGACGGAGACGGAGATATTTACGTATATTCATGTTTCATTTTATGTACGCACTGAAATACTGTTATATTGTTTTCCTGCGAGTTAAAGTGCTGAGTAAGAACGAGATAGATATATGTTTGTATGTGCCTTCAAAATGGGTGCTATTTATATAAGCAATTGTACGTATAGAACAATATGTCGTGTCCCTACTATATAGGTCTATGGAAGAGATACCAGGTCATAAAATCATTAAAAAAAACTGGGAAGAAAGAAGTCCATAAATATGATTTGACGTAAACATAATTCGTCTATAATTCTTTATTACTACAGTTAATATTTTTAACTTGATATGAAATTTGTCTTTTAATTAACTCTCCGACTCCCGAAAAATACAAACATATAATCTATTTAATAACACGTGAAGCAAAAACCTTGTATCCCTTTTTACGAAAATTGCGCGGACCGAGGAGTATGAAATTTTCTACACTTACCTATCGAGAATATAGAGAAGAAGTGCATAATGCTAATATTTTTTAAAATAATGCATAAAAGATACATTAAATCAATAAAGAAAACATTACACACACTACATACCATGTATTTGTGCCAAGGGATTTTATGACCTGGTAACTGAGACCTTTAAGTCATGTCTTATTTTAATTTATATTCATATTTTTATGAAAAATGATATTATGGAGTGAAATGAAATGAAGATGATTAATTTGAGACATTAATCAACTGGGATGAAATTAAACGAGATGATATGGGATGAAATATAATCTTAGCAAAATGGTGGCATTTACTAAGATTTTTTCAGTGGACATTTTGGAGGATCCCGAGAAGTTACGTCCAGCGGCTTTGTTTCATTTTCCCACATTTGTGCACTTTCACAGATATTAAACAGTTAATAAACCACCATTATTACACATTTAAACCCGAAGAAACACTAAATAGACAAAATAAAACAAATCACACAACTTCACTCCTCGCGTTCCGGCCAAAAAGTCCTTTTGACGTCTGTGGTCAAATTGACAATAGATTAAATATTGTTTGTCTTTGTTAATATTTTTTATAGTGTAGTCTTGGCGAAATTTGTGATTATAGAAGTATAAAATACAATCATAATAGTGTACAAACTTACAATTCCAATTAATTATAGTCGAATTTCGACTACTGCGGGACCTCTAGTAATAACTATTAGTCAGAGAAACCGGATTATTAAGACCATCGTCAGACATCATAGGGGCGAATAGCTTCGGTGATCGTCTCCGACATATACAACTGTATAATATCACAATGCTGTTGAACGACAAAAGATGTTGTCGCAGTGGGATTTTAAATTGTATCAGTTACATTACCAAAAGCGATAAATTGACTATTTGCTTGCGATTTTTTAGAACTCTTGGGCCTATAATCGCAGCACACCATCTTTCTTAAGCAATTTCGTTACCATTCATTTGCAATATTAAAAGCGAAAGAATTCTTTCGTTTGTCTTACAAAATGATTCTGCGAAGCACTGTTCTTGCTAGAGCTAGTGTTAGCGACGTCCTCAGGTTAGAGCTCCGTGAGCTCACCTACACGCCCGGTGTATATAGACCCCTCGAGGTCACTTATTCTAGTGAAAGATAGGAAAAGGAAGGTAGGAAAAAAAACATACAAAGTGTCCTCGGGGTACCCTGTAGGGATATATGCAGCGTGGATTGGGGAACACTTAACTTCACGACCAATTGTTTTATTTTAACACGCACGTAACATATGGTTTTCTTGGGTCTTGGGTCTGTCTCTTTGGACAAATTAGACCAACGTAAAGTATTGTGAACACTTGGCCGAGAGTTGGATTCGCGTGCGTTAATAGATGAAATCAAATTTCCCGACTATATAGGACTAAAAAAGAGGCAGTGGTAAAATTATAATTTATACAAAATGAATATCAATCGAAAACTTATAGTAACACTATTGGAGTTGTTTAGTTCCTTAACACATTTGTTACAGCAAAAACTTTGTACGTACATTACTAGAATGGCTCTCGATTTATTTTATTACTTGCTCAAATCGCTCTTATTGTCTGAGCCATAATGACTACTTTTAACTACGAAGTAAATGAGGTCGGGAAACTTACGTTACTTGTTGAATTAATGGCTTTGCAACATTTTATAACGACTAATAATAGTATTTGCTGTTTTCATTCGCGAAACAGCTGCCCTTGATTGGTTAGTGTGGATTCCTAGGTAGGATTGGTAGGTGTTAACAAATCCCATTCGTCCTGGCTAAGCCTTTGCTCGCCCTCCTATACTGGTGAAACTGGAAAGGCCTTCGGGCAACCAGTGATCGTTCCTGCCTAAAAAAAAGGGTGCGTGTACGCGCGTAAGATGTTATACTTTATTTTCATTAAATTTATTTCCTTTTTTATTTAAATTTTAATCAATTTGAAAAAAAAACGATTAAACAACATCCTCAAACACGCATATTGAACATCCTTTTTCTTGACATCGTATAAATTCGGTAATTCTCGGTACGGTTCGGAAAGTTCATCTGCGGCTATATTCAGACTCGCCAAGTTACCTCGGTCGTATTGTAATGAGCGATTTAGTGGGCAACTTCATTCTGTTAATTTTGTGTCGCGGTGCGCGCGCATCGTAAAATTTCACTCTCATCAATTTTTATAACGCGCCTAAAGAAGTATAATTTCAAAAATAGCATTTGCTGCTATTGGCGTTGCTTTTACAACAACACAGATTACTACTAAGTAATCTACTAAGTACTAGTTTTAGCTGCGTAGTTTTACTACACTATGTGTGAGGACTTTTTGGCGGGAACGCGAGGAGTGATGTTGTGTGATTTGTTTTATTTTGTCTATTTGGTGTTTCTTCAGGTTTAAATGTGTAATGACGCTGGTTTATTAACTGTTTAATATCTGTGAAAGTGCACAAATGTGGGAAAATGAAACAAAGCCGCTGCACGTAACTTCTCGCGAGCCTCCAAAAAGTCCACTGAAAAAATCTCAGTTAATGACCACCGTTTTACTAAGATTATATTTCATCCCATATCATCACATCTCATCTGATTTCATTTAATTTCATCCCAGTTGATTAATGTCTCAATTTAATCATCTTCATTTCATTTCATTTCACTCCATATTATCATTTTTCACAAAAATAAGAATATAAATTAAAATAAGACATGACTTAAAGGTCTTAGTTACCAGGTCATAAAATCCCTTAAAAAATCGATGTGTGATGAAAGCTTTAATTCAGGTGACGGTCTCCTAATGTCCTCTTTGCCCAAGTTCAATTACTGGACTAGAGTAATGAACGTCCCCACAAGCTTTGAATAAGAGTCCAAAAGCGCAATGTAAATGTCGTTTTTGAATGATTTGAAACACGAGCTGTTTCATTCTTGAAAGTCTAATTATTTCGCGCCAAAATATGGCCCGTAACCGTGTGTGTTTAAAATACGCCCCATTATTGATAAAGTCTCTTTCATCGAGTAATTCTTTGAAACTTAGACATAATAATTCATAATAAAACATTTGTTCGGATACACAAGCGATTTTTCAAAAAACAGTGTGTTACCGTGTCAAAATTGTTGATAATACAAATTTTTCGTTTTTTCCCCTCCCCAAATATTTTTTTTATCATAGTAAAGGACAGTAGTTACCTCATTAAAAAGAAGAAAGATATTATCAAAATAACTACAACAATAAAGCTTCAGCTACCATGAATAATAAAAAATTAAAAGCAAATTGAAATATATCAAAGGAGACACGTAATTCACAATTTCCCGGACAATCTATAGCATAGGGGGAGGGTTTTTCCGGAGAAGCATTTTAGGGAGAGTCAGCGTAATGCATTCGTATCGTGGGTTGTATCGACAAAAGGCACGTTGTAGTCGGCTCGCTTCCTATCTAAAGGAATTTATGCCTTCCGGTCGGCGTGATGGCGTTCTTAGTAGGGCCATAGAAATGGAGTCTCAATATTTTTATTAAAATATTTTTATGCTTCTTTTTAACATGAGTGCTGGATGGCAGAAGACAAGAGTCGTGCTCGGTGGCGTGCAATTGGAGAGGCCTATGCCCAGCAGTGGCCTGCCAAAGGCTGATCGCCAATTTTTGGGTATTACGCGTTTCCGAACGTGTTTTGCTTTGAGGTCGAATTCAAAAATCGAATTTCGAAGGGGTTTGTTTTTTTATATGCATGTGAAAGAGACAGAGCACAGTAAAATTAGAATGTTTCAAAATTATGGCTGAACAATGTAAATTCGTGGCACTGAAGATTGAAAAATTAAAAAGCTAGCTATCCACGCTCGAATCAAAATCGCGTTTTGTTCACTGCTGTCTCGCAGCAAAAGCGGCATGTTTGAGCTGCTGAGGTGAAAAATAATTTTCATTTTTGGATCACTGCAGCATGACAAGCGAACTTCGTGGCCAACCATTTGTTTCTCAAAAAGGAAAAGTCGCTTTGTCTTGTTTTTATCAGCGAAGAAGTTCGCTTCTGTAAAATGATTGATCATAATCATCAGTCGTCTCTTTGTCAAAGGCAGTGTCGTTACGTAATTTTATAAATAACTTCATTAGATAAAATAAAATGTTTGTTTTATAGAATAATAAAAGTAAATTCTTATTTATGTTCTTCCAATTTGTTATTCTACTTGGTGTTCCACACAATACTCACACATTTCACATTATGGCTCAGACGATTGTCGCGGTATTTTGATCAGAAGCCCCCAAATTTCTATAGCAATGGTATCATGTCCCTACCTACAAGATGGCAAAAAGTTATCGAACAAAATGGTACCTACATACTTAGGGTAAATGTAAATAAACTATATTAAAAATGTTGTGAATTTTCTTAAAAAATTTGAAGAAACTTTTTCCCCATCCTTGTTGGCTGTTGACCCTTTCAAGCTGGTATGGATGAGTGCTTCTTGCAGCTACGGTGTCCCTCCAAAAGGAATAAGGTATTTATGATCCATGTTGATCGTCATGATGGATTGGATTGTCCTATATTTCTGCCACTTAAGAAGGTTTTAGATATGCGGGTGCTATAAGGCGAAGCTGTCGCCTTAGTGATTCAAGCTACGAAAACGTAATCATATGTTGCTTAGTTTATTCATGGGAACGGCTGAGGACTTCCTTCGAGCCTCAGTTTAAAAAGGATTTGTCATGGTACTCGGGAAACCGTACCCGTACTGTAGATTGTGTCAATTACAATTGATTTAATGTAAATAATTATAAATCAGGGCAAAGACGCATGGCTTAAATTGATCAACTAGCGATGTTTTTGTTGTCCGGAAACGGTTAATGTTTTAAGTAAAAAATGGCATCTGTTATTTTTGTGTCTACATATACTCGTACAAAAATCGAGTCGGATCGCGAACCTCGTTGCTGGAAAAATCGTTTGAAATACAACCGTGAAATAAATTCAAAGTTAATTAACATGAAACTTTACGACTTCTATCAGATAACGCTGTACAGAAAATTTTCAGAAACTAACAATAGGTTTAGTTCATTGTATTCCATGAGAAATTTTCGTTCTCATCAAAATGACGTTCCTAATGCAAATCGTAATTACGTTAACTTTAGTGCTCGTTAAAATGGTAAGCTTTTTTGTCACTTACGAACTTTATTTTTATTTATTAATATTTGAAGTTAAAGTGATCATCAAGTATCTTATTATTTAGAAGCTGTGACTTTTATTCCTATTTCATTAAGATACATTTTCCTTTAAAAGTATAATTGGGAATGACAGTTAATATTTGGGAAAAACCCATAAAAATTCTGCTAACACACTTTGTCTACCAACTAAAGCTTCCGGGCTTGTTTTGTAACTCAAATTTAATACAGAACAGTCGAATGTAATAAATAAAACTGGAGAAGTCGATTTAAAACATACTGGAATTACACAGTCAACGTCAAATGTATTCGAAAAGTTGGATCCAAGCTTCCACATAGTCCACGAAGCTTATACGATGGCGAAAACGATTTTCGAACAAGGACGTAACAACTACGTAGTCCTCAAGAACAGATCAAGGAGAACGATAAACACGTTTCTGGATTTAGTTCAGATTATGAACGAGGAAATGAGCAGAGAGCTAAGAACGGCAGTGCTGAAGTTCTACAAGATCAGTTACTTCCGCGATTTCTCCAATTACATGATCGCAATGGAGGAGGTAAACTTTTGCAATGGCATTGTATGTAATTAATACTTTTTTCGATCGAGACTCAGACCGCGTGGTACAGTGGTAATTTTTCCTTGTTTTTTTTTATTGCGTAGATGGGTGGACGAGCTCACAGCCCACCTGGTGTTAAGTGGTTACTGGAGTCCATGGACATCTACAACGTAAATGCGCCACCCACCTTGAGATATAAGTTCTAAAGATCTCAGTATAGTTACAACGGCTGCCCCACCCTTCAAACCGAAACGCATTACTGCTTCACGGCAGAAATAGGCAGGGCGGTGGTACCTACCCGCGCGGACTCACAAGAGGTACTACCACCAGTATCACAAGAGGTCCTACCACCAGTTCCTATTTAAATGGATAGCTAACGAAGCTTGCGCTATGTCTATGAAAGACCTCACCTCTCCTAGGTTGATGGTACTAAAACAAAAATCTTCCCTGAAATGCTAACAGCAACATATCTCATCACGGTTGCATTTTTTTTGTTTTTCTGGGCGAGCGCTACTGTTGTTCACCCAATGTTAAGTGGTTACCGGAACCCAGAGAGTCACAGCGTATTTTCGGTAATCTGCCGCCTGTCGAACGTACTGAGCAACTTCATTAATGCTCTTCTGTCCAAATCCTGTGGAATCAGATCACGGAACAAGGGGAGCAAGTAGAGATTTCTTACTACAATATCGACAATGATAACTTCTTACTACAATAATTAAACGCTCAGGCAAAGAGTCAACAAATCTGTTTATCACACGGATGCTTTGTCCGATTTTGCAACCGGGTCCACGACCTTCGATCCTACAATCTGGGAAACTGCATCGTACAAGTGCACGAGTTAGTACTAAAATGTCATCAGCTTCGAGGTGGAGTGGGAGGTTGTCTGCAAAGCACGGCTCATGCAAGGTTTCGTGTTAGCCACGTCGTCAGGTTTGAGCCCCGTGACCTCACCTACTAGTTAAGGTTACGCTGAAATAGCCTCTCAAGGCTCTCAGCTTAGGTAGGAAAAAAAAGGGAGGTTTTGGTAAATAGTGATTTAGTAGAGTTCTTATTTGTTTATGAGCATCGATATGTCCATGTCATGTTTGAAGGTTGGCATTATTTACGTAACGGTTTCCATAACGCAAACCGACTTCTTAATACGCGATGGGTTTTGATTTCATCCAACCAAGGACGTCTATAAGGTCGTTACCTTATTGGGATTTTGACCGAAAAATTCTGACGCCAGATAGTGGACATAGTTGAGCACTGCCTTCAAGATCCCGTGGAGAAGTTGGATCAGGTTCGAGCGCAGTTTCACGAAGTCATCGAGAACTTCCAGGACGTGAGGAATTTTCAAACAATAGAGAGCTGCCACGCTGAGCTTCCCGATGAGGTGGCTGTGGCCCATTGCTTGCTACACCAGGCTGTGCTGTGAGTACTAGCGAATAGTTTTGCGTAAATGTGTGATACGTTCGTCGCTTCGCTTCATATGTCAAGTTTTCATAGTATATCTACTAATTTTTTTTTATTGCTTAGATGGGTGGACGAGCTCACAGCCCACCTGGTGTTAAGTGATTACTGGAGCCCATAGACATCTATGACGTAAATGCGCCACCCACCTTGAGATATAAGTTCTAAGGTCTCAAGTATAGTTACAGCGGCTGCCCCATCCTTCAAACCGAAACGCATTACTGCTTCACGGCAGAAATAGGCAGGGTGGTGATACCTACCCACGCGGACTCACAAGAGGTCCTACCACCAGTAATTTTGAAGCACAATTTCGTTTCATATTAATATAGTTTAGTTGGACGAATGGCTTTTAACCAGAAATATACATCTTACTTATTAATAATAAATAAACTAATTGCTTTATCTTCTTAGGATTGTAAGCTGTTTGCTTGACTTCGCCGACGGAAACTGTTAGTTATAAAATATATAAGGATACACCGAATAGAACTAAAATCAATCGAGAATGTTCTAGACTCGTTTTAGCTACGTTGAGAATACTCAAGGCCTTTAAAAAAAGCCTCGATGCAACTGGAAAATCCGTAAACGTTATATTTGTATCGATAAACGTTTTAACCATTTGACGACAGATGGCGTTACTTGATTTACGCACTAGCATAACAATTAGATTTTAATGAGTACTATGTTTGAGCACAGTGATTCTTTATATTCATTCAAGTGCCGGGATACTTTTGCGGTAATAGGACGTCTTGTGAGTCCGCACGAGTAGCCTATTTCTGCCGCGAAGCAGTAATGCGTTTCGGTAAGAAGGCTGAGACAGCCGTTGTACTGTAAAAACGGAGGTCTTAGAACTATTATCAAAAGGAAGGTGGCGGCATATCAAATCCAAAAATTTATTTATTTATTTTTTTATTCAACATAATATGAAAGTATAAAAAGAACTACCGCCAATTCACAAAAACTAGCCTCCGTCCTGAGAAGAACTGACAAGAAACTCAGCGGGCATATCTTTTTTTTTTAAATATTAGATTTTTTTATATTAGATTTTTTTTAAATATTCATTTTTACGATGATTATTATAACGTAAAACCGCATTTACGTTGTAGATGTCTATGGACTTTTTTTTATGGGTTCCTGTAACCACCTAAGATCAGGTTGGCCGAGAGCTAGTCCATCCACCTAATCAATAAATAAAACAACGTCCACTCGCTTATAAGCTTAAAATACCTTCAGATGTCTTCTTTCGTAGGCTAAATCAAACGATGCAGGAGAATCTGGTGAAGATCGTTGAGATTAAAACAAGACAACACGCTCAGGATATGAATTACACGATCCACGATGTCCGAAATTGTTTAAGGGGTTTCGTTCCTAACTTCTTCAATCAACTCCTCTCCGATTCTTACACGGAACAGTGTGTACTCCTCAAAGTCGTGACCGCGTCTATAAACGACATGGTCAAGGAAACTTGGGGCAGTAACGGAACTCTCTTTCCTGATAAATGGCGACCCTTGATCACGATTTTAAAGAAGAAGTAAGTTCTCATTGCAATCCAACGGCATATACTATATAGCTTATCTATACTAATATTATATAGCTGAAGAGTTTGTTTGTTTGAACGCGCTAAAATCAGAAACTAGTGGTCCGAATTTGAAAAATTCTTTCAGGTCAGATAGCTCATTTATTGAGGAAGGCTATAAGCTATATAACATCACGCTAAAACCAATACAAGTGGAGCACCAATAGATCATTTTTCTAAATCGGGGTATTTTTCCCTTTTGAGAGCTTCCGCTGCGTGCGCTGCGGAAACGGTTAAAGTTTCGCTAAAATAATGTATGAAAAAATTGTTCCCCTTTAAAAGATCTAAAAAAAAACTGGAACAGCATGTGTATATATTAAGATTGGCTTACTATAACGTTTTTTATGCTAAAGTTTTACATTTTCACTTTCTACGTAAATGAAGAGGCGGGTAAAATTTAGCGTTATGCCAAAGTAACTATACTACGCGGACGAAGTCACGGGCAAAAGCTATTTTAATATAAGGGAAAAGTCAAACACGGTCATTTAAACCTAAAATGGGATTCCTTCTATCACAGGAACTAGAGAAACTAAACATACCTATATACGTTATACATACACATAAATACTTAGTCTGGCCATAAATACTGTTACAATTAAAAATAAAAAAAAATCTATTGCAAATAACATTTATTACTTTTACAGTGTGTTAGTTTAATACATAAATATAAAACAATTTCAAGTATAAAAAGCTTATTCGAAGTGGTCTCCATTGGCTGCAATACAGTCCTTTAAACGTTGAGGCCAGTTATCAATAGAAGCACGCACTGTTTCCATGGGAAAATTTTCACTGCCAATCGTACGGATTGTTTTAGGGGATCTAAATTATCATGGCGTTTAGAGCAAGCCGTACTCTCTAAAACTGACCATAAATCATAATCCAGCGGATTAAAATCGGGACTAGACGACGGCCAGTCTTCAACTCTGATGAAGTCCGAAACGTTCGTATCCAACCAAGACTGCGTAGACCGAGCTTTATGACCTGGCCCCGAGTCTTGCTGGAAGGACCATTCTTGATTATTGAACATGGTGTTGTTAAGGGGCTTCACTACCTTCTCAAGAATGGTGTCTTGATACATTTGTGCCGATGATTTGATACCTTTTTCACAAAAGTATGGCTCAGTCACTCTTTGATAGCTAATACCCCACCAAACCGTCACTGAAGTCGGATAGTGCCCACGTTGCACTCTGTCGACGACTAATTGGGAAGCTTCCTTAGAGCTTTGAGCATAAATACGGTCATTTTGTTTGTTAAAATGTTGCTCAATTGTAAAAAATTTCCCATCCGTAACAATTTTTTTCTATGACCTCCCTTTGCGTACCGCTTCAGTAGTTGTTTCGATTTTACCACCCTATTCTCTTTTAAATTATCAGTTAAGAAATGACCAGTACGTCTCTTATATGCTGCAAGTCCTAAGTCATCTTTTAAAATACGCGACATGGCTCTAGGTGCTATCTTCATCTCCCGAGATAAAATCTTTTGCTTTCGGACAGGATTTCTTCGAAGTCTTTCCCTTACTGCTTTGACCACCTTTTTCGTACGAACACTACGTGGACGGCCAGATCTTTTTCTGTCACAAACAAAGGAGGTCTCATTGCACCTATTAATAGCCCGGTACACAAACATTTTACTAATACCAAGCGTATGGAGAGTTTTAAAAATTGCATTTGGCTCCATACCTACTTTGTGTAATGCAATCACAGCGATTCGGTTCTCTTTATCACTTTTTTTTTTCCTACCTAAGCTGATAGCCTTAGGGGCTATTTCAGCGTAACCCTAACGTTTGTAGGTGAGCTCACGGGGCTCAAACCTGATGACGTTGCTAACACGAACCCTAGCAAGAGCCGTGCTTGGCAGAATCTACCACCGGATCGGAAACGCGACCCACTGAGAAGATCCGGCGAGAAACTCAGTGGGCTGTGTCTGAGAGTTAATTTACTCGTCGAGCCCTTCGTCGCAAGCGACGGGTTCGACGAGAACGGTGACCGGTGCTTGAAGTACCTAAAAGCACCGTTAGTGGATCAGGAGGATCCGAGATGACGTGAACGATCCGAGATGACGTGTCTTTATCACCCCACTCCATTTTAATATCGCAAAATATTGTATAATGTATTGGCGCCAAAATGAGAAAACTCAGTGTGCAATCATATAAAAATGACAGATTCCAAATTCAAATGTAATATTTTGTTTATTTTTAATTGTAACAGTATTTATGGCCAGACTAAGTATAAACATATAGATATATCAAACAAGTTTTCAAGCGGTGTCCCTCCTCTTTGCGTCGATAATACTCAATGCTGAGGGTCGTGGCCGCCTCTAACAACTTTCTCCTGTATTATCCTGCGCCATTCCTGCCTATCCTCGGCTGGATAGCAACGTCGCAGTCGTTATGCAATTGATACTCAGATCTCATATTTATGGGCTTCGGTAAACACATAACACTGGGTGTACTTTAAGATTGTCTTGAGGTGACCATGACTTCATTTTACACGTGCTTTAACCAGAGGACATAGACATCATAATGTGAAGCACCCTAAAGTGGTTTCGACAGTAATACATATGTAATTGCCTAGTGATGTTATTCTATTTAATTTTTCACTTTCAGAGCGAGCGTCCCAAAAAGCACTTTGAAGGAATCGTTATTATCAACGTTGAAAGCCGTAAATTTAACTTCATCTGAAATCGTACAGTCTCTGTACAAATTCATATGAAACTTTGGAAGGGTGTCGCGTCGAAAATGTTATTAACAAAATTATCTGACGCGTTTGTTATGCGAACTACGCGAGAGGGTGTGAGTTCGAAAAAGAAGAAAAGAAAAAACGCTCTGAGTTTTATTTCGAATTGTTTCATTTTCAAACATTCCATTTTTTTTTACCTTTTTTATTTTTTTGTTGGTCTTCGTTCTTTTTTTTAATTCCCTGCGTAATGCTACTACTTCTGGGGGTTATATTATTAGCTGTATCGAATGTGCGTAAGATCTTAGAAATTACAGATTCAGAAATTTCATTTCTCGCTAACTTTCGAGTCATAAACTTGAAGCTAAGACTAAAAGCGTGATCATTTCCAGCGCGTGCTCACAAGATCACCAGTGATTACGCAAATTATATTATCTGTTCTGCGAATTTGATTTTTATCATACGATATTATTCTTTGTCGGGACAGAAATGTGCTTAGTTCACGATGCCATGCAACCCAGTCGACCAAAGCTTGAGCTTGCGCAAACTCATCAACCAGAAAGTTATTCACAGAGGTCATGATCCAGCATTGAGGATTATCGAATCAAGGAGGAGGAGTTTAATCCTCCATCGGGGAAGTGACTGGTGAATACGTGTTATATACGCATGTCATAAGAAAAAATAATTCTTTCCCGTGCGATTTCAGTATCGTCACAGTAATATCGCTCGATAATAATACACCGGGCGTCTTACGTGAACGTAATTATAATTCATACATATTTTTGTTTAGGAGAGAGAGAGAGTATTCTTTATTGTACACCAACAAAAGAAAGAGTCACTGGTGGTAGGACCTCTTGGGAGTCCGCACGGGTAGGTACCACCACCCCGCCTATTTCCGCCGTGAAGCAGTAATGCGTTTCGGTTCGAAGGGTGGGGTAGCCGTTGTAACTATACTGAGACCTTAGAACTTATATCTCGAGGTGGGTGGCGCATTTACGTTGTAGATGTCTATAGGCTCCAGTAACCACTTAACACCAGGTGGGCTCTGAACTCGTCCACCCACTTAAGCAATAAAAAAAAAAAAAAAAGAGTGCGAAACATTAAATACAAAAAAAGTGCAATTAGCGGTCTTATCACTAAGAGCGATCTCTTCCAGACAACCAACCAGGTGGAAAAGAATCGTTTGGAAACTAATTACATGCTGTGTACCAATCAATTGTTAATTAAGTTTATGTAATTAAATTAATTGACACTATACAAATAATCGATAAAGTCGGAGCCATTACTGAATTCGAGCAAAATATTTATGAGTAGCCAATCAATATCCAGGCAATGTTCGGAAAGTTTTAAGTAACTGAATAAACCCCAAGGGTCAGGCAGCTAAGCACAAACTAAGTAAGCATTTACTTTACTCAAGTTACATTTTTAATAGCCCACGCTCCCTGAATCCCCAAAAAATAACTTCAATTTGTTGAAAATAATCAAATGTGTTTTATACATAGTTCTCTTTTATTTATTTATATTGCATAGATAGGTGGACGAGCTCACAGCCCACCTGGTATTAAGTGGTTACTGGAGCCCATAGACATCTACAGCGTAAATGCCGCCACCCACCTTGTGACATGGGTTGTAAGGTCTCAGTATAGTTACAACGGCTGCCACGCCCTTCAAGCCGAAATGCATTACTGCTTCACGGCAGAAATAGGCAGGGAGGTGGTACCTACCCGTGTGGACTCAGAAGAGGTCCTACCACCAGTAATGTACAAACTTTCATCCTCACGCATCGCTGTTGTACCTCTCATGTCATCTGGAAGACGTCTGAAAATAAATAAATACCTTAAAGAAGCATTAAGAGGCTTTACTGGTCGTAGGACCTCTTGTGAGTCCGCACTGGTAGGTACCACTAGCCTGCTTATTTCTGCCATGGAGCAGTAATGCGTTTCGGTTCGCAGAGTCGGGTAGCCGTTGAACTGTAAATCTGAGACTTAAATTCATGTCTCTGGGTGGGTGGCGGCACTTACCTTGTTGTTGGCTATGGGTTCATGACTATCTAACGTCAGATAGGTCCTGAGCTCACCCATCTAAGTAATAAACAAAACTCTTATCGAGTCTAGAATACAATATAAGGGTACAATTGCAATTCCTCGCAGGCATGTACCGATTTCAAAAAATACGTCCTTAACACTAATGACTTCCACGATTAAGGAATTACATGGTATTAACACATGAAAATCTTTTTTTTTTAAATAAAATCGATAAATCTTCGTAATTACTAGTGGTGGGGCGTATTTTGAGGCCACACAAAAAAGTCATATCTGCCGCGAATAAAATCAAAACATCGCGATGTTTTTCGAACGATTTTTTTTCTAAGGCATTGTGTAATGTATAAGATGTAATTAAATGGAACGGAAACAAGATAGAGCCTTCTGCCAATGATTGCGATTGCACGGTAAGCCCGGTGCGGGTAGTCTGAGCACATTAAGTTAATATTGTTACTGTGCTCAGTTGATGTGGTATGCACTTGGATCATGCACTAAATGTCGATTACCACGAAAATTTCGACCAGCGAACTGACCCGTAGACACAGTGAATTTCACACCGGATCTTCTCAGTGGGTCGCGATTCCGATCCGCTTTTAGATTCTGCGAAGCAGTGTTCTTACTAGGGCCACTAGTGCTAGCAACGTCGTCAGGTTTAAGCCCCGCGAGCTCACCCACTAATTCGGTGAATCTAGAATATTCTATCAGGTTGAGCCCGTGAGCTCACTTACATGTACGCGCGTAGCTAGTTTCTCAGCGAGTAAGTAGCGCTAAATAGCTGGCTTAAAATGGTAATACCAAAGCAGGGTTTGCTGGTGATAGGGGGTCTTATAAACAGGCATGGCAGCATGGGTAGGGACCGTCTCTATGTCTGCCACGGTTAACTACTACTAACTTCCGGCCCATACAACCACTAACACTGGGTGCTGCGAGTATATTCGCCTGTTCTTCATTAAAATATATAGAAACTGTGCTTAATAAATTTATTAAAACAACTTTTTCATTGTTTAATAGTGGTCAATAAACCGGTCTGTCATGAGTTTCTGACCTCTCATTTCACTTGATAATCGTAAATCTATAGTTTAAAGCATTCTCATAATAATGCCGTATCTAAGTTCTTTTTCTTTCCTAGTTCGCGGACTGCACTTGACAATGATAGATGTGCTAAGCTAGCCGCAATCTTCGGGCCGATAGACGAGAGCTGGAGCCCGGTGACAGACTCGATATTTCTAGTCGAAATATAAATAAAAATAAAAATAAGAAAAAATTCTCAACCAAAAAAGAAATCTATCAGTATCGTACGATAGCATATTAAAATTTGTCTAGTGTTTAAGGTTCTAGATAAAAAAAAATTTTTTTTTTTTATTTACTGACAATCACGCCACGTTAACTGGTCCCGTGGTAAGTTCGTAAAGAACTTGTGTTACAGGTACCAGATAACGGAAATAAATGTTAGATTTTGATTAAACACATACATATATTTAATATACATCCATAACCCTGGAAAAGAGATTTTATATTATTCATACAAATATCTTCCCTTGGCGGGATTCGAACCCGCGACCGCCTTGTGTAGTGACCATGTCACTTACCACTACACCAGACGGCCGTCTGATGATGATTTAAATGAAACATCCTAAAGGCAATAAAACCGTCAGTCGACAAATTAGGATTCAGCATATAAACGGCTCAGACTCGATTCACGAATTTAGTTTTCCACTTGACTTTCATAAGACAAAGACGTCTTAGAGTACACGTTATGACACAGCGCCCACAGTATAACAAAATAGATAATATAACAAAAGAAAATTCGAATTACCTATTAACAACATGGCCGCGGTTTGGAGTTGTTTCTACTGTTACTGGTGGTAGGACCTCTCGTGAGTCCGTACGGGTAGGTACCACCACCCTGTTTATATCTGCCATGAAGCAGTAATGCGTTTCGGTTTGAAGGAAGAGGCAGCCGTTGTAACTATACTTGAGACCTTAGAGCTTATATCTCAAGGTGGGTGGCGCATTAACGTTGTAAATGTCTATGGGCTCCAGTAACCACTTAACACCAGGTGGGCTGTGAGCTCGTCCATCCATCTAAGCAAAAAAAAAGAAAACACGCAAATCCAATCCATGCAATGGTCGACACTTGGCTTTTGTAGCAAATTTGATGTTAATGCACTGTCGATTGCACCTATAATTGAGGTGACATCTGCCATGAACTTTTGTCAATTTTTCAATGTTTTGCATTGATGATCACTTTGTTGGTGCAACTTAATAAATAATTAAATAAATAAATAAATTTTTCTTGGGAAGTGCGTGGGGTTAGAATTTTTCTTGAAAATAATCGCATCGTTTGCATTTTACCATCACACCACTCGCGACGTGAGTAGATTTCATCCATACTAACTAGAAACATTCCGCTCATCAACAGTTCGTTTGCAGATACCATTTTTCTAAGTACCAATCAGCTGTGGAGAAAACTCCTCTCCACTGTTTTTCACGAGTGGTATGAGATAGCCTTCGAACGAAGCTTGAGGAGATTCGTAAGCAGCATACTGCTGATGGGCTGTGCTCCTGGCAATACTAATATATATGAGCACCAGTGACCATCGGGTATGCTCATCTACTTACACAGCACACAAATTAAATCTGGGATCTCAAAATAAGTAGAAAAACTATACACCTTTCAAATTAATATTTTTATTTTATAACATCATAAATTCTATTAATAAATATTTAATTAATAACAATTAATATAGGTAATGAAAGCATCAATAGTATTCTAATAAAATTTGGCACGAGGAAAACATCACATACATAAATTCATTAATATCTGAATATTGTACTGGCAAGTTAATTTTGAGATTCGGTTTTCTTGAACCAATAAACACAGAATTATATACTCCTAATAATTTTTTTTTTGCATTCAGCGCGATCATTTCATTTCTGGTACTCAAATTATGAAACAGCAAAAAAAATGTCATATGAAATGAGAATTTGTGTATTTGTATTTATGCTTAATCTTATCTAAAATTTAAAGTTTACATATTATTTTAGAGATTTTTTTGTTGTTATAGTATAATATTAACGTACGTACAGCAGGTTGTATGGAACGGTTTTTTTTATTGCCCTTGTAGGCAGACGAGCATACGGCCCACCTGATGGTGAGTGGTTACCGTCGCCCATGGACTTCAGCAATGCCAGGGGCAGAGCCAAGCCGCTGCCTACCGTTAAGTACTCTCCACAAGTCTTGTTTGAAGAAGGACATGTCATAGCGCTCGGGAAACACCGTGGAGGGGAGCTCATTCCATAGCCGGATGGTACGTGGCAAAGGATCTCTGGAAACGCACTGTGGATGACCGCAGTGGCTCTAGGTAGTATGGATGAACTCTACTCCGGTGGCGGGCGGTGCAATAGTAATAACGAGATGATGGTACCATCTCAAACAATTACTCAGAGTACTCCCCATGGTGGGGCATGGTTTTAAGAAATGACTTATTTTTCACATATTTAACCAGTATTCAATTGTATAATATGATTGACTTAACCAAAGTTGCATCTTACATTACCTTAATATTAGAATACAAGAGTAGTTTTGTTACAAAAATAATAATGATTTTAATCAGAAAACTCAACCATCAGCACTTAGTAACTGAGGCGTCACAAAAGAAACCTTTCACATTCTAGTAAATTATTTTATTTATAAACAAATTCACTCACACTTTCTTGAACAAAATTACCATAAATAGAATTTTTTTTTTTTGCTTAGCTGGGTGGACAAGCTCACAGCCCACCTGGTGTTAAGTGGTTACTGGAGCCCATAGACATTTACGACGTAAATGCGCCACCCACCTTGAGATATAAGTTCTAAGATCTCAGTATCTCTCTACAACGGCTGCCCCACCCTTCAAACCGAAACGCATTACTGCTTCACGGCAGAAATAGGCAGGGAGGTGATACCTACCCGCGCGGACTCACAAGAGGTCCTACCACCAGTAATTTTGAAGCACAATTTCGTTTCATATTAATATAGTTTAGTTGGACGAATGGCTTTTAACCAGAAATATACATCTTACTTATTAATAATAAATAAACTAATTGCCTTATCTTCTTAGGATTGTAAGCTGTTTGCTTGATTTCGCCGACGGAAACTGTTAGTTATAAAATATATTTTTATTGCCCCTGTAGGCAGACGTGCATACGGCCTATCTGATGGAGAGTGGTTACTGTCTTAAATAAAAAATTAATATAGTTAATTAAAAATACGTTGAAGATATTTCGGAACGCATGCTAGCAATTATGACAAAACACAAGCAGTGGAACCAACATGAATTCTTGCTAAGCAATAGGACGGAATACATTTTCGACTTTTTCACCAATATTACATTATTAATTTCTTAAAAATTAAGACTATATGTGTGTGTATAAGAATGTTTTTAACCTCTGTTCAAATAGATTCGGAAAATATGTATTTATATAAAAGTTTTTTGCGACTTCCAGCGTTTTTAAGACTTTCTTTTTATATGAATACCGCGTCTTGTTCTTTGTTCAAGCTCTTAATAAAATAATGCGAAAATAAATATATATCTGATTATTGAATGGAAAAACATGTCTCATTATTTTCGTATTTCTAAATGATTGAGAATACAATGGTTTTGTTATGAATACCTTATTGTGTAAGTACTCGAATTTGAATATGGTTTCAATGGGACGGTTCGTAAAATCAAACTACCCATTATTATCGTCCTTTAGTATTCGGTGGCTTTGGGAGGAGTCGGGTTTCTTTTTCTTTGTCCATTTATTGGATATTGAGCATCATTAAGCTAACAGATAGACCACGATTTGGATATGTGTTGTTCACTTTGGATTGCTTATTTATTTTTACTAGAGGTCCCGCAGTAGTCGAAATTCGACTATAATTAATTGGAATTGTAAGTTTGTACGCTATTATGATTGTATTTTATACTTCTACAATCACAAATTTCGCCACGACTACACTATAAAAAATATTAACAAAGACAAATAATATTTAATCTATTCTCAATTTGACAACAGACGTGAAGAAGAAAAGCTTGACAATAAATAGTATGCATGCGTGTGTGCGACAAATACATGGTACGTAGTGTGTGTAATGTTTTCTTTATCGATTTAATGTATCCTTTGTGCATTATTTAAAAAAAATATTAGCGTTATGCACTTCTTCTCTATATTCTCTATAAGTGTGGAAAATTTCATACTCCTCCGTGCGCGCAATTTTCGTAAAAAGGGATACAAAGTTTTTGCTTCACGTATTAATATATAGATGTCTGACACCCAAAAGAACTTACAAAAAACAATAAAAATAAAAAGAGGGAAATTAATGTTCAATAGAAATTGAAATGTGTCCTGTTCTTACAGGCAAAGAATTCGCATGCTTAAAATAGCATTGGCAAGAGATGGATTCGCAGAATTTGTAAAAGACAACTCAGTGTATTATTCTGTTGGTTCTTCGTATAAGTTTTTGCTTCACGTATTAATATATAGATTTCATTTAAAAGCGAGGGCTGAGTTTATTTCGCCTTGTTTTTATTAAGACTCTCTTTAGAAATGTTGATAACTTCATTCGTCATTCAAAACGTACGCTACGATGACATTCACTTTGAAATAAATTATTTGAATTTGTTTTCAATATACTTTACGCACAACACATTAGTTTTTTTAATAGTTTGCACATTCCTTTCCATTCATCGATAGGGGGATGCGGAGATAATATGGGTGAAACTTAAGTTACATTGCTTCCTTCTGATAACCAATGTACAGTTCTGTCAAAATACTTTAACACTTTGGCTGCGGCAAAATCGTAAACCTTCGTCTGGTGCGGCGGCGGATCGAATTGCGTCCCCAATGATATTGTCACCAATGTGTATAAGGAATTTCTCGACCCACTAGCACTAGGGTAGGTTAAATTGCTAAACTTTGCGAAAAACATACGGTATGCAATTTATAGTAGGTATATAATTGTCGGTTGTTAAATGTAACCAGAACCCCATGGCGCAAGACATCGCCCATCGGAAATGGCGTTAGATAGGACACACTCTACGGCGCAGCGGAGTCAACGCAGCATCAATCACGTTTGAGTGGCAACCGCTTGGCAGGAGAAGATCTGGTCGCCCTGTATATATTTGGCGACGCACCGTGGAGAGTGAGATGAGGACTGCCAACGCGACCTGGAGTGATGTCAAGGAGCAAGCGCAAGACAGGGTAAAGTGGAGACAGCTTGTGAGGGCCCTATGTACCAGCGGGGTACCCTAGGACTACAACAACAACAACAATTGTTGGTGTTGAACTCTTACAAACACCTAAAATAATGGGTCTGCACAGCGAGAGCGATATAGTTTTGTTCGTCCGCACTAGCTGAAAGTACCGCGGCGTTCCGATACAAGCCTTCTTCCGCAGTGATGGTGTTAATGTTATTGACATCTTGTTTCTAGTTTATAGCTCGAGCTGTGTGTTGGGTAGGTCTCACATGAGGTGGACAGACGACTTGGTAAAGCTCGCAGGAATCCAGTGGATGCGGGTTATGTTGGACCGATCATTGTTGCGAGGCTTGGCGGAGACCTATGTCCGGCAGTACACGTTTGTGATGGTGTTAACAAATGGGATGTAGGTCCTCTGAGGTTTAAGCCGCTCTCAGTGCAGATACCGCTGAGAAATCGTATTTAAATCATAAGTTATTTGGAAATTGACCTTTTTCTTTAACTGAGCGTTTGGTGAGATCTTTTCATGATTTATATTTGGTATTCAGTATATTTCCAGTTCCAAGTTTTGTTGAGGCTGTAATCGTCAGGTTTTGGACTGATTTTATCTTTAGTTGGCGTCGACGGCTGCTGGAATGGAAATAATTATGACTGTCAACAGTAAGTTGTTATAATAATATTACAAATTTATATGACAATAATCTTTTCGGAAATTATGCGTGATGACTCGAACTACTGCTTCTAGTATTACGAAATACGTTGAAACAAATAATGAAAAGACCAGTGCCGACTTCTAGTACCTTTTGACCCTTGAAATTAGAGGGTTATGGACGGACGTCAAACAAATATAACAATATGATACGTCCTTCTTCAAATGAGGTTTGAACAGAGTTCTCAGTGGTAGGTAATGGTCCTGATATTGCTAGAGTCTGAGCGAAAGTGATTAGGTGGGTCATATTCTCGCTGCCTACAAAGACAATTGAGAAGTCGATAAATATGTGGATGACTTGAGGAAATGTAGTACTACCATTGTAGCTAAAAATAGACAGAGTTACGGAGTATTGGCTTTGGTATTGACCGTTCATCAGCTGAGTTTTGGGTCTATGTGATTAATTTGGTTTAGTCATGATGCTTTGACCAAATGACGACAGATAGAGCGCGGGTCGTTTGTATATATGAGTGTACTTAATCGAGAGCCACAGAGAGGAGGCCGGTATTCAAAGCAATAACTCCCTAATCATGCTTTTTCAGTCTTACACCGTTTCCCTCCCTTGTGTTTCAAGAATTACAATTTTAAATTTGATAAGACGCTTCCACGGACCGTCTTGAGTGATTTGAATATTTTTTGTTCTTGAATACTTTTTTAAGAGACTTTCCAGAGTTGTTCAATTTTTTTTTGTTTTGCCTTTATAGTAGTACCTTTTGCTTGGCATAAATCGCCTAATCGGTATCATGTAATATGTTTTATATATTTATATTATTGAGATCATGATTGTATTTTTACTTTGTATTTTGTCTGAAAGTGGCACCTGTGACAGAGAAGTTGAAAAGTGCGGGTTTGGGATGGTATGGACATGTGACGAGACGAAATGACAATGAAGTTGGTAAAAGAGTTTTAATGACTGATGAGCTATGAATGTGGAAGGCTTTAGAAGAAGAGGTGAACCTAAGATGAAATGGATGATTGCATGAAGACGATACGTGTAAGATGGGAGTGAGCGAAGAAATGGTATATGATAGAGGAGCATGGAAGGAGAAAACATGTTGCATCGACCCCAGGTGACTCAGAGAAGGGTAGGAGAATGAAGATGTTTGTATTTTGTATTGTTAGTCATCATCATCTGAAACATTATGGGCGCGGGCAGGCCTTGGACTGGCGTTTTCGTGGCTTTATTTCACAAAATTACCACGCCTAAATTCTTGGTGTCCTGTTCGACAGCACTCAACCAGCTGAGCTTGGACCTGCCTCTACTCCTACGGTCCTCCAGCCGACCTTCCAGAAGGCACCTCGTCCATTTGCACCATTTGCTATGCCTATCTCAGGCGTCCGATATAGATGAATGTGCCGATTGCCACTAAGACCACATATTACATAGGTGGTTGTGCCGGATTATCGTCAATTCGGTATAGCCTGTGGTTATGCAGCGTTAATGGCAGTAAATATATTGCTGTAACAGAATCCCTTGGGGCTTTGGTCTGAACTATAACTTTAATGCGTATTTACGAACTATAACTTGAATACATCCTGAGATGACTTGCTAGCCCATTGGCCTACCCATAGACAAAATATCCCAAGGGCAGAAGTGTCGAATTATATGTATCCCCGCCTCTAAAAGCTAACAAGTAATCAGTAATGCATAGTGTCTTCGGGCTGTCTCCTGGCGCAGGCTCCTGGCACTGCAAATTCAAAATGTATTTGAAGAAGAAAAAAACGTACCTCACTAAACAATATTATCGCTTCTTCGTGTGTTCCATTCAGTTTCTCCTTCGATGCATTCAGACCTTCAGACGAACTTCCCGCTAATTGAGATTGAGGCTAAAACAGACAAGTTAATCTTATTCGAAGTAGAACAAAGAATATAGGAACAAAAAAAAATACATGTGTGCAATTCACACGTGGTAGAACTGAAACCTTCCAAAATTAAAATACAATTATCCTAAACATCTTAAGTATATGTAAAATTTTGTCATTAGTAAATAATTGTAAGGTAGCGCGCTCTGTGAATTAATATTTTAATTTCACGTATAATCCTAAATTAAAATTCACTACAAGAGCTTTCATACACACGTTAGTATTAAAAAATCTCACAGATGGCGCTGTATTAAATAGTATGTATATTTCTGTCTCATTCTTTGCTGGCTTCATCCTACACATTTTTGTATTTGTGTCTCTTACCTGTCGTTTTTTCCGTTGCATCCGGTTTGAAATTACAACGATTCTAAAGAAGTTTTCACTTCAAAAATAGGTCGGTAAAATTACTACCGCGATGATAGGGATTTAGTTGGTCTTAGTAAGAACCATATCTTCAACAAATGGAAATTAAAGCATACAGTGACAGAACGTACTTTCGTATCTAACTAACCTCAATATTGGTGTCAACGTGTAAAAAAAACCGTTGTAAGAATGCAATTTTGAGAATTAAATTGCCTGGAACAACAATAAACTACATTATCTCTATTTATGCATTACGATTCTCTGAATCCGTTTTTTTCCTACCTATGCTGATAGCCTTGAGATGATATTTCAGATTCGCCCTAGCGTGTAGGTGAGCTCTCGGGACTCAAACCGGAAGTGTTGCTAACACTGGCCCTAGCGAGAGCAATGGTTCGTCGAATTTACCACTGGACCGGAAACTCTACCCACTGAGAAGATCCGGCGAGAAACTCAGTAGGCTGTGTCTATGGGTTAAATTACTCGTTGAGCCCTTCGTCACAAGCGACGGGTTCGGCGAGGACGATAACTGATGCTTGAGGTACCTATAGGCATCGTTAATGGATCGGGAGGATCCGTAATGACGTGTTTACGGCGACGTCGACCTGAATCCGTGGCATATCTTGGTTTGTACTGCAGCTCGAATCAAGAAAACCGAATACAGGCCTATTTATTTATTTTATTTATTTAATATATTTTCTACACACCGCTGTTAGAAGAAACACAACAATAAGGATACAGAGTACAAGGGCACTACTTATTTCATGTTGAAATATCTTCCAGTAGGCCCGCAGAAGGTAAGAAGAATTAGGAACACAAACCAAGTGGTGCAAAAGGTGCACTTGGTAATGCCTATGTCAAACATACTCACAATATTCACAGCGTTTGACAGCTTTGTTCCTTCAGGCAATTTCTCTGGAACGGGATCTAGGTTCAAAGGTTCGTATTCGTCGGAAACCCCGCTGTCAGGGGAATCAGGAGTTTGCATTGCATTCACATAGCCCGTTCCAAGGCGGCTTTTGTGGATGCAGTAATCCCCCGTGAACGGGTTCTGGTAGGCGACCACGGTCCTAGTAGAGAAAGCAGTGAAGTGGTTAAAGGATTTTGTTATTACCATGGTCTAGAGGATAAGACGTCTGGTGCACTTGTAACGACCGATGCGACTGTGCCGGTGTTCGAATCCTGCAGGTAGGTACCAAATTTTGTAATGAAATACGGTCTGAACTTAAGTGTAATAAAAATCTAACCTACATAAAATTATAGTCAGTCGCGTTAGGGCATCTTGTGAGCCCGTGCAGTTAGGTACCACCACCTTGTCTATGTCTGCCACGAACCAGTAAAAAGGCTGGGGCGACCCTTGTAGAACTGAGACTAAGAACTTATGTATCAAAGTGGGTGGTGGCAATTACCTTGTTGATGTCCACGGGCTTCTGTATCTAGTTAACCCATGTAGGTTGTTACTCCTAATACAAGTATATACTTTTTCAAATCGAGATTCCAAATCTAGTTTGTAACTATTTTTAAACACAATGAAAATAAATGATTTGAATATATTTTTATACAAATTCGAATATTTCTTTGTGATCTCGTCCGCTCGTCTAAAAGCAATAAACAAGTTAAGAATCCTGCTTTTTTTTTTACCTACCCATGTTGATAGCTTGGGAGGCTATATCAGCCTTATCCTAGCGTGTAGGTGAGCTGTCGGAGCTCAAACTGGAGGTGTTGCTAACACTGGCCCTAGCAAGAGTAGTGCTTTACTGAATCTACCACTGGGTCGGAAACGCGACCCACTGAGAAGATCCGGTGAGAAACTCAGTGTGCTAGAAGGCTGCCGTGTCAACTTAGGTATTTATATATATTCACATTTCAATTCTCACGTTCCAATAAACTCAACGCGTCTTACCTCAACTGCTCGCAAGAATCTCCCTCGCTTTTATGAGAGAAGAGGACCTTTGTTGGTCTGAGTAGAATCTCGACCTGCCAACGAATTAATTAACAGTTCTTTTAGGATCAATTTCAGTTGATTTGCACTTCTGAGATCCGACGTATGCACGTGTGATGCATAACGAAGGAACGAACTGGTAAACAAATGTACTTAAACACGTTTAAATATATACATATACTAGCTGACCCGGCAAACGTTGTTTTGCCATATATAAGATTTCTAGGGAATTTCTAGTGTAGAAAAAAAAAAACTTATTGTAAGTGTGTAAGGATGTGGTAAATGAGTGAAAGAGGCATGTAGCGCTGTGAACGATGAGGGAATATAAAAATAACGAAAACTCATTCAACCACATAATGCTTCCTTATATTTATATATAAAAATGAATTGCTGTTCGTTAGTCTCGCTAAAATTCGAGAAGGGCTAAACCGATTTGGCTAATTTTGGTCTTGAATTATTTGTAGAAGTCCAGAGAAGGTTTAAAAGGTATAGATAAATATGAAAATGCTCGGAATTAAATAAAAATCAATTGCAATTAATTCAAAAATATTTTTCTTTTCCTTTCATGTGTCTTTTGTTTGTTTTAAGCTTATTTTATACAAAAGTTTAGGTCTTTTACTTATCGATTGAGGCACTACGAAGTCTGTCGGGTTAACTAGTAATAAAAAAAATGTCCAAAAAATAAAAAATAAAAAACGTTAGGAGTGGACAACCCTTATCACTTAGGGGTATGAAAAATAGATAGTAGCCGATTCTCAGACCTACTGAACATGCAAATAAAACTTCATAAAAATCGGTCAAACCGTTTCAGAGGAGTATGGCAACTAACATTGTGACACGTGAATTTTATATATTAGATAGATAATAGCACCCAGACAAAAGGCAAACAAATCTGTTCGTCACACAATGTTTGTCCGATGCGATAATCGAACCCGCGACCCTCGACCCAAAATTCAGGGCTGCTAACTACTACTCCACCGAGTCAGTCATATAAAAGCAATATCTAAATCATTACACTCACTTGCCCGTCGCGTTGTAGCCTATGAACTCTGTAGAAACAGTAACCGCAGGCAAATACTGTGAGGCATACCTAAAAATAATGATTAAATGAATAATAAGTTTAAAATTAAAAACAAAAAAAACACGCTTTTATCGAAAGTTCAATTAAAAAAATAGAAAATAAAAAAAAAATTGTAAAAAAAGAGTGAGGTGCATGTGTCAATAGTTATAAATACATATTTTATTGACGACGCTTGTAGCTGAAAGAAAGTATTGTACTTTTTGACGAAGCATGTTGCTGATAACTCTATTTCTGTAATCTGACGAAGCATGTTGCGGATAATAACATGTACTTTTAGGTTAGAAATATTATGTTCTTTTTTTTTAATAAATAAAGTTTGATTAATAAGAAAAAAATATATTGACAGATATGAGTAGAAAAATTATCATCTTGATAATATTTTGAGAAGCACGATTTCCTATTCAAGATTCTTTATATTAATACGTGAAGCAAAAACTTTGTATCCCTTTTTACGAAAATTGCGCGGACGGAGGAGTATGAAATTTTCCACACTTATAGAGAATATAGAAAAGAAGTGCACAATGCTAATATTTTTTTTAAATAATGCATAAAAGATACATTAAATCAATAAAGAAAACATTACACACACTACATACCATATATTTGACGCACACACGCATGCATGCTATTTATTGTCAAACTTTTGTTCTTGACGTCTGTTGTCAAATTGAAAATAGATTAAATATTGTTTGTCTTTGTTAGTATTTTTTATAATGTAGTCTTGGCGAAATTTGTGATTATAGAAGTATAAAATACAATCATAATAGTGTACAAACTTACAATTCCAATTAATTATAGTCGAATTTCGACTACTGCGGGTCCTCTAGTTCCTATAAAAGCGTGTTTTTTTAGATTTTTTAAACTATTATTTATTTTTCTATTTTTCGGTTAAGTAGTATTATTTATAAATATGAGTAGTAATCATTCATGTACATTCAAGCAAATACAACAGTTTCCAATTTGCTAAGTAAAAAAAAAAGGCGCTTAAAGGAATTTGTTGTTTTGACTGCCGAAAGTAAGTAACGGGTCTAACTGTTTAATATGTTGAATTGTCATCGGTCCTCGATAAGTACGCCAAATTTCGAGTTAATGCGACGTTTTGAAGGAGGTCAAAATCATGTTCAAAGATTCCGTTACATACCAACAATACGTATGAAGCTAATAATAGCGTAATAAAAAGCACCAAATTTCATGTTACGTATACGAATATTTATATTTCGATTTAGTTGAGAATACATCAAAATTAGCGGCTCACGAAGTATCCGGCTCAAATGACACCATCTCCCTACAGAATCTACAAATCGTTTCAATGTTGCCACACCTGTGTGACATATTAGGGAATTTTGTCTGTAATTTAATAAAGATTTATCTCAACACTTAATACTTTTTTTATTTTATTTTTATTGCCTAGAATGGTGGACGAGCTCACAGTCCATCTGGTGTTAAGTGGTTACTGGAGCTTATAGACGTCTACAACGTAAATGCGCCACCCACCTAGAGATATACGTTCTAAGGTCTCAAGTAAAAGTAGTTACAACGGCCCCGCCCTTCAATCCGAAACGCATTACTGCTTCACGGCAGAAATAGGCGGGGTGGTGGTACTACCCGTGTGGACTCACAAGACGTCCTACTAGTAATAACGCAAATTATAATTTTGCGGGTTTGATTTTTATTACACGATGTTATTTCTTCACCGTGGAAGTAAATCGTGAACATTTATTTTGTTAAATATGTATTTCATTAGAAAAATTGGTACCCGCCTGTGGGATTCGAACACCGTTGCATCGCTATATACGAATGCACCGGACGTCTTATCCTTTAGGCCACGACGACTTCAACAACAGAGACTTAGTACAATGCCTGCCCTACCCTTCAAACTGGATTGTATTACTGCATCGCGCACAAGTAAGCAATTGATGTACAGTATACATATATAACTGCAATAGGGCTCGCCCTCCCTGCCAACCGATTGTAAATGGCGATATTAAAAGGTGAAGGCAGGTGAAGACCTATTTGTATAAAAAAATATTTCATTTTAATAAGAACTGTAACTATACTTGAGACCTTCGAACTTATATCTCAAGGTGGGCGGTGGATTTACGTTGTAGATGTCTATGGGCTCCAGTAACCACTTAACACCAGGTGGGCTGTGAGCTCGTCCACCCATCTAAGCAATAAAAAAAAAAAGAAATTGACTTAGATTTCCTAATGCTACTGCACCTACTAATCATGGCCTGTAGCTAGGTGCGTCAGGCTAGGCCATGTTTGCAAGTAGCACAATCAGGAATCGGTGGTGTTCAGGGTGTGATACCATAGAATCCCACGACCACATAACGTCAGATGGGAGGTCCAATCTAATAAAAGAACTACCCTATACATCGTTTAGCTCATGGTTTTGTGAATCTCAAAGCGCTTTTTTTCTGTCTCTTAGTCTCTGTCTTTTAAGATATTGGTATTAACATTTTGAGGGAAATATTTCAATTTCAAAACCACGCGATTTTGTCATTGACGTAAATGCTGAATTTATAATCATCTTTGTTATGGTAGATAATAAACTTAGCTTGTATTTAACATACCGAGAGGTCTAGGTTGATGTTGATTATAAAACTATGTGTCGCTTCCAATCAGTCCACTTATAGACGACTTTAATATATTTCACGTTACCACGTACCATCCGGCTATGGAATGAGCTCCCCTCCACGGTGTTTCCCGAGCGCTATGACATGTCTTTCTTCAAATGAGGCTTGTGGAGAGTATTGAGCGGTAGACAGCGGCTTGGCTCTGCCCATGACATTGCTGAAGTCCATGGGCGACGGTAACCACTCACCATCAGGTGGGCCGTATGCTCGTCTGCCTACAAGGGCAATAAAAGAAAGAAAAAAAAACACTATTAACAATAACATATTGATATTTAGTAGTATTTCGATGTAGACTTACCAAAATAACCAAAAGTATAATGTCTATGTAGATTATTATCATTGTATCGGAATTACACTTCGATGCACTTCACACGCGTACACTTGTTTCCCATTTTAATGAATCATTGCAATTATCCCATAAACGTTGCTTAAACAACACGAGTGAACATTTCATAGCACGTCACGCTTTTGGTTTTTTTCACGGGAAACTCGAAATTTTGAAACTATTGGTCGTATTGCACAGCTCAGGAAAACTGATTGGTTGATTTGTACATTCGATTTCTGTCATTGGCTGATATTTTGTGCGTAACACAGGAGACCAATCGAAAACTGTGGGGATAGAGGGTGATTTTTCCCGCAGACTCTCTGTCACAGATTAGTGAAAAGTCCGTCTGCTTAAATGCCTATGTTGAATTCTCTTCTGCTTATTTTATTTCGACTATACAAAACAATAATGAAGTCAACTATTTCTCGTTGTTTTTATTTCTGATAGCAATCATTTATATCCTACTATCTTTTTACGTAATTTCCAGTCTTGTTGCTAGTAAAATACTTTACGTACCTACTTATAATGATATGAATAACTATTTTTTTCAATAGCCAATTTTCCTATTCTATCTAATCAATCGTTTTTCTAATTGGATATCTTTTGATTTATTGATGGCGTAATCGCTAACTAATTTAAAGGGCTATTCCAACGCACGGGCTTGTAGGTAGCTGATGATGCTCAACCTGAGAGATGCTAACACTAGGCCTAGCAAGAGCAGTACTAACGCTGAGCCTAGCACCTGTTTGGAATCGTCACCCACTGGAAAAATCCGGCAAGAAACTTAATGGGTTATGTCTATGGGTTAATTTACACGTTAAAATCTTCAACGACTTCGATGACGCCTGGACATGGTACTCCGAAAGCATCGAGAGTGGATCCTGAGAATTCAATAAGATTAATGAATTTTGAGCAATAAACAAAATGCTTGCAAACAATTATAAGCTTGATAAGCTGATTTTGATGGTTGTATCCCTTTTTTTTCTCGCACAGAAAAATTATCCATTATTTTGTATATTATTATGGGATGTGAAACTAACAATTTTTTATTGTATTACCCAATGACCCTTCTGTTCATTCGTCATAATCTTTGTCCAGCTCCATGAGTTGGCGCCACGGCTGTCGCGACGTCTGTCGCCTTTCGTATCATCACGACCTATATACTCGGGCAGCGCATAGAGGGTGTGTTGGTTCAATAAGAACATAATTAAACTAATCACCAAGAAACCTTCGTATGAAAATTCAAGATTCATTTAAATCGTTCCGTGATTCGCGGGCCTGTAATCTAACTCGAACTAATATTAGTAAATTAACAAAGGATCGACGCATCATTTTATTTATTAGGGGCTCGAAGGAACAACATTTGTTTTGATGTGCAATTAGGGACACCCGTTATATGATATAATTGAGATTTTTACCTTATTTGAAGGTGCGTGAGGGCATTGACTTTGTAACGTCTATGAGATTCGATGACCACTGGTCGCTGGCGCTAGTCGGATTATATACGCTCTAGCCTCAAAACCTCAGTCCACGTTACCATTCACGCAGTTGAGGATTGACTGAGCTGGCGCAAGATAGTCCAAGAGAAAGTTATTCAGAGAGGCCACGACCCTCTCAGCATTGAGGATTATTGACGCAAGGAAGAGGAGAACTAATCTTTGATTAATGTTTGACCACGTGACAGATGCAGTGGGGAATTGAAACGAATTTCCAAATACATAATATAAACTTTTATAAAATGGACTTAAAAAAAACCGTGTGTAGTTTTTACAATGCTACCACGAAGTCAACACTTCCAGACTAAAATTTTCACATAAAGAAATTTTATCTTTTAAAAGTTTTACGTTAATGTTTTAAATCAAATCAAATCAAAACAAATCAAAAGATTTTTTTTTTCAAATACATTTTTTTTTATTCAACATAAATGAATGTACATACCTACTTGTTGAACGTCAAAAGAACTACCGCCTTTTAGTTCTATGTTTAAGAAACTTAGAAAGTTAAATAAGTTTTATCGGTAGACAAGCTTACGGTCCACCTGGTCACTGATCACTTATGGACATGAGATCCAAGTATCAAGTTTTTGGTATTAGGTTTTTTTTAGCAGCGTGGCTATACCTACCCATTCTAGTCACAACGCGCGCCAATATTAGTCTTTTAGTATATAAGGTATAAGTCGATTCGGTAGAAGGATTGGCGACCGTCGTTCTACCAAGCAACAAGATTCGTCCGTGGTAGTTTCTCTGTAGTAGAAAATGATCACAGTAAGCTATACTATACTATATTATTCGTTTGCTGCTCACCAAAACAATGATTATTTCCTTTGAAAAATCAGCAGCGGTTCTCAAAAATTTGCATTCCTAATAAAAAATTTGGCGCCATTTTTTTTTCGTACAATCACGGCAGCCATTTTGTTATTCTTATCGTGAACCATTTTTTTTTTCATTTAAATTTGCTTATTGCGGTCGAAAATAATGAGGGTGCGGAGGTGTGGCGATAACTTTGACAATAACTCGGGCCTGTGACGTTAAGCCTCGGGAATACTGTGTTTATCTATGGAGGCCGAGAATACTATTTACCTTACGAATAATTATGAAAGTAACTACCTATATTTCAGTTCAGTTATTCGTCCTTTGGCCAGTGGTTGTTCAGGTAGCTTAGTTCCTGCAGACAAACAAAGCTACTTTTATTTAAAACTACTTATGGATTTGTTATCTTTTTTGTGAAAACTGTAAAGTATCTTTAAGTAGGTCTTTATTCCCGTTTGGTACACAGAAAGTAAAAGTCATTAATAAACTTTTATTATTATAGCTTCATACGTATGTACATATGGTAGTATGTATGTAATGGAAACTTTGAACATGATTTTGACCCTCACTAAAACGTGGGATAAACTCGAAATTTGCCATACTTAACATAGATCGATGAAAATATTTTACAAATAAAATGATAACGTTTTTTTTTTTACAATAAATTTAATTTATTTTTTAGTTGTGTTTACATAAAAGCGTATTAATTTCACTTTGAGAGGCGGCAAGACATGAAAACACTCTTTTCGTGGCCGCTGGGAATTAAATACCGGATCCTGTAGACCGAATGGTTAATAGTCGACGTCGCCCAAAACACCTCATTACGGATCCTACCGATTCATTAACGGTGCTTTTAGGTACCACAAGCACCGGTCACCGTCCTCGTCGAATCCGTCGCTTGCGACGAAGGGCACGGCGAGTAAATTAACCTATAGACACAGCCCACTGAGTTTCTCGCCGGATCTTCTCAGTGGGTCGCGTTTCCGATCCGGTGGTAAATTCCGCGAAGCACGGCTCTTGCTAGGGTTCGTGTTAGCAGCAAAGTCAGGTTTGAGTTCCGTGAGCTCACCTAAATGTTAGGGTGAAGCTGAAATAGCCTCTCAAGACTATCAGTATAGGCAGGAAAGAAAAAGTATTTTTTTTTACTAGTTCTACTAGTTCGGTGAATCTAGAATAACCCCTCAAGGTTATTAGAATAGGTAGGAAAAAAGGCGGCTTTGCCCCATCGCGATCGGATAAGATTAATTCTTCTATGGTATGCTAAGATATTTACTACGATTTGATTAAGATATACAAATTTTTTTTTTAAATATATTCTCAAAATTCTATTTGTTAGTTAAATACAAATACAGAGCAGCCATTGTCAGTATCCCTAATAATATTTCGATTTGAAGAAAAATATTTATTCACTTTTATGAGTTGCGCAAATTTTCTTGCATGCAAATCATGACGAAGTAGATAGGTACCTACAACACGTTTACACGAAATTCAATTGCACGAAAGGAAAATTATGTGCCTTTCACATAAACTTCGGATTTCATCTGAGCTTCGAACGCGCAAAATAAATGCCAATACGAAAATAAATCTAAATATTTCTCGAAGTGAACCGAAAATAGGTAGTGCTGTCAAGATCAGGCATTTTTCCGACTACCCTATTTTTCTTGTCTGTATATTTTATTCTGCGAGGTCATTGATCCCAACGGTTCATCCAAACTCATCTTTCAAAATATATGATCGTCGTATGATCTATTTACAACTATACTATTTATTTAAGTTACAGTTAAATTAATAACATCACGATTTCGTTTTCATCTTTATTCGATTTATAGGTAGTTGCTATGGCGGTAATTGTTCAAACGTTGAAGTCGTCGTGGCCTAAGAGATTAGACGTCCGGTGCATT
This sequence comes from Bombyx mandarina, assembly GCF_030267445.1. NCBI lineage: Eukaryota > Metazoa > Arthropoda > Insecta > Lepidoptera > Bombycidae > Bombyx > Bombyx mandarina. The sequence goes on along the minus strand of NC_143222.1, from coordinate 10,801,595 downwards.
CGTGTTGAGCGATGCACCTGTGTTCGAATCCCAGGCGGGTACCAATTTTTCTAATGAATTACGTACTCAACAAATGTTCACGATTGACTTCCACGGTGAAGGAATAACATCGTGTAATAAAAGTGAAACCCGCAAAAATTATAATTTGCGTAATTACTGGTGGTAGGACCTCTTGTGAGTCCGCGCGGGTAGGTACCACCGCCCTGCCTATTTCTGCCGTGAAGCAGTAATGCGTTTCGGCTTGAAGGGTGGGGCAGCCGTTGTAGCCATACTGAGATCTTAGAACTTATATCTCAAGGTGGGTGGCGCATTTACGTTGTGGATGTCCATGGGTTCCAGTAACCACTTAACATCAGGTGGGCTGTGAGCTCGTCCACCCATTTAAGCCATAAAAAAAAACGCAGGTATATATCGCGCCTTTAGAATTGAAGTGTCTTAATACAAAATTCTTATTTTTTAGTAAACGCCAAAAATAAACACTCATCCATATTACGTGCTGTTAAAAGCAAGAAAACAAACTAAGTCGCCGGTCGTTACTAGTTTTGTTAGTTTTTTTTTTCAAAACAAGTAAGTACTAGTATTTTTTTTTAATTTAAAATACTTGCGCCATGAAAGGATGTCGATGAAAGGGATTGTTTGGTGACCGCATGCTGACGTGTCCCGTTTTCACGCTGACCTGGAGTACGAAAAAACAGGAATGGCTTAACGTTAAATTTAAATGATTTTATTCAGACTGTTGTTAGTTTTAAATTGCTCGAAAAGGACTTTTTTATAGCCCGCCCAAAAGACATCAGGTTGTTAGGATCGCAACCGTGGGTGGATGATGTACTAAAAGTATCGGAGGAGGGCGGAACTGGTATTTTTTTAATCCGCTAATAATAAAAATGCGAATGAATGAAGCGCGAATAATAAGTTATTACTTTATTTAATGATCGCGTCATGATCGCGGGTAGATTCTGCTCTAACAGCCCGTGGAATAATATCGACCATAAAACCGATTGTTCTGTTCTAAAATGACATGGCGATAGAGTGTTCTAAGTTTGCTGCTGGACCATGTACGTCGGTAGAGGAATTGTTATAAAGTGAACTCGAATATATACATATAACTATACTATATATTATATATCACTATACTGACCTGGAAAGTGTCTGGCAAAAGGCAGAGAGGTCGTCCCAGAACAGTTTGGTTTCGCTCAGTAAAGCAGTACTTACAGTACTTAACAGAACAGAAGCAGTCTTGAAAATGACGGGGAAGGAGCTAGAGCAGACTACCCAAGACCGATGCAAACGGAATAATTTGATTAGAGCCCTTTGCCCCAGCAGAAGGTAATAGGAAACAAAGAAGAACAGGAATGTAGTTTAATTGGTTTAATTAAACGGCCGTCTGGTGTAGTGGTAAGTGACATGATCACTAGACAAGGGGTCACGGTTTCGAATCCCGCCAAGGGAAAATATTTGTATGATAAATATTATATGAAATGTCTTTTCCAGGGTTATGGATGTATATTATATTATATTATGTGTGTGTATAATAAAAATCTTACATTTATTGCCGTTACCTGGTACCTGTAACACAGGTTCTTTACGAACTTAGCACGGGACCAGTTAACGTGGCGTGATCGTTAGTAAATAGTTATTTATTTATAATTGAAACAAGAAGAACAATTAAACTAGAATTCGTTTCCAGTTCCTTTAGGGTCTATGATCCGCCAACAATGGGTCGTCAATCAGCGTTTTGACGACCGCGGCCGCTGCACTATTTGCGTGGAGTAATTATCACGAAGCATACTTACTCTGAGCTGAGTTTATATATGTGGTCGGCTCTAAGCAGTTTTTATTGTTAGATCTTCTTTTTTTGATTGCTCGTAGCTGCAATAGCTCACGGCCTGGTGTTCAGTGGTTAGACCAGTGATGTTTACTTACCACCTCAAGACATGAGTTCTAAATCTCAGTACAATGACTGACTCGCCCTCCAAACCAAAACGCATTACTGTTTCACCGTAGAAATAAGCAGGTTAGTAGTACCTATCCGTGCGCACTCACAAGAGGTCCTACCACCAGTGATCTGTCAAATATCTTGTGCTTTGTGATGGCTACCTATCATAAATGTATTAACAATACGATTGCTTCCCTTCAAAAGCTATTATAGTAGACTAGCGACCCGACCTCGCTTCGCTTCGGAAACTGTAATTTACTATTGATTTCTCCACTATTTAATGGACGTTATTATACATATAAACCATTCTCTTCAATCACTCTATCTATTAAAAAAAACCGTAACAAAATCCGTTGCGTAGTTTTAAATATTTAAATATATATAGGGACAGAGAAAGCGACTTTGTTTTATACTATACTAGCGACCCGCCCTCGCTTCGCTTCGGAAACATTAAAACACACATGAAACCAAAAAAATAAAATAAAATAAAAATTAAAAAAAAGTAGCCTATGTTCATCAGGGACAATGTCGGCTTCTAATGGAGAAATAATTTTTCAAATCGGTCCAGTAGTTTCGGAGCCTATTCGAAACAAACAAACAAACAAATCTTTCCTCTTTATAATTGTTTTATACTATATAGTAAAGAACAAACAATTCGACCCAAAATTAAATCATAAACGATTCAGCAATAGAACTCGAACAATCAAACTTTACAAAGAGCGCGGTCCGAAGTCATGATAATTCCTGAAGCCGTTCCAACCTGGAAACCACAAAAGAAAAGTCGTTTTTAACTCATTCTCGATTCCAAACATTCCCCTCGGTTTTCGTGTTCCGCATTGTATTAACGGTAATAACGATTTTATATAGCATTCTCTGGCTATATCGTCATACTGTTATTACGTTAATTTTGATGTACGGAATGCTATGTTGTTTTAAAATGAATTAATTTCATATAAAGTTTATTGGTAACTTATCTATTTAGTAATTACGACATTCTGTTTTTGGGATTGTGTGTGTTGGGATTGTAATTATAAAAATATTGAAGTAGATGAATGATTTTTGTGTATAAAATTTCAATGATTGAATTATAAATAAATAAATTGTTATCATGAATATTTGCTTAAGCGGATTGAATGTGGGCTGCATTATTCACGTAAGCTTAGAAAGTTACACAAAAAAAACCTTAGAGAACAAGGTGGTGATAGAATTTTAATATTTTTTTATCCTTGTGGCCTTCTAGCAATATTAGACCAAAGTAACCAAATAACGAAATTACCATCGGTTTTTGATACATGTGCCAATTTAAAGTTAATCGGACTTATATTTAAGTTAGCCAAGAATAAGTTGAAGAATCCAGTATTAATGAATAGATACAAGTCAAGCTAATAAAACCTTACTAAAAAATAATTAAATGACCACATCGAATTTAACTTCGGGCCTAATATTGTAACGATTGAGAAAAATGTATTGTGCGGCGGCCATGTTCTTTTTTTTATTGCTTAGATAGGTGAGCGAGCTCATAGCCCACATGGTGTTAAGTGGTTACTGGAGCCCATAGACATCTACAACGCAAATGCGCCACCCACCTTGAGACATAAGTTCTAAGGTCTCAGTACAGTTACAACGGCTGCCCCACCCTTCAAACCGAAACGCATCACTGCTTCACGGCAGAAATAGGCAGGGCGGTGGAAAATTGTAATTTGTCCATGTAATTTGTAGCCGGATGTTCGATTCACTTAAAATTTTTATCGGTTGATAAATAAGTAGGTATCTAATTATGAAAGGCGATTGCATGCAGCAGAGATGTGAATGTTGCGATGGATGTGTGGAGTAACGAGAATGGATAGAATACGAAATGAATATGTTAGAGGAAGTCTGAAAGTGGCACCTGTGACAGAGAAGCTGAGGAGTGCGCGTTTGGGATGGTATGGACATGTGATAAGACGAAATGAAAATGAGGTTGTTAAGAGAGTGTTAACTATGAATGTGGAAGGATTTAGAGGAAGAGGTAGACCTAAGAAGAAATGGATGGATTGTGTGAAAGACGATATGGGTAGGAGGGGAGTGAGCGAAGAAATGGTATATGATAGAAGAGTATGGAAGGAGAAAACATGTTGCGCCGACCCCAGGTGACTGGGAGAAGGGCAGGAGAATGATGATGAATAAGTATCTAATTAATGCATAGTGTTGTTGAATTACTTTTACAGCTGAAGGAATAATGTCGATGTAAAAATATATAGCGCGTCCGAACGTAAATTTCTGAGTCACGATAAAAAGTCGTCGTGGCCTAACGGATGAGACGTCCGGTGCATTCGTGTGGAGCGTTGCACCGGTGTTCGAATCCCGCAGGCGGGTACCAATTTTTCTAATGAAACACGCACTCAACAAATATTCACAATTTATTTTCACAGAGAAGGAATAGCATCGTGTAACGAAAATTAAACCTGCAAAAAATTTGCGTAATCACTGGTGGTAGGACCTCTTGTGAGTTCGCACGGGTAGGTACCACCACGCCGCCTATTTCTGCGGTGAAGCAGTAATGCGTTTCGGCTTGAAGGGTGGGGCAGCCGTTGTAACTATACTTGAGACCTTAGAACTTATATCTCAAGGTGGGTGGCGCATTTGCGTTGTGGATGTCTATGGGCTTCGTTAGCCGCTTAACACCAGGTGGGCTGTGAGCTCGTCCACCTCTCTAAGCAATAAAAAAATAAATAATAATAATTAAAAATAATATGTCTCGAATATCGTTTATATGGAATTTCGTTATGTCAAAACATTTCCCTACCTTAACGTGTTACCGTTATATTATGAGTGTATCATCCAGATAGCTGGGCCGTTTTGACAAATTATTCCGGTTATTGTTTGTTAAGCTTTTCAGTTTGGATTACGGCTTGATTGTAATGAGATGGGCGGTCGTTTTGTTTTTAATTAAATGATAATTAATTTAGGTTATATGACGTGCCTCTCAGAGTAGAGAAAGAGAGAGAATACACTTTATTCCACACCAAAACACAATTTACATTCAAAAACAGTGAAAAAGCAGATACGCTTGTACAATAAGCGGTCTTATCGCTAAAAGAGATCTCTTCCAGACAACCGTTTAATTTATAGAAATTCTGGATTATATAAAAAAATAGCAGGTATGTTGCGGTGTACTAAAGACAATACGTTATTATAGAAAATATATACATAAAAAAATATATAATATATATACCGATTACATATAATAAATCAATAATAAAGTAAATAACAATTTACTAACAATCACGCCACGTTAACTGGTCCCGTACTAAGTTCGTAAAGAGCTTGTGTTACAGGTACCAGATAATTGAAATAAATGCAAGATGTTTATTATACACATACATATATTTAATATACATTCATAATTTTATATACATTTTAATTTTACATTTTAATATAGATTCCGTTCGTTCATGAAATACGTACTCAACAAATGTTCACGATTGACTTCCACGGTGAAGGAATAACATAGTGTAATAAAAATCAAACCCGCGAAATTATAACTGGTGGTAGGACCTTTTGTGAGTCCGCGCGGGTAGGTACCACCACCCTGCCTATTTCTGCCGTGAAGCAGTATTGCGTTTCGGTTTGAAGGGCGGGGCAGCCGTTGTAACTATACTTGAGACCTTAGAACTGATATCTCAAGGTGGGTGGTGCATTTACGTTGTAGATGTCTATGGGTTCCAGTAACCACTAAACACCAGGTGGGCTGTGAGCTCGTCCACCCATCCAAGCAATAAAAAAATAAAGGATGCTCTTCTTCCTTACATCGTATTCCTCAATACTGGGCGTCGTGATCACCCTTCTGTATCACCATCTCTCGCACGATTTTTCTCCACCTGTTTCTGGCGTTGTTAAATGTGGAATCAAGAGTGGTCCGGAATTTTCAACAATAACAATATTTCTGGTCTCTGAACAGTCAGCGTTTGTCTACGTTAAATCATGTGTACGTGGTGCAAGAGGAAAGATTAAGCGATGCAATGATTATTTACATTTAAAAAAAATGACAGTCATAAAAAATGGGCTGCTGAAAACTTCGCCCGGTGGGGCGACCTGATAGGTTCGAGGCCGCGCTGTGATAAAAGAGCAGCCAGGAGGCGGTGTATCGCGTCCCGACCCGACACCAGCCTGTTGGTCCAGCGGGGTGATCCAGGACACCAGCGTCACCGTCTGGGTCTCATTTGAAAAAGGACATGTTATAGCCCTTCGGAAACACCATGGAGCGGAGTTCGTTCCAAAGCCGGATGATACGTGGCAGAAAAGATCTTCGGAAACGCACTGTCGATGCACGCATCAGTTCCAGGCAGTAAGGATGAACTCTGCTCCGGTAACGGGAGGTCTGATTTTAAAAAACAGATGAGGGATCATCTCGATTAATTCCTTAGAGCAATTTCTATGGATCATACATACATTGCTTAACCGTAACTAGGCTATCAAAGTCTTTCAGATATTTCTGCTGCCAATATTAGGTCTGCTAAGAGTACGGTCAAAATTAAAGTTTATTATAAAGCTCTTCTCGAAACTCGTAATGAGGGCTTCATTGAGCGGTTGGTGGTGCAAGGTAAAGTCGAGGGCAAAAGATCTCGCGGTCGATCTCCAACACGATGGACCGACCTCATAAAATCTGTGACTCACTCCAACATAAATGATTGCTCTCACTCTGCGAAACATCGTTCCACATGGCGTCGCATCGCGAGAGCATCGATATCGCAGGATTCGACTGATGCTTGACCACGACCACTCTGTCAAGAGTGTACGAATAGGAAGATAAAGCTCTTCTAATGATAGGGGGATTTGGTAGGGCGTACGATCCCGCCTATTTCTGCCGCGAAGCATTCATGGGGCATTATTTGATGGATGGTAGTCTTTTTGCAATTCGATTATGCTATTATTGCAATTTAATACAATAATTGGAGAATCATACACAAAAATATCACTTTTTATTTCATACCGTACTAACTGATATTTCAAATACATTTGACAAGCACACGCGAAAATAAAGCGAGACAGCGTTTAAATATTATTTGTTTTATTAACTTAATAAAACGCTTAATCTTTTGAATTGTTCCGTGACCGGTGAAGTTATTATCAGCGGGTAATTCTCATACATTCCCGTAATCGCTATCGCGTTCGTTTTGGCACTTTGGAAACGTGACTGAAATTCAAAAACCAATTTCATTTAAAGGTATGTCATATGTTAAAGTATTCACTTAATATATTGTTACGCCAGTAAGAGTAACCCCATCTATCGCCGAATACTCGAACGAATATCGAAGGACCTAGTAGCACCTAGGACGTTCGAGAAGTACTACGCCATCTATTGTCAGATAGCGGAAACTACTACTAGAGATGTGTGGAATATTCTCGATAATTCTACGGATGAGGTATTGGCTATAAAAGCGTTGTAGAGATGGCATGCAGTCAGTCAGTCATTAATCGGAACTATTCGAAGCGAAACAGCGGATGGATCACCTTAAGCGAAGCGGAACAAGCGAATTGAGAGTTTTAATGTGTTTGTTGAGTGTTTTAAAGTGCTTGTGAAGTGTTTAATTGTTCTAAGTGTTGAATACAGTTTTTTTAGTTTTAAAAATTTTTATTTGCGTAATCACTGGTGGTAGGACCTCTTGGGAGTCCGCACGGGTAGGTACCACCACTCCGCCTATTTCCGCCGTGAAGCAGTAATGCGTTTCGGTTCGAAGGGTGGGGGTAGCCGTTGTAACTATACTGAGACCGTAGAACTTATATCTCGAGGTGGGTGGCGCATTTACGTTGTAGATGTCTATGGGCTCCAGTAACCACTTAACACCAGGTGGGCTGTGAGCTCGTCCATCCATCAATGCAATAAAAAAAATAAAAAAAACTTTGATACAATTTTATTTATCCCGAACCTCAGCGCGTAACAATATCTTTGTGTAAATCAGTTACAAATAACCTTCCGAGAGCCGAATTCCGATTGATATTTTTTCCCTACCTACGCTGATAGCCTTGAAAGGCTATATTTTCAGTTTCTCCTTGACGTGTAGGTGAGTTTGCGATGCTCAAACCGGAGTGTTGCTAACACCGGTCCTAGCAAGAGCAGTTCTTCGTAGAATCTACCACCGGATCTCTGTGGGGTGTGTCTATGGGTTAATTTACTCGTCGAGCCCTTCGTCGCAAGCGACGGTTTCGGTGAGGACGGTGACCGGTGCTTGTGGCACCTAAAAGCACTGTTAACGGATCGGGAGGATCCGTAATGAACTCGATTGCTATCGTCAAAAAAGTTAGCAATTGAACCTTTCAGTGCAGTCCAATGATCCGTAAAACCGATATTTTGTCGAGACCACTCATTGTTTATTATCGAATTTTTGAAATTAAAATTAGTCGATCGTACATAATTAATGCCCGCGGCTTCGGCTCTGCTCTTTAGTGTTGCTAATTGGAAATCATCTATATCTATACTAATATTATAAAGAGGAAAGATTTGTTTGTTTGTTTGTTTCGAATAGGCTCCGAAACTACTGGACCGATTTGAAAAATTCTTTTTCCATTAGAAGCCGACATTGTCCCTGATGAACATAGGCTACTTTTTTTTATTTTTTTTTATTTTTTTTTTGGTTTCATGTGTGTTTTAATGTTTCCGAAGCGAAGCGAGGGCGGATCGCTAGTGGCGTATAAAGAAACACTCGACGAACGTTGAAGCAGGATCTGATTACTACAACGACATGAACGGTGAACAAGATACATTTATAAATTTATTTATTTATAACTTTCTATACTTGACAGTATAAAGGCGGACTTAATGTCATAGGCATTCTCTGACAGTCTACCTTAGGGGAGTGCAGAGATGAACCTTGGCAGGCGTAGTGTGATAGTGATATTACTTTAACATTTATAGATAAAATACTTGTACTTAAATAAATACATATCGACGCTTGAAAGGCAAACGTGACTAAGCGACAATGAGTGAACTGTACAGTAGACTAATTTAAAGTGGAAATACCTGAAAAAAATCAATTTTAACGAATCTAGCTGTAGGATTGAAATGATTTTAATAGACCTAGAATTATTATTTTTTTGCGCGTCGAATATGGTTATTGCCTATCATTTATGTACAAAGCAGTTATTGTCACTTAGTCACGTTTGCCTTTCAAGCGTCGATATACATAAATATATACATGACGGAGGAGAAACGCCGAAGGAATGTTTTTAAAAAGTGTGACGTCACCATTGCTGACGTCACGGTCATTAAGTTCTCGACGATGACTCATGTTTGGGCTTCCAAAACAAAACTTCACCAGAACTTCACAATAACTGCGTATATTTCACGAGAAGCGTGACAACGTTCAGAGAGATCCGTACTGTACTACGGCTCGGACACGAATGAATCAACGCTTTTTTTTTTTTTTTTTTTTTCCTACCTAAGCTGAGAGCCTTGAGAGGCTATGTCAGCGTAACCCTAACTTTAGTAGGTGAGCTCACGGGGCTCAAACCTGACGATGTTGCTAACACGAACCCTAGCAAGAGTCGTGCTTCGCAGAATCTACCACCGGATCGGAAACGCGACCCACTGAGAAGATCCGGCGAGAAACTCAGTGGGCTGTGTCTGAGAGTTAATTTACTCGTCGAGCCCTTCGTCGCAAGCGACGGGTTCGACGAGAACGGTGACCGGTGCTTGAAGTACCTAGAAGCACCGTTAGTGGATCGGGCGGATCCGAGATGACGTGTTTTGGGCGACGTCGACTGCTTTCCATTCTGTCCGCAGGATCGGGAATGTAGTTACCGGCGGCCACGATGAGAGGGTTCTCGTGTCGTGCCGCTTTATCGAAGTGGCGCATGGACGCCGACTGCAGATACTTACTGATGGACTCTAAGTCCAGGTCGTCATGGAGGTCGACGTTCCTGACGAACCACGGGGCTCCGACGGCTATCCTGCAAAAACGGGATTGAATAATTTGGAATGATTTCAAGTGTATGCGGGCCGCGTGAGCGAACACTACACTTGCATAGGTCATGACGGGGCGTATGCAAGTTTTGTAGAGTGTCACCTTATTTCTAAGGGACATTTTACTTCGCCTACATATCATCGGGTAGAGACGTCCTAGAATGAAGGCGGCACGATCGCGTACCGTCTTGATGTGGGGGCGGAATGTCATCCTACTGTCGAGGGTGACGCCTAAATATTTGACCTTCGGGGCCCACGGTATGGGCTGGTCGAACATCGTGATCGGGCGAACGGCGGGGGCGGGGGTATTGACGCGCCTAGTCGGGAGGGGGATGCTCAGCGTGGTGTTCGGAGGGCGACCCCTTTTGAAGAGCACCGCTGTGCTTTTCGTGGGGTTAATGTCGATGCGCCACTTCCGGAACCACTGTCCCATGGTGGTAGCTGCGGTCTGAAGTCGTCGATGAAGCAACGCCTTCTTCCTACACGAGTAGAATCAACGCTAGACAGCACGGCCGTATTTATAGGACTTTACACGTCAGCGTGTTGACAAGTATTAAACACGTGAGCGTGTTTACAAGATTTTAAAGTATTGAAATTACAATAAAAGGGACTGTTTAACATCAATTTCTTATCACAGAGTAATTAGTTGATGATCAGTAGGTAAATAGTCATATTTGCGCCGACATACATATAAAATAGATATATATATGAATAAATAAATATCAATTAGGTGACTGCTAATTCTCTGAGAAACAGTTCTCGAACCTTCGTTTTAAACGCTTCACGTGTAGTGTCCGACCTTATTTTGAGTGGGTGCGCATTCCATAGAAGAATACATTGAATAGTAAAGGAAGAATGTAAAAAGTCAGAACTATGTGGAGGACAGCGAAGAAGATGATTGTAAGATGAACGAAGATTTCGGCTGTGGTCAGACCCGATTTATTTCCGTACTTAAAGACGCGTTTTTCATTATAATTGTTGATACATCACATTCCATTCACGGCCCACGACGCATAGAATCTCAACGCTTATATCGTCTGTATCTCTTCTTAGTCAGTGGCTAAGAGATTTTCAGCTTTCATTGCTGCCGTTTTGGGGGTAAAAAAATCGGATCCTACGTCAATAATTAACATATTGGCTGTCATTTACTGGTGGTAGGACCTCTTGAGAGTCCGCGCGGGTAGGTACCACCCTGCCTATTTCTGCCGTTATGTAATGTAATGCGTTTTGGTTTGAAGGGCAGGGCAGCCGTTGTAACTATACTTGAGCCCATAGAACTTATATCTCAAGGTGGGTGGCGCATTTACGTTGTAGATGTCTATGGGCTCCAGTAACTACTTAACACCAGGTGGGCTGTGAGCTCGTCCACCAATCTAAGCAATAAAAAAAAATAAAAAATGTAGGTCACCGGTGACCTACGCGGTGCACTGAAGTAATTATGTCGATTTCTGTTACTAAGCGCCTGGGTTACCTAACTTTGCCTTCTTTTGTCTTTAATGTTTGTTTTAGTCGTTTAGGTCTCTTAAAAATAGATTATTTCTCAGTATCTTCGGATTCGTTTTTCCCAGAATCTACTCGATATTCTGGCGCCTTTGTAACAACAGAAATTGACATAATCCACGCGCCTCGTAAGGTACTGGTGACCGCTATAAAAGCTAAGCAATAGTTTAAAAATTATTGTAACAGTGGATGTTAAACAAAAAAAAAACATAGAAAGATCTGCTATTGATCCGTGATCGACGCTGAGGGTGTTTTGAACAGATGCGTTAGATAGAGAAAATTGATTAATTCTCAGTATCTTCGGATTCGTTTTTCCCAGAATCTACTCGATATTCTGGCGCCTTTGTAACAACAGAAATTGACATAATCCACGCGCCTCGTAAGGTACTGGTGACCTATTTGGCCGAGGGTTAAGTTTGTTGCGGGATGAAAGACATATCACCTTTCTCTGTGGTTACTTGAAAGTCATTGCTTAGAGTATTTTCCTGTGAACGAGACTGTTGATTCTGGTTACATGAGTCACGGTAGCGGTAGCAAAGGGTGGGTAAATTTACCAAACTAATAAAGAGTGCGTGAGAGTAGTTTTGTTCCGGTACGGTAATGGTCGGTGGAAAGCAGGTTTGGTCTGGACAAATCAATCGATACCCAATCGGCGAAGGATACATTACTTTCCCGACAAGGTGTAGATCCCTGTGGTATGCCTAGAATTATAATAGCAGATAAAAGCTCGTACTCATTTGAGACTACCACTTGGAGCTTCTGGAAGCAAGCAAAGCTTTTTTATGGATAGATGAGCTCATGGCCCATCTTGTGCTTAGTGGTTACGAGAGCCCATAGAATAAGTACCTTACGAGTTTGCCGCCACCAGCTTTGAGGCTTAAGCCTGATCTGGATATTTATAATTGCTCTCTGAGTTTTCAAATTGGAATTCATTGCAGTAGAACTAGGCCGGGTGGTGTTACGTAACGGTGCAGTCTTACAAGATCTATCACCAGTCAAATTCTACGTTTGATTTCATTATCCGGTATACGCGTCGCGCCGTCTTTGGTAGAGCGATTAGATTTGCAGTTGCGGGAGGCATTTGTCGATATGGGCAATTACGAGCCAATTCTCTATAATCTTTGATAGAACTGCTGCCATTTCAATATTCTAATAACAGTTAAATGAACTTTATTAATAGTTCTATAATACAAAGTTTCAAAACTCAATGTCATGATTTAAATAAAACACTCGTTCTAAAAACTTTTGATTACACGAACCCATAGAAACATCCAATCGAATTTGTTTTGGGATTCCCTTAAAGCGCCCAACTTCATTCAAAGTTACAAACAATGGTATTTCGTATTACATTTCCAGAGCTCCTTGGGTTTCGTCTTGACTAAGTAATGATTCATAAACGATATTAAAATAAAATAAAACACGTGTGGCACTCGGGGACTGCCGCGGTAAAGCTATAGCATAGCATAGCATTTTTTATCAACTTAAGCAATTATAATTAGACAATAATAAATTTATATTAAAACAATAAAAAATAAGACCACGCTATATTTATAAACATTAACAAAAGCAAAACATTAACTGTCCCCTTCACACTCATAAGCTAGACCGCGGGAGAGAGAGATGGGCAGACTTTTCATGATGCGCATGCAGTGCGATGTCATGCCGGGCGCTTATTCACAAACACTACACAAGCGCAACGTGTGAATGTGTTGAACGCGAGCTACATGGTAGGCGGAGTGGGGGGTGTTAGGTTTTATTTTCGTTACGGAATTTCTTGATTCGATCGACGTGCTCAAAACATGCGATAAAAGCTATGCAATAGTTTAAAAATTATTGTAACAGTGGATACTAAACAAAAAAAAAAACATAGAAAGATCTGCTATTGATCCGTGATCGACGCTCAGGGTGTTTGGAACAGATGCGTTGTTATGCATGCTTGTGAAAAGTTCCTTGAAGTTACTGTTAGCACAGTGGTTCGCATGCCAAGGCTCGCGAGCCCACGCGTCTCTTTGACTCCTTGGCTACGACTCTTCCGTGCAAAGTATAGTACAGGTACGGAATATTACTTATTATCTTGCCGTGTAAGAGTACCTCTCTTTTTTACATAAGCTATTTTTAAATTTTTTTCGCACCCGCATTTTCGCTTGAGAACATCATTTTGAATTGAGTTAAAAAATATTATAAATGAGTGACGGTTTTTACATGCTGTGACGAACTCAAAACTAGTTAGTTTCGGTGGATTTAAGAAATATCAATTTTAGACTTACTAGAGGTCCCGCAGTAGTCGAAATTCGACTATAATTAATTGGAATTGTAAGTTTCTACACTATTACGATTGTATTTTATACTTCTATAATCACAAATTTCACCAAGACTACACTATAAAAAATATTAACAAAGACAAACAATATTTAATCTATTCCCAATTTGACAACAGACGTCAAGAACAAAAGTTTGACAATAAATAGTATGCATGCGTGTGTGCGTCAAATACATGGTATGTAGTGTGTGTAATGTTTTCTTTATTGATTTAATGTATGCTTTATGCATTATTCAAAAAAAAATTAGCTTTGTGCACTTCTTCTCTATATTCTCTATAAGTGTGGAAAATTTCATACTCCTCCGTCCGCGCGATTTTCGTAAAAAGGGATTTTATTTTTTTTTTGGTCAGGAGGAAATCGCCGGACTTCCGCCCTCCCCTGGGGATGGAGGGCGGGGCATGTCGGAGTCGAACTGACTAAAACCTCCTGTCGCTCAACAACCCGCGTCCGAACCTCGCATGAGACAGAACCCATGAAAAGGCAAAGGGGGGAAAGTGAAGCGTTTAGTGCGGAGCACATCTCTCCCATCACCCTCCCCCTCGGGACGCCGGACCAGTGGTCGTCGGCACCACGACCACCAGCCCTCTCGGTCGGCAGGCTATTCGGAGCCCGCCTAGATGGCGCCGGTTAGAATGGGTATACGGAATACCCCGCTGGGTCAGAACCAGCGTGGGTCGAGGATAGCCGGCCTTCCATCACCCGGATGCGTAAAACGCGTGCAGAGCAGCTTGCACGTCGTCTTCTTAGGCCTCCTTCGCCGGTCCCCAGACCGACATATGAAGGGGACCCGAAACACTTAGAGGGCCAGGGCTTGGGCGAGATCCGCCTCCCTGGCCCCCACTTGACGGCGGCGGGCCTGTGCGTCTCTCACGCGCCCCGCCGCCTCCTTCTGCGAGATGGTGCACTCGCAGAAGTCGAGCATCGCCTTCCACGACTCGTCGTCGCCGAGCATCGATGCCACAACACTCGGCAACGACAAGTCGTTACCTATTTTTGCGACGAGGACACGGCGCCACCCCTCCCATGCGGGGCAGGCGACGAGCGTGTGCTCCGCCGTGTCCACAATGGTGGCACTCTACCGTCAGCTCGGCTCCGATCCGGTGCAGGAACTCACCGAAGCAACCATGCCCAGTGAGCACCTGCGTGAGCCGGAAAGTGAGGCGTCCTCTGTCACGATTCACCCAATTCACAAGAACCGGGCGAATCGCCTCGATGGTCCTACGACCAGCCGAAGGATCGGCCAGCCATCTGGACCATGACTCCAGCACGGACCGCAGAGATTGGGCCCTCCGCGCTCTGACCACACTGGGCTGGGACGTGCCACGCCCCGGGCATGAAGGTCAGCCCGCCACTGATAGTCAGCAGCGAGCGCCTCCGCCTCCAGGACCGAAGGCGGCGTCCCAGCCAGTACACACGCCGCCTCGAAAGAGATGGTGCGATAACCACGGATGACCCTGACCGCGATGGTGCGTTGCGGCCGTTGCAGCAGCTTCGCTACCTCCACGGCCAGGGACTGGCCCCACACGGGCGCCCTTATAGGGCCATTGATCGCACCACCTCTGTATGGAGACGGCACGTCACCTGGTCAGGCCCCCCGACATTGGGAAGGAGCCGGCTTAACGCGCCTGGCACCCCCAACAAACGAGGGACCAGATTCTGAAAGTGAGCACGGAAGGTCCAACGACTGTCCAGAATGAGGCCGAGGTACTTCAACTGCACCCCGACCCCGATACGGACGCCTCCAACCACGATATGGGCATCGACAGGTGGCACTCTCCGGGGCCTGTGGAACCACATAGCCTCGGATTTACTGAGCGCCACGTCGAGGCCCAATCTCCTGATTTTGCTGACAACATGCGCCACCCCAGCCGTAGCAAGACGGGCAGACTCAGAAAAACTCCCCCCCCCCAGGCCACGACCAACGTGTCGTCTGCGTAACAGATTACGCTCAGGCCCGGGAGGAGGGCACCCCTCAGCACCCAGTCATACCCGATATTCCACAAAAGAGGGCCGAGCACCGACCCCTGTGGAACACCGCGCACGACCGGGAACCTGTGTACGATCCCACCGTGTCCGGTACACGTGACCGATCTGTCCTCCAAGTAGGAACCCACCAGCCGGCGAAGGTAGGGGGGCATTCCGTGTCGTTCCAGCGCCCCCCTATCACGGACCAGGACAGGGTGTTGAACGCATTGGCGATATCGAGTGACACCGCCAAAGCCACCCCACCCCCGGAGACGGCCTCATCCGAGAGGGCCCGCACGCGGTAAAAAGGGATACAAAGTTTTTGCTTCACGTATTAATATATAGATTAGGTTTACTATGAACTGTGAATGTATCAAAAATATTAATACATATTTTTAATAAGCAGTTTCGTTTGAATTACACACATCATACCTCCTTTGATCTCGACTTGAAGCTTATCAAAACAAGCAACGAAATAATTTGTAAGCACATTATCGTTGTAATTCCAGAGACTTTAACTATCGCTCGGAGACACACGTTACATTATTTCGCCACAGACGACGGCTTCATTAACTTTTTTATTGGAGACATTTAAGTTTTAAGCCTTCAAACGAATTTGGTTTTAAAACCAAATAGCTTGTTTGAGCACTTGAGTGATATTATTCTGTTGCTGTTAATGAGAAATGTTTTACTCGTAAAAAGTTATTTATTTATTTTTATTGTCCTAATAGGCAGACGAGCATACGGCCCACCTGATGGTGAGTGGTTACCGTCGCTCATGGACATCAGCAGTACCAGGGGCACAGTCAAGTCGCTGCCTACAGTTAAGTATTCCCCACAAGCTTTGTTTGCAGAAGGACATGTCATAGCGCTCGGGAAATACCGTAGAGGGGAGCTCATTCTAAAGCCGAATGGTATCTGTTTCACGGTAGAAACGCCCACAGACACAGCCCACTAAGTTTCTCAGTGAGTCATGTTTCCGATCCGGTGGCAGATTCTGCGTAGCGCGGCTTTTGCTAGGGTTCGTGTTAGCAACGTCGTCAGGTTTGAGCCCCGTGAGCTCACCTGCTAGTTAAGGTTACGTTGAAATAGCCTCTCAAGGCTCTCAGGTTAGGTAGGAAAAAATATATATGTAGAAACGCTTTTCATATGTAAATAGGCGGCAGTCACAATTCACAAATTTATAATTAGCTAACAGATGGTTTTTGGAGTCTATGCACAGCATGAAGCCCACACTATCGCCATCCTTGAGAGGTCGAACTCAATTGTGTAGTAGTATCACGGCTGTCCAGACCTTCGAACCGGAGCGCACGACTGCTTCGCGACTGAAATAGGCAGAATTGTGGTACCTATCCGATTGAGCTAGCTATACCAGTGATTATGACGATGATTTTCTGAAATTTAATGTGACGGTAGCGAAATTTGTGACAATTTTATGATCACTAGTGGTCCCGCAGTAGTCGAAATTCGACTATAATTAATTGAAATTATAAGTTTGAGCATTATTATGGTTCTATTGTTACAGATTTCGCCAAGACTACACTATACACATAAAGATAAATAATATTAACCTATTCTCAATTTGACTACAGACTTTAAGCAATAACAAAAGTTTGACAATAAACAAAGAGTATATTATGTGTGTGTGTGTCAAATACATGGTAGTGTGTGTAATGTTTTCTTTATTGATTTAATCTATTTTCAATCCATAATTTTTTTTAAATATTAGTATTCTGCACTTCTTTATATTCTCTATAAATAGTGTGGAAAATTTCAGACTCCTCCGTCCGCGCAATTTTTGTAAAAAGGGGTACAAAGTTTGTGCTTCACGTATTAATATACTGATTTTTTTTGTTTTGTTTTTACGTATTATAGTAACCTGTACAAGGGAATGCATTAAAATTTTCGCAACTGTACGGGAATAGATAAGTGTACCTACAGAAACTGTTGTAAGGGCTTGTAACCCCTCTGACTTCTTAGTCGTAAAAATGTGTTTAAGTCAAGAACGCGCTACAACTTTTCTCATCAACTAAAATTTAGTTCAAGTCTTTTTAATCCTGACAAAATGAAACTGTGTTTTCATAGAAGAAGTTCTGTAGGGATGTTATCTAACTTGGCACGTATATATCTGCCTTACCACTTTCGAAATTTAAATCCTTTTCATTCTAAGAATAAAAGAAGGATCCTTGCTTACGATACGATTGACTTACACGGTGAAGGAATAACATCGTGTAATTAAAAATCAAACCCGCAACATTATAATCTGCGCAATTACTGGTGGTAGGACCTCTTGTGAGTCCGCACGGGTAGGAACCCCGCCCCGCCTATTTCTGCCGTGAAGCAGTAATGTGTTTCGGTTTGAAGGACGGTGTGTGGCGCATTTACGTTGTAGATGTCTATGGGTTCCGGTAACCACTTAACACCAGGTGGGCTGTGAGCTCGTCCACAAATCAAGGCAATAAAAAAAAACTACTTCAGTCATGAAGGAATGTTTGAGTAACAAAAAACAAACCCATAATAATAATAATAATAATAATAAGTTTCGATCAACACCTTAAGAAGCTTTCGTTATCCAGCTGGGTTAAGGGCCTGATACAGAAGGCAATTATCCTCGATACTGCGCGTATTATGAGGAGGTTTCTCATTCTGGAGTCCTAACCACTTGTGGCTTGTGTCGTAGACACCGCCATCAGCGGCAATGTATTTTTATACAGTGTTTTAAAAAAAAGTATCTTTAATATCTTTAAAAAAAAGTATATCTGATGATACAATGAATTCACGTTGTGTTTCTTACGTGACTTTATTTTATATTTGTACAGTAGTTTGTTTAGAGATGTTTGGTTTTGTATTCTGATAAATAAATGAAGTACAGAAGCAAGTCTGCCACCTGTCTGCAACGCATAATGCGCTACTTTGGCCACGTTGCCCGCAGAGGTGTAGACAACTTGGAACGTCTGATGGTCACTGGGAAAGTAGAAGGAAAACGTCCTAGAGGATGGAGCCCCAAACGTTGGTCCGACCAGATCTCCGAGCAAACCAGCGGACCACTTAGCGCTGCACTACACCAGGCAACTGACCGGAACCGATGGAGGCTGACAGTCGAC